>NW_022631026.1:3075755-3327759 GCF_010015895.1 Lontra canadensis
ACTGGTCTGGACAATGAGAATGGCGGTCTGTGTTTGGATGGACTTATACCGCCTCTGCCCCTTCGGGTCTGTCTGGGTTTGTCCTGTCTCATAAGCAGCATGATGGGGAGGAGACACCATCTGCTTGGGGTCCAGTGGCCATTGGTTCAAATCCTTCACCACCATCACAGCTATCTGATCAATTCAAACAAGGTATCTAGAACCCCAAGCCATAGACTTCTCATTTGTGGGGTATCCGGGCTGGAGCTTTAGTGAAAACATGAACGAAGCAAGACGAGCAGCTGGAGATGAGCAGGCACCGTCCAGCGGAGCCCACCGAAGTGGGTGCGGTCTGTTGGAAGCCAACCTGCTTCCAACATCTGTGGGTTGTAAAAATTAAAAGATATAATGTGTGCTTGTGACATTAAAGAAGATGTCAAGGGACACTAGAATCTTTCCACTTTATTACTTGGCATGGTGATCTTTAATAGTAGACAACCTGATCCATATTGTAATTTCTTGTTTATCAGGAAAACTTTATTTACACCATGATCTGGAGAAGGATATAAGACAGATTTATCACCACAGATAAGGAGAAAAACTGGTTCCTTAAAGCCACAAAGGTCAGGAAGCTGGCTAGTTACAAAGGTGCCATATGCCCAAGATGCTCATACGCCCTCAACGTTCAAAGTGCTTAGAGCTATGCAGAGCACACGAGACACAGGTGCTCTGTAGGCTTTGGTTATTAGTAATGTTTTGCAGAAATTCCTCATTTAAAACATGGTGCTCCTGTGCATTGCTCAGAATACAAACCCTTAAGCAGACATGGCTGCTGTGGGTTCTATTGGTTTCCGACCCAATAGCCATATCCACTTTCTTTTAATTTCTGAGACTGTATACTTCCCTGTGGGCTGGGGGAAACCACAGCCCTTGGGGATGTGAATCTTGCTTAGTTTCTAGCTACATGGCAACTCCTGTCCCTGTCCCTTCCTATTTAAGAACTGAGCCCATGACACACTTTGGGTGTCTCAGTGCATCTGGTCCATTCAGGCTGCTAACAAAACACCCCACATCCGGTGATGGATAAACAACCATACTTTATTGCTCACACTTCTGGAGGATGGAGTCCCAAAATCAGGGAGACTGTGTCATCACGTTGGCGACCTCTTGCACGTCTCAGACTTGTGGGCTCGCCTGTGGTGGGGGGTGGCTGTGCTCAGTAGGGCCCCTTTTGTAAGGTCCCTAATCCCAATCCTAAGGGCTCCACCTCATGACATAATCACCTCCCAAAGGCCCCGCCTCTGTCACATTAGGGGTTCCATTTCAAGATGTGAATGGTGGGGGGGATACAGGAGACTATCTATCTTCGGTGTTTAAATACAACTTAAGTTCCAAGGGACGCTATCGGTTAATAAGTCATAACTGCAAATCTTGGTACCATTTCAGGGCTTTGCTATGTGACTCAAAAGAAGCAGATGACAGATTTTTTTTTTCTTTTTGTATTTCACATTTCTTCCTTTTTCTTGTAAAATCTACATGTAACTTAATTATGCAAAGTAGCGAAATAAGTTCCTATGGCTCCTTAAAAACGCTTGCTCATTTCATACCAATCCGTCCATTAATTCTTACTGCTTTAACCGTCTATGCACGTAAAAACTCTACCAACGTGTTCAATAACCTTGTCTGAGTGGCTGCCCGCATGTGTGTATCCCACACCGTGCTTTTCCAGGAGTTACCCTGATGTGCTCCCGAGCAGCATCTTCAGAACTCTGGGCCATTCTTCCTACATTTCCAGACACCCTGTTGTGCCTTTCCCAGTGTTTGTAGATAAAATAGTCTGCATTAACAGTCGCTGGAACATTCTACAGGGGTAACTTACTATCAACTTTTAAGGGACATACTGTAATTCAGAGTATCCTTGGGAGAATTAAACAGGACCATTTCAGGAACAGTGAGGGGTGAGATTCCCTCTCATGGGCCCGGGATGATTCCACAGCATCTGTAATGTCTGAGTGTCAAGAATTCTGACAGGTTTCTGAGCAGATACTTTTCTATCTTTTTGTTATTTCCTCATTTAGTGTTTATTCAGATTAATGCTCTGATGTCTTTAAAAAGATTCTAATTACCCACACGCCCTGACCTTCACATTCCCAGTCCAGGTCCTCTTCTTCGGGAAAAGGAGAGACGGGCGTAAAGAGAACTTTGTCTAGTGCACACTCTAACCCGTGATGGGAGGAAGGATTTGGCAATTAAAATGCATCGCTATTGTTCTACTGTGTATGTTTTCTAAATTTAGCAAAAGCAGCGATTAAATGTCTTGAGGTGTGAACCAGTGAGGGAACCCGTGAGCCCGCTGTTGGTCCTCACAGAACGAACTCTGAGTCCTGAGTTTCATTTCTCTCCTCCTGGGGCCGGGCTGCCACTCCTCCTGAGGCACCCTTGGCAGATTCCCTCCCGTGCTGCCGGCTTCCCTGAAACACCATCACTTCTCTGCAGACGTCCCCCGTCCGGCCCACGGAAGAGTCGCTCTCTTATCGGGACTCCCTTAGCCCCTTGTCCATATCGCAAATAAAGCATTTACCACAGTGCGATATTTTATGTATTTTCTCACCATCGGTTCTGCTATCGAGTGAGCGATTCCCAAAGACAGGAGCACTGAGGCAGCGCTGGGTCCCGGACGCTCACACCGCAAGTCAAACCACATTTACGTCTGTCCTTCATCCACAACACACCTTATCTAAACCCAATCAACCTCCAAACTATTTTTGTCTACACTCAGAAAAGCCACAGACGCATTTCTGGAAGCTTTCCCAGGTAACCACTGCTACAGGGCATTGCATCTTTGTATTTAGATAAATGTGATGTCCACAGACACAAATAAGACAATTTATAATTCTCTCTTTACATGCCATTGAGGACGGGGTTTGTCAGCTTTATAAAATGACCCAAGCAGAGAGTGTTATTTGTATGATTAAGCATTTGAAACTCAGGAAGTCCTTAAGTGCGATTCAATAATCTTTTGGTATAACTTTAAAGAGGAAATGCAGTTCATTAGAAAGAACATTGCAGGGCTGGAAATCAGGAATGTGGATCCTTGATGTAATTATTTCCATGACTCTGAGATCTTGGTCAAAGCTTTCGACCAATGTGAATTTCTACTTTTTCATCTGTATGACTGACTTGCGGCTGTATGTGTAATATATACTTACTGAATGTCCTCTCTTCACCAGGCAGGTGGCCCTGTGCCCCGTGGATTCAGTGGGAATCACCCAGAGACCTTGTTCCCCAAAACTGTCAGCATAGGTAGGCCTGTAGGTCCTTTAGTATGGAACTGCTCCGGAAGTCACTCCCCACAAGGTGGTGGCATCAGTTGCCACAGACCACTGCCCACGAAGTGCCAGATGGGTCCAGAGAAGACTCCCTCCTCTTAATAACAGAGGGAGTCCAAATTAGGCAAATGAAGTTTTGAGAAATGAGATTGTTAGATTCCATCATCTCAAAAGTTCCTCCCAACTCAAAGACCCAATTCTGTGGACACCTGGAGAATCTTAAGTTCAGGTTGTCCAGAGGGCCAGTCGGAGGAGATGCATCTACATGGAGACAGCTAGTCTTTGAAAAATGACACCCGTTCCTCTACATCAGGAGCCATCGTCACAAAAACTCCTTTGGTTGCTTACAATTCTTGAACATAGGGATGGATTGGTACTGTTCTTGTGTTCTCAGCTAGCACCATAGAACCCACAAGCAGGCCTGAGGAAGGATACCATGCTTGCAGCCACTGCCGCATCACTGAGCTCATGCAGGTGGAGGAGGCCACTTATTTATTTGCAAAAGAATATGGGAAAGGCCTCCCTGCGGTCTTATTCTTCAGGGGCTCTTTACATGCACCTTGTTTCAGAGGAGCTCATGCATGGATCCCTGGGTCTCCACAGGAGACCGTGGGCTCGACTTCTATCTATGCCTGATGAACGTTATCTTCCACATCAGTGCAGAGAAAGAGTCAGCACACGGGATTTGCTCTCAATGGTAACCCCCCACCTCATGCTTAAATCTAGTGGATCACGGGGACTTAACATAAATGAAAAGGGGAGGTTTTGGAAAAAGAAGTCCAGAAGGTTGGCTGTGAGCTAACAGGGCTGCAGAAACCCTGAGAGAGCGAAGTCACGGGCAGACGGGCAGACAGGCGTGACTGCTGCGCGCAACAGGGGACGATGCCCAGCGAGTGTTCCTAAGAATCTGGTTAAGTCACAAGCGGAGTATGAAAAATGTACTTTATTAAAGGCGAATTGTTATGTCAAAACACAAGTATAGCCTTTGGCATTGAACTATCAGGATTTTTTTTTTCCCTTAAATTTATTTTGTTAACTGTTATACCTAATGAAGACTTTACAAAAAAAAAAAAAAAAGGAAAAAAAAGAAAACACACATACACACACACTAAAATCCAATTTGTTCATTTTAAAGGGTTAAGGCAACTTAAGCTAGAGATTGAAAAGCAGCTACCCCCACCCCCGAGCTCTGCTTATTTTAGCAACGTGTTATTTAGATGTGCTGCCTGTGTGCAAAAACCTGTTTCTCTGTGATGAGTCTTTCTTATTATTTTATTTTATTTTATTTTTATTTTATTTTATTTTTTCAGTGTTCCAAGATTCATTGTTTACATGTAACACCAAGTGCTCCATGCAATCTGTGCCCTCCTTAATAACCACCACCAGGCTCACCCACCCCCCACCCCCCTCCCCTCCAAAACCCTCAGTTAGGTCCTTAGAGTCCACAGTCTATCATGGTTTGTCTCCCCTTCAGATTTCCCCCAACTCCCTTCTCCTCTCTAACTCCCCTTGTCCTCCATGCTATTTGTTATGCTCCACAAATAAGTAAAACCATATGGTAATTGACTCTCTCTGCTTGACTTATTTCACTCAGCATAATCTCTTCCAGTCCCGTCCACGTTGCTACAAAAGTTGGGTATTCATCCTTTCTGATGGAGGCATCATACTCCATAGTGTATATGGACCACATCTTCCTTAGCCATTCGTCCTTTGAAGGACATCTTGGTTCTTTCCACAGTTTGGTGACTGTGGCCATTGCTGCTATAAACATTGGGGTATAGATGGCCCTTCTTTTCACTACATCTGCATCTTTGGGATAAATACCCAGTAGTGCAATTGCAGGGTCATAGGGAAGCTCCATTTTTACTTTCTTAAGGAATCTCTGCACTGTTTTCCAGAGTGGCTGCACCAACTTGCATTCCTACCAACTACAGACAAAGGGCTGATATCCAAGATCTATAAAGAACTCGTCAAACTCAACACTCATAAAGCAGAGTCTTTCTCATTCTTAAGAAAAAGTGAGCCAGCACCATCATTCTGTTCTTCCAAAACAATCTCTTGAAGGAAAGTTGCTGTCCAGGGCTGTGGACCCCTGATTCTGTCCTATGCTCGGGGTCAGTGGTGGAGAGCCCTCCACCCCAACTAATGGCCTCTGTAAGCCCCTGAGTCACTTCAGCCACTGGGAACATGGATGTCCTTGACTCTCTTGCTCCTTGGGAAATGCTCTCCCCCTTCTCCATGGTTTGCAGTGTCTCCTGGCTTCCTCCCCTGAGGGCCTTCAACCTCTAGACCCTTTCTCACTGTGCCCACCTTCCCATCAAAACGGAATTCACAAGGGTCTATCCTGTACTTCCTTCTCTTCTCTCATATTTGTTTTCATTCTCTCCCTATCCCTCAGCCAGGACCTTCACTATTGTTGTCCTGAACCGCTATTGCAACAGCTTCCTGGTGGGGGGGAGGGGAGGAAAAACTCTCATGCAGACCACAAATACTCACCCCTGAGCTGGGGATAATGGAAAGACCTGTTTGTCTCCATTCTTTCACTCAGCCATTCCTTGCATGGGCTTGTGCTACCTGTGCCTACCAAGCGGAGTGAGGAAAGCCAGCTGACCTTTATCCTGTCTTCCAAATGCAAAGGGTGACAGAGGGACTCAGAGGATCATTGGCCATCCCACATCCTGCTGTTCACTTCCAGGACAGGTCCAAGGCAGATCTGTGACCGGCAGAGCAGGGAGAGATGTTTCCTGAGCCTCAGACTCCTCTTTAACACTGTTGTGGGTTCTTCCCCCCCCCCCCATTCTAAACTATCATTGCATTCTCAAAAAGAGAGACAGAGAGAATGTTGAGACAAGCCAGAGGGAAATAATATCATTTTTTGATCTAAAAGATAACTGTTTAAAGTCACAAAAGTAACCGTGTGTTGTGTGATTACAGTATATGTAAAAGCGAAATAAGTGAGAGCCGTGTTATAAGGTGTGGGAGGGATATTTGGGAATAATATTTTGAAATAGATAGACCACACATGGAGCAGATAGTGTTACTTGAAGGTAGGTTTAAATTATTAAAATATAAACTGAAAACACTAAAGCAACCATTAAAAAGATTTTTAAAAGAAGCATAATTGATATGCTAAGAGAGAAGACAAAGGGAATCATATAAAGTGTTTGATCAAAACCAGGGAAGGCAGAAAATGAGGGACATGGAAAAACTAAACATCCCATGGAACATAGGTGCAAACAAAAACACCAAGAATCCCTTTAAATATGAATGGTCTAGGCACCTGCCTTCAGCTCAGGTCATGATCTCGGGGTCCTAGGATCAAGCCCCCCTTCAGGCTCCCTGTTCAGCGAGGAATCTGCTTCCATCTCTGCCCCTCCCCTCTGCCTGTGCTCTCTTGCTTTCTCTCTCTCAAATTAGTAAATAAAATCTTTATAAATAAATAAATATGGTCAAAGTACATCAATTAAAAGACAAAGGTCTTTCAGAGTGGACAAAACAACAGGACCCAACTGCATGTTGTCTATAAGAAATATCCTGTAAATCTAAAACAGAAATGTGAAAACTAAAAATACAGAGCATACTAGCCCTATAGTCCTGCTGGAGTTCTGCAATCTTACACAAAACAGACTTCAGGTAGGGAGAATTATCAGGGATCAACGGGGCATTACGTCAGGTGCTGAAGAGAGGGGAGGAACCCAGGAGGGAAGAATCAGTTCCAGGGAGGTTGGAGATAATTACCCCCCTCTTCCTCACGGAGAGGCAACTGAGCCAGACCTGCAGGGATACGGAAATTTACTCCAGTTCGGGAACTCCGAGGACCTCACCCCATGGCAGATGTGGGAGAGGAACTGGCCATGTGGAGAAGGGGGCTCTGTCGGTATGGAGCCGGGGTCTGTGCAGCCCTGAGACCAGGAGCGGGGACGGGAGGGCTCTGGGCATGTGCATCCTTAGCTCAGAGGGGATGCCCACGGGCAGTTTTCAAAAGGTACACGATTTATGCAGACTCGTCACACACTTCAATGGGAAGTTGCCAAAATATGGTTTTAAAATTATGGCTTGTTAAAATGCTCAGGGGAAAAAATATGAAATCTCTGCTATGAACTCAAAAACACTTTCAGGAAGCTGGAAGCGTCCACTAGCCGGAAAGAGGAGCACTGACTGACAGAGGGCACGGCCCCGTCGTAGTCGTGAAACAGGCAGTGAAGAGGGACCACAGACACAGCCCATCGCAGCAGGAGGCAGCAGGGCTGTGTGCCAGCAATCTGGGTTCCCTCAAGAGTGGATCTTTGGCGAGGATGAGAAGGACAGAGAGGAACGGGGTACAAGGGAAGGACACTGTCCTTCCAGAAAGGGTAGTACCTATGGAATGTCCCATCAGGGAAGGAGCAGGGAACTCCCCAGGAGCAGGAAGACGGACCAGGGTGGGTTGGGGAGAAAGCAAAGAAGAGCATGACCTACGGCTGCCAGGTAGGGGTGAGGCAAGCCTGTCAGCACCACTGAATTCACGGGAAGCAAGTGGGTGCGTTGAAGCCATTTCGTAGACATCACCGGGGCTGCCCTTGAAGAACTTCACCAAGATCTGCCTCTGGGCTGTTCCAGAGCCACCCCAGCTCCTCCCAGAACCATGGCACCAAAAGGAGTGCACAAAGGCCCACAATGACCCCTTTGTTTTCTTTACTATTTCTCATTTTCCACTGGAGTCTCTCTTCTCTGTATCTGATATCCTGAGGTAAAAGATGGAACTGATTTATCATAAAAGAAACTTGTAAACCATATGGAAATCATTCTCTTCTCTTTCATAATCAAGGAGAAGATGTTAGAATAAGATCAACCACAGGTTAATGAGACATTTTCCTTGAGAATAAAGCATAAAGCATGTGCGCTCCACAGATTTTTATGTGAACTCTGTTTTCAGACATGCGTGAAGTCCTAAAAATTAAACTTGGGAAACAATTGCTTCTTGTTGGACTTTGTTTTCTCACTGACACCTTGAAACACAATTCTGTTGATGATGGGAAAGTGTGACTGCAGGAGGTACCATGATCATGTCTTGTAAGGTTTACCATATCACGATCGCCTGGTAAAGGGAACGGGAGCCGTGTCCCCTTGGACCACGGAGATTTCAGTGGGGTCGGTCAGCAGTTTTGAGAAGGCTCAAAGTGTCCATTCCTCATGATCATATCGGACCCCATGCCCATGTTTGTGTGAAAGACAGCAAACCACAGTGGGGGCCGTGGAGGGTCGCTTGGACCGCCCCTCTGAGCACTCAATGCTGGGTGCTGCTCTGAGCCTTCCAGCAGACGGTTTGAAGATGTCCGGACACTGAGCCCCTAATGCAGGGATGAGGTGGGAAGGAAAAGTCAGGAGGCTGTGGAAGCCACGCATAGCACACAGGTAGGAGACAGGAGCCACAGAAGTAGAGGGAGAGACAGTCACAAGAAGTGATTCCCATAGATGTCCAGAGAGGGCACAAAGAACAGTGGACATCAGTCACACAGCAAAATCAGCGGCTAGCAGAGTTTGAACCACAAACTCTGTCCAGCAGATCCCGCCACCTCCCCCCACCACTCTGTGTGTGCCTCCTCCTTGCTGCCACAAAACCAGTCCCCATTATTTAAGATACTGGAGTGTGTCTCTGCATTTCCAAATAAACAGATGAAACAACTCAAATTTAACATTCAAAATAGTTTAAAAAAAAGTAATATCAAAGAGAGAAAAAATAGTGGGTCTTATGTTTGGTCCAATGTCTAGAATGGTTCTAAAAGAAAACAGCCATTACACATAATTAGAGTAAATGTACCCGAACGATGCCTTGGCCTGGGATGAAGAGAGAACCCCACATAGCAGCCCTGGGGGACGCACATTGGTCAACTAGGAGGACTGGCCGCAAAGCCAGTGTGGGCAGACGGAGGTGTCATGCGACTTCCGAAGCTGGCCCTGGTAGACACTAAGGATACAGTCCAGAGTGCACAGGGCGATGCACACATGGTGACACTCCTCCTCATGGCATCCACAGTGCCCCCAGACAGGAAAAATCGCTGTAGTGGAAGCAGCTGGTGGCTGCTAGCTGTGAGGTCAGCCGGGTAATTTCTAAACACATTGAAGTATGACAGACTTTATTCTCTATCAATCCTGTGGGGTAAACGCTATTGTTATTTCCATTTTGTAGACGGAAAACAGGCAAAAAATGGTTAGCTCACTGAAAGTGTACAGCGATGTTTTTCAGGGTTCCCCAGAGAACTAGGTCATGGATAAACAGATCATTGGCAGATAGACGATGGATAGATAGAGAGTATGCTATGGCATTGGCTCCTGAGACTGTGAGTGCTGGCCAGTGCGAAACGTGCACAGCAGGACAGCAGGCGGGGACCCCAGAGGAAGAACGTCCTCTCCCTCTAAGGAGGCCTCCATGCTTTTCTCTTCAGACCTTCAGTGGCTTGTAAGAGGCCTGCCCATGTTATGATGGGAAACCCTGTTTTACTCAGTCCACTGATCAGTAAAAATTAATTACATCTGGGGGACACCTGGGTGACTCAGTGGGTTAAAGCCTCTGCCTTCGGCTCAGAACATGATCTCAGGGTCCTGGGATCGAGCCCC
Organism: Lontra canadensis; assembly: GCF_010015895.1. Taxonomy (NCBI): domain Eukaryota; kingdom Metazoa; phylum Chordata; class Mammalia; order Carnivora; family Mustelidae; genus Lontra; species Lontra canadensis. Next base: position 3,085,661 of record NW_022631026.1, read on the forward strand.
AAGTCAGGGTCTCTGCTTAGCAGGGAGCCTGCTTCCCTTCCTCTCTCTCTGCCTGCCTCTCTGCCTGCTTGTGATCTTTCTCTGTCAAATAAATAAATAAAAATTTAAAAAATTAATTACATCTGAATAGTATCTTCCTCGTAACATCTAGATAGGTGTTTGATCCCTGAACTGTCACCATAGTCTAGCTAACTTAATACTTAAAATTAAGCATCACAACCACCAAGCGTTGTTGATTTCAGAGGACAAATCAGACTCCCGCAGAGTTGGTGAGCCCGTGACCAGGTCACTGGCTTCCTGAGTACGCGTTACCAGGACCACTTGCCGAGCAAAGCAGCCCCAAATTGCAATGTGCTGCTGCCTTATACAAGGATGATATGAAACAGAACTTAATATTTAATGATATGGAAGGACTTAAGGAAAATGTTAGATGAAAAAATCTGAGTGCATGATGATCAAAGATGACAAAATGTACCCTACATTTATAATAACCTACAGATTATAAAAATTCTAGAAGGAATTATTTGAAATATTGATAATGGCTGGTGAACTTTAAAATCTTATTACAGATTTTTTCCCCCAAATGTGTTGTATATGCAGAAGTGACTTGTATTTTCCCAAACCATACCCATCCAATGTGCATATATAGACATCCACATGAAAAGACGCTAGTCTTTGATTTGGGGCTCGAACCTTTGGAAGCCATTTTGCCCTTACTGAGAAGCTGCAAGAACAGAAGAGCTCTCAAACAGCCCATCTGAATATCCACATACATTTACACTCATCTCACGCTTGCACACACATGCACACATGTGTACACACATATGCACATACATGTTCTGTCTGAGCTAGTTGAGAGGATGCTGAAGACACGTGGCCCCTCAGACTGCAGTGCTGTGTTCTAACATCACCCATCACCCGTAATCCAAAAACAGTTACTCTCACACCCAGCAATGGAATGTTGAAACCATAACATCCTGTAACCTGCGGTCTGTTCTTAGATTCCGTCAGTTGTCTCTGTGATTTCCCTTTTCATCTTTTTCCTGGTCCAGGATCCAGTGGTCATACCTGTTCATTTTTCTGAAACCAGGGCCTTCAGCTCACAGAAGCAGCTTCCCAGTAAACACAGCCCCCCACATGTGGGTTCGTGTGGGTTTTCCTCTCCCAAGTAATCCCCTCAAGAAATGATACCATTTCCAACAATATTTAGCAGTTTCTGGAATTTTTCTTAGAAAAACCCCTGCCACAGCCATCTTTTTCTCTATTATTATTATTATATTATGTTATGTTATGTTAGTCACCATACAGTCCATCATTAGTTTTTGATGTCGTGTTCCAGGATTCATTGTTTGCCCATAATACCCAGCACTCCACGCAGGACGTGCAGTCGTCGTCTTAGCTACGCAAGACAACCAGGCACCTCCGTTCTTAAAACTCAAAGCCGTTTCCTTCAGCTGCCGTTGTACACCTTGCCCAGCAGACCTCATTCACTGACTTTTGCTGTTCCCAGGAATTATACCCATCCCTAATAACAGAATTCATCTTAGGATGTGAGTTCCTTCAAACACAGAAGTAGTGCATCCTGATTAGAATCCCGGAAAGGGAGAGAACTGTCCCACAAAATCAGAGCAGAAGCATCATGCTCAAAGCTATTCCTTATATTTCTAACCAACATGTATGAGTCTCTACAGAATAGATTTTGGGAGACATAATGACCAAGCTATGAAACTTAAGATGGTAATTTTAAAAAGCCAAATAAACAATTCTTAAAATTTTAAATAACATTCAAAATGATAACTTTCAGTTTGTTAACATTTCCCAATAATCCATAAATTACCCTTCGACTTTTTTTTAACCTTTAGAGAGTATTTTCCTATCTTTTTTCTCCTTTTGCCTTATCTTCTTATTTATTGTTAATTAATTTTCCCTTTCATGAAGTGTATGATGCTTTGCCAATTACAATGTTTCGGGACAAAGTATCACATAAATAAATGATTAAACTGAAGTAAAAGAGATAAGTCTTTTTTGGCTTGCTCACTGAATGCATTCAACATTAATTTAATTTCCACATCTGTAATGTGTATCCGTGATCTGCTGCATCGCCTTCGGTACTCTGTCTGGAAGCTGTCACATCATAAGCAAGGCTTTGCTAATATCTAGGCACATCCATAGTCTATTATACAAATGAATTATATGATGTTGGAGTGATGTTACCAGGAAATATCTACTCTTATATTTTTTATGCTCTCCCTAGGTTAGAAATCTACTAATTTTGCAGACACAGAAAAAATAATTTAAACCACATGTTCAGCAAATGTTTTCCGGTCTCATAATCCTTGAGTTGAGACTGAGTTTTATTGTTACTGAAAACTGTCCAGGGGCCATGACAGGTGATGCCAAAATATTAGAAAAAGACGACGGGTGCATGGCTAATCTGAGAGAGTCTAAGAAGGCAGAGAAACACGATGTTGGGTGTGGCAGGCTGCAGACGATTTTCCCTGGGTCAGGTTAGCGGTTCTGGAAGTCTTTTCAGAACAACGACAGGCTTCGGCATGTTCTGAGTAAGTTCGCTTTTATCCCCTGGTCTGGCCATCCGTGGTCTGTTTTTTCTTTCACTGAGTAGCATACCGTCCTTTCTAGATGGAACAAATCTCACATTCCTGGTCTTCCTTCTCTCGCACAGTTCTCCATCATTCCGATGGGAGTCCGGCCAGCAGAGGGCAATGCGTTCGCTGTCGCAAAAGGAAGGAACACGGTCCCTCCCCGCTCAGCCCCTGCCTTCCCTTCTGGCATAGGTCAGGTGCTTGTTTGAGATCTGTGATTATACATTTTAGGAAGAACTACTAAGATGTTTGTGAAAGTCTCATCCAGCGATGTTCAGCTGTTCGGTGTAAGAAGATAATTAAGCAGGCTCTACATTGGAACGAAAATAAAATATGTCCAAACCATGCGGCCTCCATGGGGTCAGGCAGATGTCGCTGGTGCAAGGATAGTGACAAAGTGGAGGGTCACAGCACGGGGGCCTGACGAGCAAGTGGACGGAGCATAGCCCAGCCGGAAGGACAGGACGCGTTAGGATGCTGATTTCTCCAAGTGGGTATTTCTGAAATGGCCCAGCTGTTGGTAACTGCCAAGTTTGCTATCAGACATGAGACTGGGTGGCTGAGCTTGAACAGGGAGGATGATGGAGGAGAAACGATCCAGAAATATGGCTGCCTGGTGTGGGGTGCTTCAGCGAGCAATGCTGGGGTCACTGCATACATGGGGTGTAGCCCTTGCCCCACGCCGCTGTAGCTGGCGCACTACACAGGGATGTAGGCCTGGCTTCCCACCCCATGAGTGCAAAGGGGGTGCTTTCTGCCCAGAAGGACGAGCCCGGCTCTCTCAACCATCTAGCACAGAGGTGCCCTTTCTAATTTGCATGAAGTGATATAAAAGTTGGTTCTATTTTGGTTTGTTTATTTAATCTTGTTTACATTTTATGTTTTACACAAGTTTTCTGGGGAATATAATGCACAAAATGGCAAAGTAACCTCAATTCAAGGATAGCCTTCACTCTCATAGAGCTGTTACACATCTCATATGAGATCACGAAGTTCGTGATCACAATGTTAGTCTTAGCCTATCTATTTAAACATACCTTGCTACCACCACCACCACCACCACCACCATCATCATCATCATCTTTAATAGGCTTTATTTTAAAAGCACTGCTAAGTTCACAGTAAGATTGAGCAGGATACACAGTACACATAGTTTTGCACACTATCAACATTCTGCAAGAGTGGTACATTTGTTATAATCAATGACCCAATATTGGTCAGTTTTTATTAACTAAAGTCCACAGTTCACTTTGGAGTTCATTCTTGGTGTTGTCCATTCTGTGGGTTTGGACAAAGATACAATGACATACAATGTATTCACCGTTATGGGGTCATACAGAGAAGTTCACTGTCTTCAAGATCTCTTCTGAGTTCTCTGTATTCATCACTTCAGGGGCAAAGAACGTTCATATTACCTCATTCTTATGGTGGAGGAAGAAGAGATGTGCCTCCCTGATCCCCTCCAAGAATGGACTTGTCCTCCATCTATAGGCTCCTTCAGAGCTCCTTCTGCCAAGAGATGGTTCACCCAAGAGCACTGGTTCCCAGAGCCCAGCATCCAGTAGCTGCTTGCAGAGGGCTAAGGATATCCAAACCATCAATGGACAGTTAGAACAAGTCATCCTGCTCTAGCACTCCGTGTCAGGACGGCTAAACATCTGTCTTGCTGATGTAGAGATTCAACTTCTTCTCTCTCTGCCCAGTCTTGCTTCCTGAGAGCCCCACATCCCACCAGAGGTTCACTTCCAACAATATTATTGGAGGCATCGATGGAGACAGAAATCAGTGCTTCCTTGGAAATACTTTAAGGAGCCTCGCTGGAGATGTCAGAGCTGAAGGGAACTTTGATATGCTGATCCCCCTTACACCTTTCTTGTCTGCATCAGGAATTAACGGAGACTGAGAACGCCACAGGATCTGGAGGAGAAGAGAAAAGGAACAGCAAAGGATGTTGAGGACTTTGCATATTGGTGTCACTGAACCCTAAAGACTGAACAGCTCGTCTGGGCTCACCCTTGTTTGGCATCCTGCAATTTGTGTACTCGTGATTTTTCAAAACATTTCAAGAGAAAAAAGTCAAAAACCCGTCTGAATTGTTGAATCTGTCTGACTGATAACTAATCTGAAAAGAAGTTGATTTCAAATTTAAAAAAATACTGTGTCCAACAGGGTTTTGAAATATGTGTTTTAGCTGGCACTGCCCACACTGGACGTTGAATATACATCTAGTTACAACGTCTAATCAGCCGCCTCACTAAACCATCCTGTGTCCTGCCATCAGGCTTACCAAAGGTCCCATGCAGTCAACAGAAACGTGAGCAGGCCCCAGGTGCAGCTACCTCAGGCACCTATGGGTGTCAGAAGAGGCTTCATGACATAGGGGGTTCACACCATCTCCCCCTCTGGTGATTATGCAAAGACTCCTCCTCAGGACAGAGATACCCTGACCCCAGAAAAACATCATTAAGCTAGTGCTGTCTCACTTGAAACAAGTAACACACATCTAGGAGGGCTATTGTCACAAAATAACGGTATGAATGTAAAACAAAGTCTCATGCGCATGTGGGACTCTATAGTTGGTGAAGCAGTTGCAATATAACTTAAGTCTGGCTGAGAGCAAGACGCTGTAAAACACAGGCCACGTAGGCCAAGGCAAACAGGTAGGCACATGCCAAAGGTGGATGGTTCTATAGCACAACAAAGGTATCCTACCTAAAAGTCCAAATTCCAGCATTACCAGCTTTGCAAGCTTACAGGATTTCAGATTCCTGGCAGTCCTCACTGAAATGGAGAACTAAACTAAACACCGTAAATCATCATTTATATTAGCATGTATGGATAACATATTGCTGTGAAATATACTGAAACCATGCACACACACACACACACACACACACGCGTGAGCGCGCACCCCCAAAGAAACACACAAGGTAAAAAAAGAAGCAGAAAATGCCCTGGATGAGGGGAAATCGACATCCGTTCAGCAGGGATGCCAATAATTTAGATCAGGAAGGTCTGGAATCAAGAACTCGGCTTTTAGATCACAAATGTGGCCAGCTCAAACCTGGGTCTCAAGACACAAAAAGATGCAAGAAGGTAGGAGCAGAACAAGAGACGTGATGGGGATCCTGGGTGGCTCCGTCCATTAAGCCTCTGCCTTCGACTCAGGTCATGATCTCAGGGTCCTGGGATGGAGCCCCCCATCGTCGGGCTCCCTGCTCAGCGGGGTGCCTGCTTCTCCCTCCCCCACTTCCCCGGCTTGCACTCCCTCTCTCTCTCTGTCATAAATAAATAAAATCTTCTTAAAAATAATAAATAAATAACTACATTAATTAATTAATTAATTAATAAGCAACAAGAAAAGGAAAGCGACCCCAGGCATGGGTAACAGCACCGGGACAGAATGGTTTACAGAAATGTTTTTGTTTTCTTAGACAGGGAAAATGCATTGGCAAATCCATAAACATGTTTATTAAAAATTAAGAAAGCTGTTTTCATGAGGCCATTGCCCCTGCTGGGCAAGCTGGAGGCACAGACAGTGGGGCGGGAGAGCAGGCTTGCCTCGAGTCATGTCTTCATTCTGTTCCCCCAAACAGTGAAATAGCAGAGGTGAAAATCATTCTGGCCCCATGATTAAATTGACAAGAACTCTGATTTTTTTTCCTAGTCCAAGGTATTTATCATTTCTAAGTCTTACACAACATAAAAGAGAAACAAAAAAGAGCCCAACTTTATTTTTACATGTGTAAACACTCCAGTTGTGATGTTCTCCTAATGTCTACGAAGGGTGATAAGAATCATAATCATGGCCGTGATGATAGGAAAAGAGGAGCTGAGCCCGCAGGTCGTAGCTCGTCATATGCCCCTCCACTTGCAGCAGGGGCGTGTCCCCTGAGGGATGTGTGGTGACATGCTCTACCATTGAGGAGCATCTAGGCAGCCCTCACTACAAGAGCCTTGTAAGCTCTTTCTCATAACATACGCTTGTACATTTAGCACATCATTTCGATGGGCGTGCTCCGTGGGAATGATGGAAAGGTGAAAGACACTTGATCCATGCGCTTTCAAAGCAAGCTTTTCTTCAGATGCCTGTAGTTTTCAAAACATTGTGTCTGCAGGAAGCAAAGTTTCGTATGTATGGGAGAACACTAGCTGGCATTCAGAGGGAGTTCAGAGCCCTGGAGCAAAGCTTTCCATATCTACAAGAATTGATGGCTTTATTTTAACTTCCACTGATTCCAAACCAGACATAAAAGAGACATCAAGATTCATACAGCAGAGCCTGGGCCTGTGCTCCCCAAGATGGCCAGAGTGGCTGCAGCTGTGACTCTGCAGTCAAAAGACTCCTTGTTGTCACCTGATGTCCGCATGCACTGTGGTTGTAAACAGCATGCCCAGTGGGACTGTGTGCCTGCCCAGCAGCGGCAGGAAGTGATGGAAAAAAATAAGTCGCTTTCCAGAAGTTCTACAGAAGCTGGTTAGGGAATGTTTTGTTTTGTTTGGTTTTGTTTTTTTGTCCTTCCCGGAAGTGGTGATTAGCTCAGGCTGCTGGAAGCAAAGGGCATTTTCAGCCGTACCTGTTCACTTCTATGGCAGGCGGCACACAGGTGATAATCGAAGGTAGATACCATCCTGCCAGGAAGGGAGAACGTCTTTCCTGGGGCCCACCGGGTACTGATGGCTGCATTCCCAGAGCATAACTCTCCCTTAACCCCTGGCTCTCTTCATAGGAGGAAACAAAACCCCTGGCTAAAGATTTTGGGAACACGGTAATAAAATTAAAATGAAAATTAACTCTTAGCACTGTGATACGGAAGAGGGTAAACTAGATAATACCTTAATGGTCTTTTTGTTAAATGCAAAATAAAGGGTACGTTTCAGGTGGTGGGTATTAGAGAGGGCACGGATTGCATGGAGCACTGGGTGTGGTGCAAAAAACAATGAATACTGTTATGCCGAAAATTTAAAAAAAAGATGAAAATAAAATAAAACTTGAAGTAAAACATTAAAACTTAATGTAAAACTTAATGTAAAACTTAAAGTAAAACATTACAGACATAAAAGAGTGATGGAAGTACTGGTAAATTCAGAGGAAGGCTCCGTAATTCTCAGGCTCCTTCCTCCCTAGAAACTTGAATCGTCCTCAGATCACTATGTAAAGGATTGATAGATCCTGGGGGGTGGGGGGCACAGGGGGTGATTTGTCTCCTGGTCACATGTGAGGCCGGCTCTACCCTGTCAGCTTAGGAAAGGTAAGGCTAAGTATTCTCCAATACAACCTGGTTTGTATGTTCGAATGTCTCAGGATGCGGAGCTCCCTGTGAAGTTTTAAACGAGCTAATTTTCTTTGTAGCGTCAGCTGATTCGGAAGGTACGCTGCTGTCCCTTCATCATCGTTGGACTTTAGGCTGCCAAGAAGAGTTAGAAAAAGGTCGAAGGTGAAATGGCATCTGACACTTTTGCGTTTTCATGACCCAAACTATCTCTGTAGCAAGAAACTTTCAGGGGTGAGATCCTCTCACCGCCACAGGGATCCTGATACAGTTTTGGAAACCAGAGCTGGAGTACAGGAAGTGGCGTCCCCAGGAACATGCAGTGAGGGCCAGTCCCATCCGGGATTCTCCCACAGCAACTGTGTCACCCGCATGCTCTCAAAATGTCATTTGATGGGGTCTCCCATCAGAAAGAGCATATCCGGGATCCTTTTCCTGTCGCGTAACTCACTCTCCATGCAGAGAGCACGGAAAGCATCTGGAAGCATCTATACTAGCTGGTGGTATTAATCTTCAGTAAAAGTTTAACATGCATTTTGATTTTAGTAATTGAGCATATGAGTGAATGAATGAAGGGAAGCTTTCTTAATGAAAAAGGCAGTTTAAGATCCTAAATGTATTTAAAAATAAGTTAAAAAAAAACTTAACTGTAAGACCTCCATAAACATATTTTTATGAGAAAAAATGAGAAATTGAAGCAAAGTGTACAAGTTACTTGATGAAACAACACTAACGTGAGAGTGATTGCTATGAACAAGAAGAAACAGAAAAACAGGTTTGCGGCCAATGATTGTGCCAAATCTTATAATACTAGCAAACATATCTCAAAACAGAGAAAATAAATATAACCTAAAGGGGAAAATATGTGAAAGTGTAAAAAAAAAAAAAGACATACAAATAGTGATACATTTAATAAAAGTTATCAGCATTGTGGGTCATTTACAATACTATTTTCAACGAGTATCACATATGCTGACCTGTGGTAATTATTGACCAGGTGATGCGCTAATGAATATATAAAATATGGTACATTTACTCTTACCTTCCATCAGTGCCCTATTGTGTGTTTTCTAAAACCAAAGCCTGTTTGGAATACAGTGTAAATGTGTTTACTCAGTAACTTGAACTTCTGAGTTGCCACTTTTAGGCACTATTTCACCTAAAAAAAGAGAGGAGGTGGTCAGGAACTAAAGTCTTGGAAACATGTTTATTACAATGTGTTCCCAGGTCTCTGTGGTGGGTCATGGAGAAAATTTGGGAGGAATGGTATCTAATAATAATATGAATCATTTCCAGAGGCAATGGTCTAGTCTGCTTATTTCTAAGACACTTTTTTGGCTCTGAGGTCAGCTGCTAACCTTCGCATCAACCGGGAAGACAAAGTATTTCAAACACATGGATTTTTCATGACTGATTTACACATGTCTGTATCACCACATCCTGGACGTGAGGTTAGGTTCTGGTCACTGTCAGAGACACATTCCCCAGGATCTTCTAGCCCACATCAAATCAGATGCTCATCTAGGCACCCATGGATGGGATGTTTCCCCACAAGGTCACTTGTAAGATTTGCACATTGTTTTTGACTCTGTCTGACAGGCCCGGATATAGGTTTTGTGTATATTCTTCTTCCTGCTTCATGGATACCTGCCCTGAGCCCTTTCGTTAGAGAGTAAGTAAAACCACTATTTAAAGATGTTGTAGTTGTTTATTTAGAAAATTCAAATGAATCTAAAGTCAATGGACAGAATTAATAAACAAATTGAATATGGATCCAGGATACAATACCAAACACTGGAAGTCATTTTATTCCCATAAGCAGAAATGAAAGATTGGAAATAAATTAAAAAAAATACATGTATTTTTAAAAATCAAAGAATATGAAATGCCTTCTCTCTCTCTCTTTTTAAAATCTTATCAGCCATTGGGTGAGCATTATATAGCCCCACTAATTTGTTAGATTTACAAAGTGGTGATATTTTACTTCTCCATATGTGTTTATTAGCAGCGATTTTTTCACACAGATGAGCTTGTCCTCATCAACTATTTGCTTACCCTGAGCTACTGTTTATATCAAAAAGCAGCATAAATGCTTGCTCTGTTTATTTACTCATTTGCTGTGTTTTTTAAAATTATTAGTCATAAACAGTAAGTTGATTCCATAGGATCTTCCAGAGGTTACAAGTGGGTTTAGGTAATTACTATTATGCATTCCTAGGTATAAAACTAGGTAATGTGTTTAAGTCATTAAAATGCTCTATTGCTATTTATTTTATTTAATTAATTTATTTTTTTTAATGCAGTATATGTGTCTGGCAAGTCAGGAGAGGACATTTTGTGAAGATCGATCTAAAATTTCATGGGATGAAGGGATGGCTTAGTTGGTGGAGCGTCCAAGTCTGGATTCCGATCCAGATGGTGATCCCGGGGTCATGGGGTCGAGCCGTCCATCAGGCTCCCGCTGGTCGTGGAGTCGGCCTGATATTCTCTTCCTTTCCGCCTGCCCTTCCCCCTCCTCATTCACGTGCTTTTTCTCTCTCCTGAAAATAAAACAAAAAGGAAAGGAAAGGAAAAGAAGTGAAACAAAATAAGATTAAATTTGGGATAGCCCGTGAGGACGCCATCTGAAAGGTCACCAAGCAGCTGCTGGACAACACCTGCGTCCTGCATGTGGGCCCTTCTGTTTTTGGTTCGTGCCACTCTGCCTCTTTGCAAGGGTGCTCACCGCTCTACACCAACACCCCACACCTCCCTCCCTGTCCCCCAGTGTTTGTCACGGGAATAAGAGCCTAGAGGAGGGCATGCTGCGAGGGGTTGGGTGTTTAAATCTCCTGGGTGAGAGGAGATGTAATCCTAAGGGAAAGTGAAGATCGACGCAAAAAGCAAAGGCTACACCAGCACCCAGGAAACAGTATGGCGTGTACGACAGTAGAGCCTGGTCTCAGTCAGGGGCCGTCTTGCGCTTCCTGTCCCTCGGGGGACATGCAGTATTGGAGACATGTTGACGGTCCCCGCTGGGTGTGGGAGACACTGACTCGTAGTCGGTGGAGGCAACCGTCAGTGCCACTGACCATCCCGCAATGCACAGAGCAGCCCCCACCACGCTTAAGTGTCCAGCCCCAATGTCAGCAGCAGCAAAGCTGAGAATCGCTCATACGGAGCAATGCTACCTCTGACCTGAAGACCCATGCCGAGAGGCGTGTACCACGGAAAGGTGGACACCGCTTGCTGAGGTCCCATTCTGCGGCAGAGCTGGGTTTGCAGGCGGACGGACATGGCTGCTGGCCACTCGTTTGTTCGTCTGGCATTTCTACTTTTCCCTTCCTGTCGTGGGACATCTGGGGTTAATGCTTCCTGCAAGAAATACAAAGAAAAGTGAAGGTGAACCTGCATCATTCTGATTTCTGTGACTAGGGATCCTCCAAATTATGGGACGGTCTTTGAAGCTGTCTGTGCACAGAAGCACAGAGGGCCAGTTTTGTCGGCTTCTGGTATGTTCTGCTTCCTAGGATTTTTTTTTGTAAAAGACATGAATTGGTTCTTTTGAAATGATAGTATTTGACATGATTCAAGCTGTAATATATTTTATGAGATAAATATAAATCATAAGACAGATCAAAGCAGACATATTTATTTTGCTGAAGAGAAATAGGGCCTGAAACTAGTATTAATAACAGAATCCATCCTTGTGATATTTCAGAATGAACAAGAGTTACACTTAAAGTTCGTTGCTACTATTTAACAGCTAATGGAGATATTGTATCTATTTGATGCTGTTCTGATACAAGTCATTTAGGCCTTTTTGAAGAAAAGCCAAGAAAAAAATACATACAATGTATTATGTGTCTGAAATATATTTTGTTATATTCATCCTATGATTTTTTTATGAAAATGAATTTATCCTGACCTTTTCAACATTTCCATATTAGATTTCTGATATGTCTAATGTTCATGTAAGAGTAAAATTTTCACTTCTACTTTCCAGGCTATACTGTAGAGATATGGATGTTCACACATCTTATAAGGAATTTCAGGAGGAAAGCAAAACAATACAAAACAGCTTTGTGAGAGACAGTGAGATAAGATAAACTAGGTAAGATTTTGATTGCTTAGATCAGATTTTTCTACATGTTTAGTTTGTGTATTAGTGGTGTCCCATAAGGAGTTTTAAGTGGCATATGAATTTAATTTAATTTATTTTAATTTAATTTTAAATAGTATATGAACATCCTGTTTAATTTTAGAAGTTATGGAATGATACATAGTAGAAAAACCTATGTATCACCTCAAATATATACTTTTTATGGTGATATAAACATTTCCTTTCAGGGCGAAAACTTTCAAGTGCAAGAAGTGGTTCTAATTAAAAAGACACATTACACAGGTGACGTTCTGTGCTCTATAACACAGCTCCACAAGCCACTCACGGCTAATGAGCACTTGAAATGCAGTGAGTGGAGTCTGTTGAAATAGTACTTTTGCTATACTGGATGCTGGAAATTTCTAATGAAAATGAATCATCCCTTTGTTTAGCTTTTTTAATGTGTCTACTAGGAAACTGAAAATTCCACGTGTTGCTTGCATTACATTTCTACGGCGCAGCACTGCTCTTGATTTCAACAAGGCACGAGCCGTGGAGCTTGGGCACCAGACCTCCTGCTGGGGAGATGCTTCTCTGCGCTCCATGTCGGCCCAGCGCACAGTCAATTAAAACCCATCCTCGAGGATGGGCCAAGGAGTGTCAGTGGATGCCTGGTGCTCATCAGCTGCCCCAAGAATCCAGATTCATGGGGTTATTTTTGGATCCTTCCTGAAAATAAGTCTTGCAGGTGATATAATGCTCGTTTCTGGACTTCTTCATTCTTCTCCTCAGCCTGCTGGAGCACGGCCATCCCTGACGCTGACTGGGTGGCCTCCAGCCCATCATATGCACTGAGCTTTTCTGCCCCCGCCCAGGAGCAGGCTTGGGGAACGCTGCAGAAAACACCTTCAGTTTGTCTCAAACGTGTTCTCTTGTCGGCTCCCTCTGCCCCTTGAGAGGATAGCATCATACCTTTGCCTCCAGCTGTTTGGGGTTTGGATGGTTTTCCCTATTTAGCTACATGGTGATTTAGCAATCTTGTGGTTTGTGGCCGGCTCCCTCCCTTGCCCTGTTTTCTGAGGCTCTTGGCTCCCTCATATGAGCAATGAGTGAGAATAGTTGTGAGTTCAAGTCTTTAGCTCTAAAGGGATGGCAAGTGTGACATAAGCAGGTGCATGGTGGGACAGTAGAGAATGCACTGGAGGAGTCAAGCAAGCATCTGACAAAGGATCAGACTGAGAAGGTTTTTGTTGTTGCTTTTTTTGTTTTATTCTGTGTGTACAATGGATGGTCAGGCCTTTTCTTAGTTTCCTTTTTGGGGGAAAAAACACACACACACACACACACAAAAAAACAAAAAAAATTCTATGATATTAAAAAAAAATTTCGATAGAACCATTCACTGAAATAATGACTTTCTAAAAGTTTCCCTCTGCATTGTGGTAGTAAAATAGCTTCATCAATTTAAAAGGAATTTGAAATGTTGGAGAGGGAAGGATAATTGTGAATGGTGTCTGTTTATTTTGTGACAACATCCAACCAACGTGACAGCTGGCACCTCCATTACTTAGAATTCATCAAATCCTACATAGAACTACCCCATGCCCCCTCTCCAAAACTCAAATGTCAGCTTCCGTCGTTGCCAAGTTTGGCGTCTCCAAAAACTTTCAAGGGGTTATCTGGTCCAAGTGATTCATTTCTCACACGCCTCACAGACAGGATGGAGCTTGAACTGTATACATTATGGCAAGAAGCACTTTAAATCGAAGAACCACCGAAGAAGCAGCTTCTTAGGAAAGTCCAGAAATGTGTCGCTCAGAGATAAGCATCAGTAAAACAAATCGCTATTTTGTTGAAAGAATTACAAACTGGGATCGAAACAAAAGTAAGCCAACCACCTCTCCTCCCCCTTTCCGTGCGCAGCAACCATGAGGTGTGTGCTCCAGACCACGCTTCTAAGTTTACACCAACCAAGCGACGCCCCCCCCCCCAGTCACATCTTAGTCACTATAAGCTGCACTTTCTAGAAATTCGATGTTGAAATCCCCGATATACCCCGTCTGAATTTAGGGAAGGAGAATGGACAAATGCTTAATGCTGCTTTTTACTACTGAGCAATGTGCATGGCATCAATGCCTCGTTTTGCAATAAGACTTTGATTTTGCCTCAAACATAGCCTAGCCTTGTTACACAAATGTAAATAAATATTTCATGTAATGTTTACTGCGGAAGGGAGTGGGGCCCTTGCTAGTTACCTAACTAGCTAAAAAGCAAAACAAATATCCTTTTTAGGCTAATTAATTTAAGGGCTCCTGTAAATGTCACCAAATGCGTGGAGTGGCCTTATAGAATGTTCTTTCCCTGTGAAAAATGAGAATCTTTAGCCGTAGTTACTTTTATACCTGGAAACGTTTTTGTCTTCTTTTCTCAGGGGAAGCGTATTCAAGTAAAGACTTTTAGTATTTATTTTAGTTCAGAAGTACTTGATGTGTTTCCCAGATAACATACACTAGCGTTTTCCTCAACAACTTTGGACTCCTGTTTACACAGCTGTATCTCCAATGTCTATGCACTTTGGACGCCAAGGGTGCGCCCCGGGCTCACGTTCTGCATCAGCCGTGCCCACATGGGCCCTTCAGCCCAGCTGGGGTGAGTGCGACGGCCCGCCCCAGAGCAGGCCAGCTTCAGAGTCTACACACGGCCAGGGTAGTTCATAGAACTTTTCATGATGTTTCTTCCTTAGGAAGAGAACCTGCTTGTTGTTTTATTCGGTGAGTTTCAGCCAGCCTGACACCCAGTAAATGCACGGTACGGAATAAACGACCACACTCGGAGGCCAAAGGACGTCTCAGGATGGATTCCAGGCTAGCGGATCACAGACACCCCCATTTTCCCAAGTTTTTGGTGAATCCTCTCCAACCTCCTGCATCTCGTCTTTGCATTTCACGTGGCCAGGAGATAAGCGCCTCTCCCCAGCACACTCTTCTCCATTGACCAGAGAGCTTGCCTGGGGCTGGCCCTCTATCTGGCCCAAGCATAATGAGGCATGAAGCTGCCAGGGCCGGAGCCCCCGGTGTCAGGGACGGATGGACATTTCGTTTGCTCGCTCCCAGGGCACCCTCCACCTCTGCATCTCTGGATTCATGTAGTATTTACTGTAGACGCTCACTTTTCTCCTCTGTGATCTTCATACCAAATGTAGGATGGGAAACACAGTCCTTGCAAGAAAAAGGTCTCCAGGTGGAGGAGAGTGGAGTCGTGGAGAAGAGCTTCAGCTGGGAGGGGCATGTGCAGGACGTGTGATGAAATGTGTGACTATGGGAATCCAGAGAAGAGAAGGCTTGTCCCCAGGGCAACTGCTCCAGCCTCTCTCTGGTCCTAATGAGAGCTGCTTCTCTTGGCCCCAGAAAGGCCTGGCTTTGGCTCCACATTATCTGCCTGTCTGCCCACCACGGGCACGGATGCTGCTGGAAACATGCGTCCACGGGGAATCCACACTCAGGGGAGCTCTGCGAGGTGCAGGAGCCAAATTCATCACAGGTTAAAAACGCAAGAGCATGCGGTTTTTAAATCACTGAAGTTTTTAAATCATGTCACCAATGAGCATTAAGGATTTTCAAAATCTGCCTCATGGTATGAGGATGACGCACCTTTATTCACATGCATTAAAGGATGAAAGCCCCATGTTAGATGCTCAGTATGAAATTGTCCTGATTTCTCCTTCTAATGTTCTTAATTATTGGAAATGCACAAAAACACCTCTCCTGTGCCACTGGAGATGAGGGAATTGGCTCATTTTCAGAGAATACAGGTAGGCTTTCTTCTTCTTCTTCTTCTTCTTCTTTTACACGTAGGTTTTTGTTACAGTGTTTCATGTCTCTGATACCTTTAACAGTAAAGGGGGTGGGTAAAGTAACATTCCAGGTAGACCTCAGACGCTTCCTGCAACGAAGTATAAATATGTGTTTATCTAAGGAATCAATTCCAAAACCCTCCCAGAAAAGTCACAGAACCTCAAGTGGAAGTGGGAAGGCCCTAGGCTGTGACATCGCCACTGGGTACATGTTACATGCATACGTGTGTGCACATATGAGTGAACGCACACATAGAGCATCTCGAAGCACTTGGACATCACATTCTGTAAACAGCAGCCGTCAGTTTTCCACTCTGGCACTGGCGTGGAAAACACTGGGAAAGCACTGAGGGAAAGCACTGAGGGCCAGAGCCCTCTGTCTTCAGATGGCAGGACCAGTGCCGCTGCCTGGGAGGCAGCCTCTTGGTGCTTTCAGACCTGTGGGCAAAATGGGACCACCTGCTCATGGGGGAGACACAGCTTTTTTGATTCTTGGCTTCATTTAAATGTTGACTTTTCACACTACTATTTGCATCAAGGCTCACAATTGGACATTTCACTGAAAGCCCAGCTTTGCCATTCAGAATGCTGACCAGGGAAAGCCATCTCTAGTATCAGGGGCAAATCTCAAAGTTGAAAGCACTGCCAAGGCTTTACTCAAGCTGCGATTTACCTTATGCTCAAAATAACAGCTTTTCTTTTTCCCTGATGTGAATCACTGGAACACGAGTGCAGGATCTTTTATGAATATTTCAACAACAAAAGCACTGCTGGCAGCCAAACATGCAATTCAACACCAGAAGACGGAGTCCCTCTTGAAGAGAAGGAAGGAAACATTTCATCTCGGTCCAGAAAGAAAAGAAATACAATCTCTCACTCTAGAAGGTTGACTTGAATATCGTAAGAATGTTGTGAATAGAAGTAGCTCTACATCTAAGAGACGGTTCTCCATGGGATGAGTCATTCCCCAACTTAAAGGAGAGAATTTTTTCTTTACAGTAGAAATCACTTTAATGCATTCTCAATTAATCCTTAGTCAAAAATGACAGTGCCTTGTATCTAAAGCAGTGGAGAAACGGTAGAGATCATCCCTCAAATGCAAGCTTGGAATTTATGTTATAGGAAATGTA
Organism: Lontra canadensis; assembly: GCF_010015895.1. NCBI lineage: Eukaryota > Metazoa > Chordata > Mammalia > Carnivora > Mustelidae > Lontra > Lontra canadensis. The sequence goes on from NW_022631026.1 coordinate 3,102,601, forward strand.
TGTAGGGTCTAAGCAGAGCTCCCTAATTTCCTCAGTAATTAGATGTAGAGACATGTAATCATTTATCCAGTCAATAGATGGCAATTCCATTACTCAGAGACAACGTGGACATCAGTAAAACCCCAGCCTTCATGACTTATCTCATGAATTTAACTCATTTTTCCCTCAATTTCTTGGTTTATGATGAATTAGCCTACTGAAATAGTATCTGAGCAAACTGTCTGGGTATTTCTAAATTGCTACAAATTCTGTTAAAGGTGATTTGTTTCCATAGTTTTAAGAAATGAGGGAAAGGAAAGAAAAGGAAATCCCCTCACCTTCCTAAGTACTTATTAAGTGAGAGGATATTAATGGAAGTTGTCCAAGTTTCAAGTTCCTACTACGTTCCAGATCCCATGTAAAGTTCTCTCAGATAAACGACCTCCTTTAATCTTCACAACAAACCGGGAGAGCGAAGGTTTAGATTTAGGTATGCCTCTGAATGTGAGATCTCAGGGAGAATTACTCTTGGCTTTCCACATATCTATTAAGTTCTTCTGCTAGGCACTCCTTGGTATTGTGGAAACAATGTTGAATAAGAAGAGAAGTTTCTTACATGTTAGACAAAAAACTTAAGAACTTACGACTGAGTCAGTTAAAAATCCTAAATATTTATCCATTTATAATGGATCTCAGAAAAATACCAGAAAGACCCAAGAGCATTCATAAATTAAAAAAAAAAAAAAAAGTCAAGAGTTGTTTATGGTGGGCATTAGGGTCAGAGACAAGCTCCTACAGACCTCAAAATGTATTATAAAGAATTCTTTAAGTAAACATTTGGTACTAGACTATAAATAGGAAAACACAGCAATGAACTAAGATATAAAGTTCAGATAGGATTCCACATACAAAGTATGATTTCGTAGATATTTCAAAGGAAAGGTGAAAAAACATATTATCTAATAGGTGGTATTGGATTCTTGAGAATCCTTCAGGAAAAATCACATCTCACTGCTGGCCTCAAGACAAGAGGTAGCTAGACCAATGGTTTTAACTGTGAAATGTAAAACTTTAAAAGCACTTCAGAAAAAGTTGCACTTCAATCTGCATGTAATCTTAGAGTAGGGAAAGTCTAAATTAGACCCCCCCCCCAAAAAAAAAACAAAAACAAAAACAAAAACTAACAACAATTAATGGCAAACCTAAACATATAAAAATTATTTTAACAACAAGTCAAACAACAACATCATGAGGATTGTGAAGAGAGGACCTCATCTTCACAATGTAGGAGGGTGTAGCAGTAACGAAAGAGATCCCACTTCCCTAGCTGAGTGGGAGTGGCTATTGTAGGGTCCTTTTTTGGGACTGAGGGCACCTGCTGGAAGTGTGACAGCACTTGTCCCAAACTGTGAGCTTCCTGAGCTGTAGATGTATGCATGACCAGCCTTCCCACATGCTCCAAAGGAATGTGTGGTTGGGGAACTGTCAGGAAATCCTTAGTGCCTTTCATGCTATGTAGGGGCACTTGTGATCTCAGAAACTGGCACCTTGCTCTTGCCTGAACATTTCTAAAAGCATGATCCTTGATGAAGAGACCCAAGCCAGTAGGGTGAGTAGAAGCCATGGTTAGTGTGCATGCTGAGAATGGGGGAGTCTGCATTCCTGTTCTCCTTAGATCTTGGAGAACATGGGAAAATGTGCAGACCTCATGGCTTCATGCAATACGTCAGAGTGGAAAAAGGCAGTGGGAGAATTGAAGGGCTTCTTCAAGGGGATTTGGGTGCCTAGGCTACTGGCAGGAGTCAAAGGAGTGTGGATCCTTTTTGAAGGGGTCCTTGGTAACCAAAGAGTAAAGGTAGACTGAACACATTCTCCCAAACCCACATGCACCATTTATGCAAAACACTATTTCCACAGGGGCCAGCTATGACCACAACAGTGAGAAGCAGCGTGACTGGTTTCTGCAGAGACGGTGTGTGGTGCTCCATCAGGACATTCACTGGGATGTAGTAGCTGGCCATGAGGGACAACTGTGTACTCTCTTCTCTTCTCTTCTCTGAGCCTCCAGATCCTGGGAGCTGGAATCAGAACAGGAAGGAAAGAAGATCACATATGTAAAGGAGTTCTTCTTGCTTTTGTCTGAGATGGGAGAAGAGTAAGAGGATCTTGTGGTCCTTCCCATATGGACCCCTGACCCAAGGATTAGTCATGAGCTCAGAGAATGGGAAGAGATGAGTTGGAGATTAGTACAGATCGTGACAGGATTTTTAAAAAGATTTTATTTATTTATTTGACATAGAGATAGAGAGATCACAAGTAGCAGAGAGGCAGGCAGAGATAGGGGGAAGCAGGCTCCCTGCTGAGCAGAGAGCCCAATGCGGCACTCGATCCCAGGACCCTGTGACCATGACCTGAACCAAAGGCAGAGACTTAGCCCACTGAGCCACCCAGGTGCCCCATGATAGGATGTTTTAATACTAAAAAAGTCATTTGTTTTGCCCAAGGGAGAGGGAGTTTGACAACCGGTGTAAGGAGATGGGAAAAATTCCAGGTTCCAAAAGTTAAATTAATGAGTGTGTCTCTGCATATATAGACACGTACACAAACATGCATATCCCTTTTTGTTTAAGTACAAGTCCCTCAAAAATTAAAAAAAAAAAAAAAAAAGAATTGTCATATGATCTAAGAACTCCTCTATTAGGTATTTACCCAAAGAATACAAAAACACTAATTTGAAAAGATATATGCACTCTTATATTTATTGCAGTATTATATACAACAGTCAAGACATGGAAGCTGGCCAAGAGTCCATCTGTAGGCGAATGGGTAAAGAAGCCGTTGTATATATCTACTATTGAATATTGCTCAGCCTAAAATAAGAATGAAATTTTGCTATTTGCAGCAACATAGACGGATCTAGAAAGTATAATACTAAGTGAAATAGGTCGGAGAGAGAGAAAGACCATATGATTTCACTCAGATGTGGAATTTAAGACACAAAACAAATGAACAAAGGAAAAAAGGAGGCAAAGAACAACAAAAAGCCCCAGACTCTTAGCTACACGGAGCACCCTGATGTCAGCAGGACGGAGTGGGTGGGCCACGGGGGTTAGGAGTGCCTTCACCACAATGAGCACCGAGTCACAACAGAATTGCTGAGTCGTTGCATTGTACGCCTGAAATTAACATAACATTGCATGTCAATTTAGACCATTTTTTTAAATCAGAAATAAAATAAAATTGAAAAGAAAGAAAAGTAGATGAATCTCAAACACACACAAGTAGAAAATTAACACCTTCAACCATGAGTCAGAATATGTTTTCTCTAAAGGAGCAGCTAATGCAGATTCTGGGTTTGGGCGGCAGCACAAGGTCTCTGTCACATCCCTTTCTTTGCATCTTTCTAAACAGGCTTTTAAAATTATGACAGTCACGTTTAGCTCCAGGGCTAGGCAGAAGTCAAAACCTAAGTCGTGTTTAGCTCCAGACTTCAGACTGAATTTGGCAGGTGGGCAGCGTGGTAGAGTGGAGATCCCAAGACCAAAGATCAGTACTTGGGAAAAACGTCAACTCCGTAATATTGAATATCGATTTTTTTAAGAGAATATGTCCTCTTATAAAAAGAAAAGAAAAAAAAAAAAGGAAATAATAATCAAATTAATGCTGACATGTCATGGGAGGGGGGGGCTCCCTGATGCTATAGCCCCACTGGCAGCCTGCTGGGAAGCGGCAAGGTGTGGGCAAGACTTTTAAATGTATTTTTAAGAGCTTTGTTGAGGTATAATTGATGTGCAAAAAGAAATAAGAAAGAAAGAAGGAAAGAAAGAAAGAAAGAAAGAAAGAAAGAAAGAAAGAAAACCACAAAACAAATCAAACAAACAACAAAAAACCCTGCATTAAATATTCTAAGAATCTTCGCCTACCCAAAGCAATCTACCAATTTAACGTAATTACCATCAAAACCCCAAAGGCATTTTTTATAGAAATAGAAAAAGCAATTCTAAAATTCACATGGAACTACAAATAAAACCAAAACCAAAACCTAACCAAGCAACAACAACAATAACAAATCCTAATAGCCAAAGTCATCTTGAGGAAGAAAACTAATCCTGGAGGCATCACATGTTCTGATCTCAACATGTTAAAGAGCTACAGTAATTAAAGAGTATGGTCCTGTCATAAAGACAGGCATCTGGACCCAGGAGAGAGAACAGAAGCACTTTCTGGGCTCTATGCTAGTGGGTTGTTGATGGACTATGAGAGTGGCATGGTTAGAGAGAAGCATTCCCCGTTCAGGTGGCCTTTTGCAAATGGCTTCTCAGTGTTCCCCCAGGCTATAAAACTGGCACCAAATAAAAATCTATGATCTTGCAAATAAAACTTCTCTTTGTCACTACTTTTCTTTATCCTTCAGTAAACGAGCAAACATCACCTCACAATGCCAAGGAAACCTAAACCATGTCACTAGCACGAATGCCTATGGTTCTAGTGGACTGTCTTCCAGCAGTGTCGCGTGGCTTCCTGGCGGAGCAGGACACACACCCACTTCCACCGGCCTTTACCTGCCTCTGCTTCATGCGGCTGACTGCTGATACTGGGTAGCAGACACTCTTCTCTTATGGGGTTTGGGGGAGACTGTGTCCTGCACCGAGATTTGCTGCCCCTCTGGTGCCCAGAAGCCTACGAACTTAGTGGAGACTTACCACACGGAAAAGCCGCTGCCTCAAAGTTGTTCCTGTTTCTGAAGGTCAGCCTAGGATCTGACCCCAGGCTCTGCAGGCCAGTGTTTGCACGTGACTCAGCCAGCCTGCTCATCCCGGAACAGAGAAGGTTTTTGAGAGAGAACAGGAGACGACTGTCTATTCTGTACTGCCCTGTGGGTGCCCATGGAAGATTCGGGAGGTTTCTTAAGTGCAAAATAAAAATGCAAGTTTTATGGTTTGACTTTACTTTTTAATTGGACTCTTTGTGTTTATGCTTTTCATCATGTGTTCTATATTTTTCTGTTTTGCAAAGCACTTTGTTTTAAGTACAAAGCAATGGAAGACTTTTCTGGGCCACCTCCCCTTACACACACTCAGACCTTGCTGGCAGTTTCTCCCCATAATAGACCCTGAACGGGGCCATCCGCATTTCCTCAACCTTCCTTGGGCAAGAAAGTCTAAAAGCTGAAAGCCAGAAGGAATACTGGTGAGAGGGTCTTGGCTTCTGTTAATTCTTTGGGGGGGAGAGAGAGAGAGAGAGGATCCGTTCTGCCTTCGGGAAGGGGTGCATAGGACAGAATATCTGGGGAGTGTGGTCACTGTGCAGTCCTGAACTGTGGCAGAGCAAGGTGAGGGTGGACGTCATGCCGAGAACGACAGAAGGAACTGGAACAAGGCATGAGTCATTTCCAAAATCTGTAATGATCTCCCCAACACCCCTGCCTCTACATATCCTTGGAGTTCATAATTTTTTTAGGGCTAAGCCACTTCTATTCACATACTCTGTTACATACAACTGTGTTAAAGAAAAAGTTAAAAATCGTGTGCCAAAACCTTTGATCCCACCCCCGAAAGAAGCTGGCGTTGCATCTTGCTGTGCACATTTCAGTAGTCAGACAACTCTGTTCCTTCAAAACACACACACGGATATGTGGTTCCCTCTTTCCATTACGTTCACAAAAACAGTGCAGCACTATACACAACAGTCCGCAGTTTGCGTTCTGATTCTACATGGCTACACCTAGAGGTCAGTAGGTACAGAGATGATCCATTGTCAAGCCCCTCATACAATTCCGTGGCATGAAGTTAGTGAGGATGAACCCGTGACTGTTCAGCGTTTTCCCTGCTGACAGACCGCCCTCCAGCAAACATCCTTGCACACACATCCTCTCACCATGCTGCACTACAGTCTGTGAGGGTTTCCCAGAACGGCATTGCGGAGTCCAGAAATATGTGTATTGTCCATTTCAATGGTTCCTGACTTTAAGAATGTCATACTCAGGGGCGCCTGGGTGGCTCAGTGGATTAAGCCTCTGCCTTCGGCTCAGGTCATGATCCCAGGGTCCTGGGATCGAGCCCCACATCGGGCTCTCTGCTCAGCGGGGAGCCTGCTTCTCCCTCTCCCTCTGCCTTTCCTCCCTGCTTGTGCTCTCTTTCTTGCTCTGATTTCTCTCTCTCAAATGAATAAATCTGAAAGAAAGAAATAGAGAAAGAAAGAAAGAAAGAAAGAAAGAAAGAAAGAAAGAAAGAAAGAAAGAAAGAAAGAAAGAGAGAGAAGGAATTGAATGCCATGTTTCTGGTTGAGGACTGAAGTTTGAACAAACTGTTTTTTATTTCTGACTTATTCAAATCATTAGCTTCATTTTAAAATTAAAAACAACAACAACTGAGACATCTGGCCAACTCAGACTTAGGTAGCAAAATACAACAGGAGATCTTACATTCAACTCCAATATTCTTACATATTTAAAAAAAAAAAGTTACAAAGTTTGAGAAAGGAAATCAAATGCTAACTGATGCAAACCGTTTGAAAGGATGAGCTGGCAAGAAGCCAGATGATTTGATAACTCATTGGCCCTTCCAGAAGGTTTCAATGGTTTCTTCCTATTTATCATGTTGAGGATATTGCTTTCCTCATGGAATCAGCGTCAGATGACTCGATCTGCGTACATTTAAAATGACGTGGAGCTCACTGACACAGTTTTAACTCACTCGTAGTCGAAAATCTTCCATGTAAAGTAAAAATATTTCCTAACAAACAAAACACAAATAAGAAAGAACTCAAAGCCAAAGCACTTAGTTGGCCTCAGTGAGAGGAAAAATCTCACCTCCCATGTCCCTCTGTCATGGCCATTCCCGTGACTTTTTTTCCTTTCCCTTATTCCTCACCTCCCTGCTCCCCTCTCTGCCTAAATGCTAAAAAATGATGTAAGAGTTTTATCAAAAATCAATAGCAAACTTTCACAGCCTTGGTTCGGACAATGATAAAATTAAGTCAAATGTAGCTTGTGATGTGAACATATCTATGAGTGGAAGAGTGAACTTTAAATTTTTGTTACATCATTTTTCAAAGAAGCATATGAAACATATTGTAAGCATGGATGTGGTAAATAGGCAAAAGAACAGACGTTTCAACAGTCAGCTTGAGAACGGACCACCAGGTTCTGTTTCTCTGTGACCATCATGTACTTTCCAGGTGCTCCGAAGGCTTGGTTCCCCGAGACTGAGATGATTATTACTCACGAAAGGAAAAACATTCTGGGTTTAATGGCGCTGTGATTGTTATATCTGGTGTTAAGCACAAAAGCCAACCACAGAGAAGCCGCAGACTGAAACTTATTCTCAACGAAACAAGCAAAAATAAGAGCAATGAAAAACAAACTTTCTTCTGGAGTCCAAGAAACCTGTCAAAAGCACACTTTGAGAGAGAGTGATTGGGCACCGGTGTTTATTTTGGGAAGTCTGCTGGTCTCTTTGTTGGATTCTTTTACTTGGCTAGAACAGTTGTATCCTTCGTTGTTCTTGCAACTATGTAACAATCAGTTAAAATGTTCCCTATGTTAATATATTTAATCAAATCATTGGAGTATCAGAATTTAATAAGCGTGTCGTGATAGCAAATTTTTGTTTTGCATTTCCCCTACCTTCCTTTTTTCGGCCTTGATCTGTCCACTGCAGATTGCAGAGACCACAGCCGGACTGAGGGACACAAACCCTCTGTGCTTTGTAGCCTGCACACAGCTGTGCCCCACAGACAAACTTGTCACAATTAAAACCACATTTGTGTAAAGGGACGAAGGCACAAGGAGGAGATCTAAGCTTGCCTGAGGCACCCAGGAGAGTTCCCGGAATGCTGACGAGTGAGCATCCCAGGCAGAAGACACCAGACAGATGTGAGCTCTGCAGGTTGGTTCTTCCCTGGCAGACAGACGATGTCTGTCTGAGACCTCAGGGTTCTAGGGAGCACCAGAGTCAGGAGGTGAAGTGGGCAACTGGTATCAGACTGGATTTTGTAGATGCTGGTGAGATTTTAAAAATGAATCTCGAAGGACATGAAAGCCATTGGTAGAGTTGGGCAGTGGTGTGTGTGACTGAATCTGGGTTTCTGGGCTGAAGTTGTTGTCTGGGGAGGGAGGCAAAGAAGACTGAGGGCTGGGGGCAGAGTGTGGAGGTTTTTGGGTCAGACCAGGGGAGCTGGTGATGTTCCTGGGGACAGATCTGAGGGACCTCTGAAGGCGGGGCTGCTATTCCAGAAGAGAAGTCTGGCACCATCTGCACTCAGATCCTGGCTGAAACCTTTGCAGAGGGGCAGTCATGAAGAACTGATGGCTGATTTCTGGAGTTGGAGGCCCTTCCTGCCTTGTGGAAGGGCGGTGTAGAAGAGGTTGGCAGTGGTATCAGGAAGGAAGGGAAAGGGATCAAGACAAAAGCCAACTGAACACAAACCTGAAATTTGGGAAGGAGTTGCCTGCCCGAGCTGGGCTTTCTGGTCTGTTGGAAGGGAACACGTGTCTCCCTTCCTTTCCAGCAACCTCTTACTCATCCTTTGAGGGATGTCCAGTAAATCAGTTCTGCTGATACCTTGCTGAACCAACTCAAAGCAAGTCACAGCTCCTGAGCAACCCTGCCTGGCCCTGAGTCCCCTCGTGTTGTGTCCGCTTGTACTGCTGACTGTGTGCTTCCTGAGGCCAGGCTCGACTGTCTTCCTCGCCCTTGACACCCAATCCCTGAGTCAGTCAATAACTTTGTATTGATGTGACATTTATCCAATGTCATATCCACATTGTGTCTCCTTGCCTGCTACATTCTTCCTAAAATCTGAGTTCTAGGATGTCCTATGTTCTCAGGATTAATGGCTTGCAACGTAAAATCATAGTGCAGCTTGCCACACAGGCTCACTTTTAGCTGAACCTTATGTCCTTGCTTGTTACTTCTCTCAGGTAAATTTAGCCATGTTCTCACCGTTGTTTTCCTCTAAGCCTGTGTGAAGCTCACTATAGATTTTGTCCTCTATACACGGTGACATGTGTCTAGGAATTCCTCCAGAGGCAACTAGGAATTGACCAAAGAATCTGTATGGATCATTTTCAATAAATGGCGCAAACAACTCTCCACTAGCTTTATGGGTAATAGAAAGCCAGAAAAATTATAAAGCTGAAATGACTTTGTACAAATGAACACAACAATAAATCAGAATTGGGGGGAAATTTCCAAATAGTGAAAACTATTTAACTATAAAAGTACTTCCCTAAAGGGAAGCAAAAGATATAACTTTTTGCAGATATTTTAAGGTACTTTAAACTGCACTTGTGAAAGCCTGAGCTGGTGAGCCAGCCCACCTATCCACGTGTAAGGGAGGGACCGGAGGCCACCATGTTCCTTCTTCAGCATCTGGTTTGGTTGGCTAGGCATTCTCATCAAAGCAGAGGGATAACAAGGGTGACACTGGCTCCTTCTGTGTCCATTATGTGAGCAGAAAAAGGGTGGTGTTTGTGAGCGGGGCAGAGTGGTGATTACAGGGACTGAGACACAGAGACCGAATGACCAGAAGGGCGCGATCCACTGAGTGAAAATCCACTCCTGATTCTCCAAAAGAATTTCTTACTTAAACAAACAAACAAACAAACAACCCCTCAGTTCCTTGGTTTTAGGGTAGCAACTCTAAAGGGTGTGAGTGGACAGATTGCAAAATACCATCAGAACCTGTAACTTGACAGATGTCCACTGTTTGACGAAACTAGAGTGCCCAAATTATTTTCAGATTACCCGGAACATCACAAGTAATAAAACAGAGTAATGACTCAAGCTCCGTTATTTATTCATCCTCCACTCCGTCTAAAAAGCCATAAACCTTGCGCTGATGGATGTAAATCGTCTCAGACAATTAGTTCCAATTGTGCGATAGCAAATTTGAACTCTCTGCAGTTTAATAATCAGGAAGCCTTGGAACTCAGATGGGAGTGAGGTCAGGGGAAGAAATGGGGGCGGCTGTCGGAGACGCAAACACATAATGACCAGAGGCTGCCAGGACAAACCTCACCGCAAACAAATGTGACCATTCACATAGAAGTGTCCAGCTCTTCCCTGTGCCATTGGATGATAACAAAATCATTGCTTTGTGTAAGCATACATGTTACTTCTTTCTCAGATGCTCACCCAAGATCCTTCCAGGAAGTAGGAGATGCTGTTTGGAGAACAAACAGCTTCTGTTTGTAGGTCTGTGTCTACAACCAATAGTCCTTCAGGGGAGAAGTTGTATTACAGTGCTAAGTGTGGGTAGTTTTCCACAGTGTTTTTGTACTGGCCAAGGCTGATAAATGCATACAATGTCTAGGTTTTTATGAGTAGCTTATACGGTCATAGCATTTTAGATAAGGAGAGAATTTTAGATCTGGTGTATGGTGTATAGGTGTACAGATCTAATAATGGCAATGATTAAGTTAAATCCACATCTGAACCACAGGCTAAACTCTTTCCCCCAAAATGCACTCACTGGTTGTTAAAAAATAGAGTAAAATGAATGCATAGAGGCACTGGACTGGATGTACTAGATATGGTGAAAAGGAGGACTTGAAGAAATAATCTGCCCATGACAATTATGACAGCCACCTGGGGTCACAAGGACCCTAGGAGGTCACCCATTCCAATGCCCATTTTCTGAATAACCCATATGTGGCCACACACCCACATACATTCTCCAACAGACACATGATGCTCAACCCTGCACCTGGTACCTCCCGGTCGTGCATGAACCAGCTTCTTCAGAACATCTGAAATAAAGGGAGATTTATTTCCTTCTGAGAGACTGGCCCCATTTGAGAAACTCTTACTATTAGAAAATTAATTTAATCAGGAGAAAATCTTTCTCCCACTGGTCAGACCACGAACCTCTGGGGTCTGCGAAAACATGGCTATCCCCATGACTGTGTCAGCCTTCGTAAATGTGAAGACAGCTCTTGTGAGTCCTTGAATCTTCAATTCTTCAAGGTAAACTTTTAGCCCTTCCCCCTAAAGCCTGTTGATTCATCTCTGGACCTATTCCAGCTCTCCGGGTTGTGACTCTGTGAAGCCAGGAAGGAGTCTAGAACTCCAGGGGAGCATGTGCACTGGAAAGTATGGAGGGACAATTCCCTCCATCCAGATGCCTCTAGATCGTGAGTTTGCTTGATTCAATAAGACTGCCCCAAATAGGTATCTAGTCATATAGGATTTTATAAAATGTCTTCTTTGATCATGCCAGGATTTTATATGCTGATTATATAGTTTATTACTTTATGTATTTATATATCATAAAATACATATTTTGATTACACTTCATGTTATATAAGTACACATAAATAAATATTTGTATAAATATATATAACAGGAATTCACAAAGGTGTGTATGTACATGTATGCAGACTGAGTTATGGACTTTTCTTTCTTTATCTTATTAAATCCCCTAAATCATGTTGTCCCTGAAAGTTTCTCTTTAAAGGTTTATTCTAAACTCATATTGATGTATTAAAAGTCTAGCTTAAGCATTAAAAAAAAAAAAAATTGGGGACGCCTGGGTGGCTCAGTTGCTTAAGCATCTGACTCTTGATTTCAGGTCAGATCACGAGCTCAGGATCCTGGGACAGAGCTCTAGGTCAGGCTACCTGCTCAGTGGGGGGTCTGCTTGAGATTCTCTCTCCCTCTGCCCCTTCCCCACTGCCCCTGCTCACGCATGCAAGCTCTCTCTCTCTCAAAAAAAAAAAAAAAAGATGAAAAATCAGGTATTTTTCTTCTATGTGTATTATATTTAATAGTGAATTGTTGCAAAGTCTCATTTTTCTTTTGCTTTGGCAATGAACACACTGTGAACTTTGCAAATACGGAGCTGTTTCTCTGTTCTTTTCCAGGAGAAATGGGTAGAATGGGTAACCAAAAACTTAGTTTTGATAGTGAGGCTTCTCTGTGGTGGGGAAGAACTTGCCAGGAGCATTTTTGAGTCAAAAAGCAGGATCCAGCCTGGAGGCTCTTTTACGAGGCCCATCTACCTTTCCTTTAACCTATTTGTCTTTCCTGCCTTTATCATGAGGAAGCCGAACATCCACATGGAGTCAGAGCAGACAGTCTCTGGGGAGCTGGCCCACCAGACGCAAGTCGAGCAGAGGCCGGAGCAGCTGCAGAGCAGTTGGGATGGTAGAAGGAGGATACGATCGGTGAGATCTTTCAGTTTGTGACTAGGGTTACTCAGAGTAAGTGAGCATTCCAAACGCATCATCGGAAGACAAAAACCCTGAGAAACTGATTGCAGAGGGCTCATGAGTCAGGTTACGAACGACAGAGCCACAAAGAGAAATGAGTGAACAGAGTCTGGTAAGAACAGCGGCTAGTGGAAGAGGATGAGTCAACTTGCTGGTATTAGTGTACATGGCGAGTTCAATGTGTGAGTGTGCAAGGATGTGAGTGTGTGTGTGTGTGTGTCTGAAGGAACAGAGAGAGCCACCAGGGGCCAGGTCAGGAGCACGACAGGAATATACAAAAGCAAACAAACAACCCCTAGGAATATACAAGATCTGGACACCTGTGTCTACAGAAATAGCTAGAATTAGTTAAAATGCCTAAAGTAAACTACTTAGCAGAATGTAAAGTTGCTTCACTCACGCTGTGATTTAATTATTCTTCGATAATTGCTTGTCTCTGAAATGCCAATCTGGGAACTCTACTTAGTAATTATCTAAAGTAATAATACCCGAACCCAAGCGAGCCTCACTGGCCATTACACCCTGTTGGCAAGAGTCAGTCAGAAGCTGGGACAGACCTGGCACCGCAGGCATGCCTAAGGAACTGCCAGTTCACACGGTGAGTTTTCTGAACAAGTCACCAAACAAGGAAGTGAGGCCACACATTATACTTTCACAGATATGTGGCTGTCTGTCATGCAGTAGGCATGGCAGCACACCAATGACGGAGCTAGCCAACAGCAGATCTCCCGTTCAGAACAACGTTGTGTACGCTAACTGAGGAATGGATTCCAGCTGTATGAACACACAGAACATCAACGTGCCCAGAAAAGCACCCACCAAATACTTCTGAAATTATTCACAATCCCATGATCATTTTAATCAGCTCTCCTCTCCATTCAAACACCAATATAACAAAGTATTTTTTCCTGTGAAGAAGAAACAGCGCCAATGAAATGACCCAATATTGTCCTGTATGCTTGACATTTTATTTAATATTAAAAAAAATTCTTGTTCTTATCTAATTAAATTTCCTCATCCATTTCAAGACTGATAGCTACTGTATTCTTTCTGCCAAATGAACTATTTGCTGAATGAATAAATTACATTCCAGTGTTTCTAGAAATGATTCGTCTTTACTGATCACCCTTACTTTTATAAAACAAAAACAGGAAGAAGTTATCCATAGCCCACACATTTAGACTCTCTGTTTCTTGAAGGAGGGGCTACACATTTCCAGTTTCATTGTCTCAATAACTGGTACATAATAGGATCATTAAGTACTGGGATGGATGGACGGAAGGATGGATGGATGGTTGGATGGATGGATGGATGGATGGGTGGATGGACGGATGGACAAATGGATGATGGATGGATGGACGGATGGATGGATGGATGGATGGACGGATGGAAAAACTGGGAAGACTTGCATTCAGAGTAAGTGATGAAGTTGTAGGTACAGTCCACCATATTTTGCCTAGACTTAGTCATTGGAACATACAGCTACCATTCAAATAACTTATTAATCAAAAAATAAATGTCATCACATTCATAAGACAGTGTGTAGGAATTTAAAAAGTTAAAGAATGCACAAGAAAAAAGTGTTGGTGAAAATGTGGAGAACGGAGCCCTTGTGCACTGTTAGTGGGAAAACAAACCAGTGTAGCTACTGTGCTAGTCAGTCTGGAGGGTCCTCAACAATTTAAAAATAGAACAACCCTAGGATCCAGGAGTTGCACTGTTGGGTCTTTACCCAAAGACTACAAAAAACTTGAATTTGAAAGGATACATGCAGCATTATTCACAAAAGCTCAACTGTGGAAACAGCCTAAGTGTCCATCCAGAGATGGATAAAAGAAGATGCTGTGTTTATATGCTACTAAATATTAGTCATAGAAAAAAATGAAATCTTGCCATTTGCAACATGGATAGAGCTAGATAGTATAACGTTAAGCAAAATAAGTCAGTCAGAGAAAGACAAATGCCACATGATTTCATTCATATGAGGAATTTAAGAAATAAAGCAAATGAACAAAGGGAAAAGAGAGAGGCACACACAAACTAAGAAACAGACAGTTTAACCTAACACTGATGGCTACCAGAGGGGAGTGGCTGAGCACGGAGATGTTGAAGAAATAGATGAAGGGTGTTGAGGATACACGTATCATTACGAGTACTGAGTAACGTGTAGAATTGTGGAATCACTTTCATGAACGCTTGAAACTAATACAGCACTGTATGCTAACTGTCCTGAAATTGAAATTTAAAAAAAACTTAATAAAATAAATAAAATAAAAAGTTGAAAAATGCTTATAACTTCCTATTTGTATGTGGTTGTATCTTAACTTAAAATATAGGGACACTTGAGAATACATAGATTATAGATTATTTATTTTAAAAAAGGCTTTGAGGGATCTTATATTGATATTGGTGACTACAAAGAAAATAGGGTATGCTGTGTTCTCCATCCCCTAAACCATTTGGTGCCAAATAAGGACCAGACACATAATTGATTCCATTTCCTCAGTATTTTCTGAATTAGAAGTTTCCTCTAATTCATTAGAAAATATTCATTTTCCCCCAGAAGTTTAACCAAGGTAATTTTTCTCTTTACTTCCTAACTTGTTTGAGAAAAGTAGAGTGCTTATTTACAAATCCTGACAGTGGGATGACAATAAATGACTAAATGACTCTAGGCTTCTTTTTTTTATTTTTTAAGATTTTATTTATTTATTTGACAGTGAGAGAGAGCACAAGCAGGGGGAGCAGTAGGCAGAGAGAGAGGGAGAAGCAGACTCCCCGCTGAGCAAGGAGCCCAATGTGGGTCTCCATCCCAGGACCCCTGAGATCATGACCTGAGCTGAAGGCAGATGTTTAGTGTACTGAGACACCCAGATGCCCCTGACTGCAGGCTTTCTATACTGCCAAACTCTAGGATGCAATGCAATGAGACCTGAGCTTCAGCTCAGGCTTTCCGGACAAAATATACATGACCTCAGCCCAGTTATCTACAAGCATGCTCAACTATAAAATTACCATGATGCAACTTACTTCAAAGAGTCTTGCAGACTAATGAAATGATATGATGACTGTAAAAATATTTTGCAAATAGTTAAGTATGGATAAGGATTCAGTGCTGTATCTATATCCCACCAAGGACTGAATGCAGGAATCTGAATTTAATTTCAAGCTTCTGCTCCTGACATTCTTCATGAATGTCCCCTGATCCTGCAGAGGGCAGTTTATAAAGACCCCATTTTCCACAGTTTCTTCAAAGCAAGCCCCATCATGTGATACAAATGCGGGTAACAGTGTCCTATCTAGAGAATCCATAGTGAACACTATCTGGTGTCAAAGTTGTAATTAAATACAGCAAAAAAAGCAAATTTGTCCTCTGAATGTTAATCTCATTACCGCCTCCCCAGAGTTACTCGCCAGAAAGTTAACAGCCGTTAAAGCTCTGCTGCTTGTCCAATCAGAATATTAAATTAATCAGTGAGGCTCTGACACAAATATTACCAGTGGAATTAATCCTTTGCTTTGTACATGTCTAAAAGGATACAGGAAGGCTCTGGGGAAACTTGTGATGCAGTTTTCACCGTTTACTATTCCATGTCTTTTTGGAGGGAAGATAACATGAATCTGCTCTTACCCCTGCCCTATTTCTTTACTCAAAAATCACAGATAAATCCCATTTTTTAAACCTATTCTTTTTTTTTTTTTTCCTTCACAGATGGAGATGTTGTTTCAGAGATTTTGACCTAAAGTTAGAAACAATGAAGGTTACAATGTTAGCATGAAGCAACAAGTGTTCATTCAGGAAACACCTCATTCTTGGGTGGGGGGCAGTTTGATGAATGCGATCTTTGAAAAGAATGAATGTTATCCGGAATATGTCTCCTTTCCTCTGTCTGTCTCCCTGTTGTGGCCCTCTAGGTGAGCAACGTGCATCTCTGCTGGAGGAAGTGATCATCCCGTCTTCTATCTTTTTGCTAATGAAACACTGTATTCCTAGAGAGAAGGAAATGCCCAGGCGAGCACACGGCCTCTGACAGAAGCCCTCGCACTGGCTCTTCTGACACAGGAGAGATGTCAGGATCCCATCAGTATCCATTAGCCAGAAGGACCGGCTGTGGCCACACCCACCCTGGGTTGTGCCTCGGTGTTGAGCTCAATTTCCTTATCTGGCACAATCAGCATAAATTTAATGTCGATGAGAGTAGATTGTGTGGCAGTTTAGCAAGCAGTGGAAACTTAAAAATGAATGAATAAATACTTCCCTTTCCCTTTCTTCCTGGGAGTCTTGTACCTCACTGTCCATGAACTAACAATTTAGACAAATACGTCTATAAACATATAGACAAAGAGCTGCTGCTTCCAACCCGTAGTAAAATCCGGAAGAAAAAAAAAAAAAACTGTAAAATAAAATCAGATTCACAACTCTTCTAGTCGCCTCTTTCTCATTGGTTAAATGTGCATATTTTCTGTTAATTGTGATTCTGAAGATGGGACTTCTTGGAGGTGGCAGACAAACAGCAGGATATCATGAATATGGATGGTGTGTCTGAGAAAATAAATTAACAGGGGCCAGCCACTCTGGTGACCCACTTATGTTGTCAGAGATGAGTGTGACAGTGAGGGTCTGTATTGCATGAATTTGCATGACAGAATTTCCTCCTGATCAACTAATTTACTTCATGCATTTGGATTATTTTAAGCACTACACAGCAGTCAGATAATTAATCACTAAATCACCAATACTGACATTAAGGAACAAGCAATACGCTATTGCCGATTACCACTTAAAACCAGAGTCTGTCTATACGGCCACAGCTCACGAGGCGGGGGCGAGGGGGGAACGTGGCAAACACGTGAATTTCCTTGCAGCACATTGATCAGGGTGTTGTTGAGGGGATGACAGGTTGGCAAAATTCCTCTCATCCTGAGCTGTCTGACTTCAGTTCTGAGCCTTATTGGATTTTTTTTTTCAATGTAAGTCATAAATGGGACATATAACTAAGTCTGAAGCGACAAATGCAAGTCGTCCTAATAATGGAGGTAAAAACACCATCGGTAGTTACCTCATGCTTTCTCATCCACGTGGTTCCTGGCCTGAATCATCTGGATAATTTGTGTAAATGCCCCTAAATGTAATATTTCAAGGGTCTAATCATACAAATAATTTTGTCATCAGATTTCTAGAATAACGTAATTGATAGATTATTTATTATGCATATTTTTGGCTTCTAACCTTGTCCTTATTAGTCAGTGGTGGGCAAAGTGTGAGCGACTGAAGGCAGAACGGTGTCTTCCTCACGCTCCTGCCTGTAGGACTCGACACAGTGTGCAGTGAGCAAATACATTTTCTGTCACCCTCACAGAAGCAAGAGAATGGGGACGAAGCACTGTGTTCAAACCGAACACAGACTGCTTAACTGTTCCACCACACGAAGCGTACAGAGAGAACAAAAAGCCCACTTAGACTTCAGCCGGATGAATCACAGCCCCCAAACAAGGTTCATAGTTTCTTATTCTGACTTTTCTCATCCTCCAAATCTCTGAGACTGTCTTCTCATCTATAGCACGGAGAGATTAATACTTTCCTCAGAAGACAAACATAGCATGGAAAGCAAAGTGCTAGCATAGTGATTGCCTCCTAGAAAGTGAGTAACACAGGGTAGCTGTTATCAGTAGAGCACTAGGTACAGGAAAGTGGAAAGGATTTGAAAAAAAAAAATGTATGGGGAGGCAAAGCCTTTGAGATTTGGTGATTGATGGAATATAGAGACTTTGAGAGAGCTCTGAGCCAACAGGGACAATCCAAGCTCATTTGAGACCATAGAAATGGCCAGGATAAAGATTTAAGGAAAGAAAGAAACGTATGTAGAAAGATGATGACGTTTAGTTTGGGACAAACCCTGCAGTGCCTGGAAGGAATTCAGGCTCCCATGCCTCATGGGATGCAGCCCGAGGAAAAGCCGTAGCCAAGGAGATGCATGTTAGAGATGCAGCAGCCAGGAAAGCAGGACGGGAGCTTTGATCACAGAAGGACGGGATCCCATGCAGATGGGTGGACTCTACTCCAGGGCTCTGACGGACATGCACTCTCAGAAGGAATTCTGGAGGTGGGATGGCCAGCAAAGGAGGCAGGCTATGAAGCTGTTGTCCTACACTGGGGCCCAGGAGAATGTGGCTTTTTACAAGAAGTAAGCAGAGCATTTAAAAAATGAGGAAATGCACATCGTATCAGCTAAATCTTAGCTGCTTCACTGCATAAAGACTGAGAACCACGTGCTGCAGTGGATGGTATAAAACCATCAGTTGCCTGAATGCTCAGTAAAGGCATCCGGGAGGAGGGAGAAAGTCAGACTTCAGTGGATGGACAATGAATGGACAAGTGAGAAGAGCCAGTTAAAACATTTGAATGAGATTAGTGAGAAGTGTGAGTCCAAACTGGTAGGCTCAGAGAGGATGTTAGGTGCCACTTTTGTGACCAGTTGTGTTGGAGTTTATTTGACCTCAGAGGAAATCAGAGCAGAGGGAAGAAATGCAGTAAACTGGGTCTCTGTCTTTGGAAAACCTTATAACCCTGATGACTTTTGGCAGAAGTGTGATGAACGGTGACATGTAATAGATTTCATAGCAATACATACATGAGAATCAGAGACTGTGTCATAGATGGATTAATAAATGCAGTTTGGTGGAAGTGGGTTTGTAGCAGTAGCAAAGAAAAGTCCAGGAAAATTTGTACAATTCTAATTTTTGGTCAATTGGATTAATGCTCTGAGATAATCCCGCCCTCTCTCCGCTATGTGACCTTGATTGTACTGCATCTGTACAACATGCTTTCCCCACCCTGATGCTGGGCTGTGACTTATGCAGTGGTAGCAGATTGTTTTGAATAGAAGTTTCAACCATGCACCTGCCGTTAGAAAGGTACCCCTTAAAAGAAGCCATCTCTTCCAGAAGCTGGACAAAGGAAAACATGAGGATATCCAGCAGACCTGAGTTGATCCAGAGCCTGGAATCAAAACCAGCTCATTCCCAGGCAAGACCAGAAGACTTTCTGCAGACCTCCACAGCCTTGAGCAGACACAGAGTGTTCATTATGATAAACCATAAAGGTTTTGAGGTTAGATACTATGCCATAATAAATGTATCAGTATTAATAAAGATAAAGTAGGCAATGTAGGGACGACAAGTACTCTGCAAAAGAGGTATATCTATATGGCACTTACATAAACTTCTTCTTGTCAAAGCAGGTTGTGATGACAAAATCATTGATGAGAAAGGCAGGTACTGCTGCTCAATTTTTAAATGTGGGATATAATTCACATTTCATCTTAAAGGAGATAGGAGAGTATAACCTACATGCTCAAATATTCTCCCCTTCCTCAACTCTCCGATCTCTATGTCATTTATTTTTTGACATAGAAATTAAGTATCACAAACATTTTCAGTAAAAAAAAAAAATTGTGCAATTTTCACAGTCTATTTTTTTCTCTCAAATTTTGCAAAGAGTTTCTTTTTCAGTGTTGTTATTTGATTTCTCAGAAGTACTATAAATTCCCTTTTGAGCATGAAAATGCTCATTTAGGTACTTCTTTCTGGGCTAAAATGGAGATGAAGAGAGAGTTTTACTTTTTTTTTTAAGATTTTATTTATTTATTTGACAGAGAGAGATCACAAGTAGGCAGAGAGGCAGGCAGAGAGAGAGGGGGAAGCAGGCTCCCTGCTGAGCAGAGAGCCCGATGTGGGGCTTGATCCCATGATCCTGGGACCATGACCTGAGCAGAAGGCAGAGGCTTTAACCCACTGAGCCCCCCAGGCGCCCCGAGAGAGTTTTACTTTTTAATAGACTTTATTTCTTAAAGGGGTTTTATGTTCACAGCAATGTGAAAGAGAAGATACAGAGTGCCTGTGCCCCACAGACTCGCAGCCTCTCCAGCGACCAGCATCCCTCCCCAGAAAACGCGCTTGTCACAACTGGTGGACCCACAAGGATGCATCATTATCTCCTAAAACCATCGCTTACATAAAGGTTTCATTTGGGTGTTTTAGATTTTATGGGTTTGAACAAATATTTAATGACATCTACTCACTATTATAATATCAGATGGACTATTTTCACTGGCTGAAATTTCCCTGCCTATACATCCCTCCCAACCGGCCCCTGACAACAAATGATCTTTTTACTGAGTCTGTTATTTTCACTCTTCTAGAATCTCACAGAGTTGAAAGCACACAGCCTATAGCCTTTTCAGAAAGGGTTACTTCACTTAGGAATAGCCATTTAATTTTCCTCCATGTCTTTTCATGGCTTGTAGTTCTTTGATTTTTAGTACTGAATAATATTCCAATGTCTGGATGTTGCATGGTTTACTTATTCACCTACTGAAGAACATCCTAGTTGCTTTCAAATGTCAACTATGAATAAAACTGCTGTACACCTCGTGTGTCAGTATTTCTGTGGACTTAAGTTTTTATGTCCTTTGAGTAAATACCAAGAACATGACTGCTGGCTCATATGATAAGAGGATGGCTAGGGTTTTTGTTTGTTTGTTTGTTTTTTGTTTTTTGTCAGAGAGAGAGAGCCCACAGGCAGACAGAGTGGGAGGCAAGGGCAGAGGGAGAAGCAGGCTCCCTGCCTAGCAGGGAGACTGATGTGGGACTCAATCCCAGGACACTGGGATCACAACCTGAGCCAAAGGCAGCCGCCTAACTGACTGAGCCACTCAGGCGTCCCAAGGATGGTTAGTTTTATAAGAAATCACCAAACTTTTCTCCAAAGTGATTGTACAGAGAAGAGTTTTTCATTGTTATTATTAATTATTTTTAGAAAAGTTTCCCATGTGAGCTTCCTTCATTTCCAAAGGTTGCTTATTACTCCAATTGTATTATGCATTGACATTTACTGAAGCCTGGTCAGACAGATCAAATTCTTCCCTATCATTCATCTTCCACTATAATAATCACAGAAAAAAAAAAAAATCCAAGCAAATGTAAAGTAGTATTTTAAAAGACAGGAAGAGAGGAAAAAAAAAAAACATTTTTGGTGTTTTTTGTTTTTTTTTTTAATTAATTCAATTTAAATTTTTTAAAATAATTTATTTTCACAAGGTTCACTTGACAACATTCTTGAGTCCTTGGTCAGAAACATTTCTTCCCCCTCTCCCAGCCACCACATATACCCCAGAACTCGGTCATGGGCTGTTGGCAATGGGTCCTAACTTCCAGGAGGATTTCTCTGTCTACCTTCAGCCCTCACCTCCACTGAATGGTGTCCGTCCCAGTTCTTCCCTAGAAACAAACAATACCCCTTTTTTGTACTAAATATAACATGTTGAAATGAGTTATTCACATATTTCTCCACATATTTCTCTATTTGATTAGGCTATAAGTAAAATTAGGTCAAAGTTTTGATATTATCCATTTTTAGGAGACAGCATCAAGAACCACGCCAAAATCCAATAAATGTTTAACTATACCCAACTATTTCAGAATAAGATGGGCAGGTGCACTAGTCTCAGATCTGTCCCTAACTCACTGCAGGACACAGCAAGACCCCCTCATTTCCCAAATGCCGATGTTCCCATTTCATCTTGGGAGGTCACCTTTGTCAGCTGTGGGATGCTCTGTTCATACAGTATGTCCTGGGAGTGGACAATCTAAAAAGGGAAAAAAAAATACACACACACACACACACACACACACACCTTGTTATTTGGTAAACAAACAAACAAACAAAAAGCAACAAAAAAAACTATTTTAAGGAAAATATTGGGTACGTTCCCAATATAAAAACAGATTACAACAGGGGCGCCTGGGTGGTTCAGTGGGTTAAGCCTCTGCCTTTGGCTCAGGTCATGATCTCAGGGTCCTGGGGTGGAGCCCCACATCAGGCTCTCTGTTCAGCGGGGAGCCTGCTTCTCCCTCTCTCTCTCTCTGCCTCTCTGCCTATTTGTGATCTCTGTCAAATAAATAAATAAAATCTTAAAAAAAAAAGAAGGTTCTTCGCTTCCATGAAACCACTCTCTTAAAAACAAAAACAAAAACAAAAACAAAAAAAAAAAAAAACAGATTACAACAAAAAGGCTTAAAGGAAAAAGCCCGGCACACCTGGAAGAGTGCTTGAGTGCGAATCCAGCTCTTGTCTTCTAGGACACGTTAGTATGAAATGTACATTGGATTCGCTTTGATGACATCCAAGAACAACAACCACAGGTCTCCAAAACGGCCTCGGGGTTAGACCAATTTCTCAAGAAAGGAAGGGTGTCTCATAGGCAGGTCCTGGTAATATGTGTGACCAAGACATGAAAGTTATTTTTTAATGCTTCAGGAATTTTGCAAGCCAGTTCTCAGACAGTTGGTGGGGTGAAATCCATGGTGGGAGCACTTCCCCCCAGAACGTGGCAGATGCAGCCACTAAGGGCTTTCCTTCCTCCCCTGGAGAATCAGTTTGCTAACCCATTAGCGGTTGAATACAGCTTACAAACATAAACACCACCTCTCTCCGCTAGAGAAATCAGCCTAATGCCCCAGGCATCATCTGTGATAATGAACTGATTCATCTCCCATGCACCAGAACGTTACCATCTCCATGCCATCTTTGGCAGAACAGAGAAGATAATCAATCAAATGATTTTCCGTGGGGCTTAATTCTTTGGTAGAAGCCTGTGGAGGAAAGCTGATGGAAGCATCAGAGACTGCAAGCTGATGGTTCTTAACACTGATGCGCATTTGAGTCTCCTGGAAAACTTAAAAAATAAATAAATAAATAAAAATACGGTGGTCCAGGCCATGCCCCAGACCCAAAAAATCAGAATCTCTGGGTTGAGCATCAAAATCCCATAGTAGCTTTGAGAACTGTTGCTGAAAACACTGAAAAGGTTGGCAAATCTGGGTATTTCCTCGGAACAGGGAGCGAGGCAGGTAGATAGGGACCAAGCCTGAGTGCGCAGCGTCTGAAGGACCAGCTCTACGCAATCAGGGTCTGCACACGAGTTTGAAGTCCAGCTGTCATCATTCCGGGCTCCTCGGTGGCTCTCAGACAGGGGCATTTATGGAACTTGTCTCACTACCATCAGCACAGGCAATGGGCAATGGGTGCGGGGCACCCCCGCCTTCCCGCGGGGGTTACCCAGCAGCCCCACCACGGAGCCCGCATCCCTGTATCCTCCTCATTTCCCCAGATCTGGGTGAGTGCCCCTCCCCAGAAACTGTTGTGGCCGGTCCCTCTTCTGACTCAGAAAACCGTCCCATGGCTCTCAGAGGGCCCTGCGAATGCCCCTCTCCTGGAGGGTTCGGCGCAGCCCTGTGAAGTTCTGAGGGTCGCGGTACACCGCAGCCCCCGCATCTTTGCAGCCGTGCCTGGGCCGGCCCAGAACACCGGGTCAGAGCAGGATAGGAGGAAGCGTTCCAAGCGGACACGTACATATGCGCATACATACATACATTTTGTGTGTCTATGAAACCCACACCAAAATTTAGATCTCTAAAAGGATTTGCTACAAACTCTCACTACAGCAACATTAAGAGACTATACAAAATATACACCAGGAAAAATAAAAATGGACCCTACAAGGGGGATAGTGATGTCAGAAGCAAACGTGAGCAAAAAACCTGGTAAATGTGGGTGAATACAAACGAGCACTGACTTTACAGCATTTAAAATAAGGAGAGTAACTTATGGATTAATATAATGGAATTAAGACACTTGTCAACAGGAACATGTAGGATCAACACATCAATACCTTACGAATAAATCACCTGAAAAAGTAATTAAATTAAAAATCGTTAATAGAAAACAAACTCTGAAAAACGTATCATTGCAAATTGAAGAACACATTTCTTAATAATTCATGGGCCAGAGAAGAAACAATGGGAACATATAAGCTGCCACAAACGTGGTGATCATCCTGGGTGTCAGACTTTTGGGACGCAGCCAAAGAGGCTCAGAGTAGGAGATTTGTGATTATGAATGTTTTCCTCATAAAAGGACCGAGGATGCATGAGCGGAGGATATAATTCAAGAGGCTGGAATGCGAACAGGAGGCTAACCCCAAGTGCAATTTAAAGTAAGGAAGTAAATAGCAAACATGGGCACCGTGTCACCTCTACCTCATCAGTTTCATGCCGAATACATAAGAAGCAGAATCCCCAGAGGTTCTGTTTTTATCCAGGGTGTTCCTCCCACTGAAAGTCAGTGTGGATCTAGATCATTTTTATGTATTTCTGCATCTACACCAACTGTATCTGTAAGTATATCTATACCTAATGTTTAAAATAAATACTATTTTACAGATAAAACAGATCAAATAGACATATATTTACAAGGCATGCCGTTTTTATTTTTATGTCGTGTGTGTGTGTGTGTGTAGGATGACCTCATTCTGCAATACATTTTTTATAATTTTTTAAAGATTTATTTATTTGATAGAGAGAGAGCACAGAAAGGGGAACAGCAGACAGAGGAAGAGGGAGAAGCAGGCTCATTGAGCAAGGAGCCCGATGTGTGGTTCGATCCAAGGATCCTGGGATCGTGACCTGAGCCAAAGGCAGACGCTTAACGACTGAGCCACCCAGGCACCCCTGTAGGACTTTAGATGTTTAGAGATAATTACAGACCAGGAGCCCCTTATAGACAAGGCTTCTAGAGTCAGTTTGATAAAAGATATAATGTTCGCTAATCGAAGAACACAGCTTTCCGGCCGGCCTCCCCACTCTGATCACCGGTAGGATAGGGCTGCCTCCCGTTAGGGGACAATCAGGTCAGAGGGAGAGTCACAAAGAAGAAATTTAAACCAGATAGAGAATTGACCCTCTTGCTGTGGGTTAGGAGACAGTGATCCTGAAGTTAGCTAGGAGTGCACAACCTTGAGGTTAGCCTCAGAGCTGTCCTATAAACACAGAAGTTGGAGGAATGGTAGATGTTCTGTGTGGCTCAGAAATGGAGCTAATGACAAGGGTGACAGTGGGATTCTGGTAAAATTGGAAGAGTACAGTATCTCAGATGTACAGTCACTAAACCTAATTTAAGATTCTGGAAAAATTTCTTAAACTGAGCCTTTGCTTCTTTCTCTTAATATAAGTAAAATCCCTCCTTATTTAAAAGGCTTGTTGGGTGGTTTGTATGCGATCATAGGTGGAGGGCTTAGCACAGACCCAGGCACAGAGAAGTATTGAATCTCAATAAAAAACATAGAAATTGACCTGTCCAACAACCTGGAATCAACTCTGAAAGCTGGTACAGTCCCTACAACTAACCAGGCTTAGGATGTCTATATGCCCATCCTGTTCTTAAAGAAACTTCTCACCTTATAAAAACAAAACAAAACAAAACTGACCTTAAATACCCAGGTGTTACAGCAAAACCTTTGGGAGCAGATATTCACACAACCAAAGTTTTGTTCTTATGTCTTGAAATTCACTTTCTTCATTGGTGGTTCCTAAGTGTTGCTGGTAACCAAAACCGAGCTGCTTTAACAAACGCTGCCTCCCATTTAGGACTCGACCACGGCTTCTGAATCATGGTGCTGTCGATACAGCAGGCTGGGTACTTCTTTGTTGTGGGGGATTGCGCAGTGCAGTGTGAAATGTTCGGTAGTTACCCCATCTCTACCTGCTAGGTGCCAGTAGCCTCCCTCATCCCTATGCGGCAAGAAAACAGTGACTCAGGCTTTCTCGGTGTCCCCTCTTTCCCATGCAGGAGCCATTGCCCTAGACCAGCAGGAGCTCATACCTTTTCCCTTGATGCCCAGGTGTACTGGCTGGGAATACTGAGATGTTACTACAGGTTTGGAGAGAACAGAATTATGGCAGTCAACAAAAGCAACAGGAAATTGTGTAAATACATGTAAAAATGTATACGGTTTATTCAACTTTATCTTGGATTTCCCAGCAAGTTCAGGAAAAGAGATTTCCTCTATAATTCTCTACCTAATCTTTGGAGTGGAAGCCACATATCCCCATAGGAGCACCGTCAAAAATACCTAGACACTCCCCAAATGCTTGAATGGGAACCAGAGTGAGAGAATGCTTCCTATCTCACTAGGGCCCATTTCAAATTGTCATTTTTGGGAAGGAATTTTCATACTTGCCACTGATCGATGCCAGGAAGATCTACCTTCCTGTTAGAAATTTCATCCTAAGTTGGCCTTTTGTCTCTGGGGCTTCCGTGGGGCAGATACCTGTGGATAGGTTGGGACAAAGCCCTCATTCCTTCAGGAAGCCCCCGACAGTGACAGGTTGGGGAGGAGATTGTATCCCCAGAAGTCCTGTAGCCCTGTGCTGCCCTCCTGGCAAACACAGCTGTAAATGCTCAGTCATCTTCTCGGCCTTTCTGGAAGGACCTATAAAGCTAGACCCCCATAGGCAGAGCACTTACTGCTATTACAGGACCAAAGCCCAGCATCGTTTCCAAATGTCTTCTGGTTTCTATCCCTCCCAGAGCTGAGTGTTCTCTGTTACTAGGTATGCCAACAGAGTGGGCTAGCACTTGAATTGTCACCAAATACCTCATATCTATGGAGACACTTAGGGCTTATGAGCATGGGCCTATCCTAACCTGAGTATCTTGAGGTCCCTGGTCTTACAAGGTGTCCAATACTTCTATTCATCGTTTGGGGAGTGTTACACAGGTAGATAGAAAACTGCTTACCTACTTGAGAAAACACAAATTCTGCCTTTTTTTTTTTTAATATTTTCTTCCAAATAAGGTTAATCATTATCAGACACACTGTTGTGCTGAGTGAAGGTTGCATCCTTTGATTTGGTTCCTTCATTAATGCAGGAAATGGACATTGTTTAATGAAACAGCCAATATGAACTGCTAGTTTTCCCTTTCTTTCATTTTTAAAATAACAGATTTGATATTTGAAATAGTAAATACACTGAAGCTATTCGGAGCTAAATTACTCAAATGCCTTTCAAATAAACTGCTCAGAAGTCTTTGATCCTGTTAGCTGACAACTCAAAGATAGCTCAGGCACTTGGCCACCTCTGACCGCGTGGAGGCAGCTTGGGCCAGAGCGTGAGATGCACGGTTACCCTAAGCCGGCCTGGGAGCACAGAATAATTAAGAAGCTCTGAAAGGAATACTCGGGTTGCCTCACACCTGAACTTCATGGAGGTAGACAAAGTTTCCCATCTACCATTTTGGATGATGCTATTAATTTGGTCGGTTGAGTTCACAAAATTCTATTCATTGATGCAAAATGATCTCATTTTAGAAAAGCTCTCTGAGCAACCCCAACACCTAGACCAATCAGCAGTCTCAAGAAAGAAAACCCGATGCTCCAGCTGCCCTCCTTGGTCAGGCTCCCTCGGCTCCACGTCCCCTCAGTCCTCACACCGGTGCCCTCTGAGCACTCTGTCCTGAGCCCCAGCCTGGGCAGCTTCCTGACCCTTCAAGCCCTCTGCCTCTTCCTGCTCCCATCTCCATCAAGGAGTCATGGGTCTGGTTCTAAGTCTCTCCACGTCTTCTTGAATATCTGGGACGACATCATGGATCACATCAAATCCACACATAACGATCAGTACCACATAACTCTATAGGAGGAGAGCAGGGTGACGATGGCAACCCCATGTTCAGAAGGTGGGAAGATGCCACATCGAGGTGTCTCACCAAGTAAGCATTTAGGCAACCTCCCCACCCCTACACCTGCCTTCAGGTACCTTATACAGAGTCTTCAAAAATCCCCAATTAAAGTTGAAAGCACACCCACAGGGGAGCTGCAAACCAACCCAACAGGGAACGGGCTGCCGTCCCCTGGTGCTCCCCTCTATGTCCGTGACTGTGGCCGGAAATGCTCGGTACATCCTTAAGAGAGGAGCCGCCATCAGGACGTGGTGCTCCTCTCATGGGCACCACATTTCTGAGGATTTCCGGGGGACCCACCCGTCTTTTATGAAGACTCACCTGTCTTTTATGAAGCAAATGGGAAACCATGTTGGAGGAGAGTGACAGCGACTCTGTAACTCGCCATCTGCTGCTTTATCTCAGCTTCCAGCAGCTCTGTAATGAATATTTCTGCATGCATGTTTCCGACTGATAATCAAACTCAGAACAAGTCCTAATTGGGTTTTCCAGTGCATAGAGAAGTGTCTATATTAGCTTGGCAGATGTCCCACTAATGTTAAATTAAATGTACAAATATAGCAAGCTTTAAAAACAAAAGCCTACTTTGGTTGGCTCTTGAGCATATACAGAGAACAGAATTTATGGGGGCTCACATGTTCAGACAGTATTTAAATGTGGCCTGTCCAAAAAAGGGACAAGTCAGCAAAATGCCAGCAAGGGGTTACATATCTGATAACTATGAAGACATTAACTGGGGTATTTTAACTTGTACCCAGAAAGCTGGAAAGGTAAAAAAGTAATTAGAAATTTGAGGGGGGCTGTATCTCTGGTTACACTAAACTGAAATATTTCCTCCTTGTGTCTGTTACTGTTCTTTAATCTTTGATGCTATCCATCCACCTCTTGCTCCGTCTTCCATGGCAAGAAAGATTTCTTAGGGAACACTGTTTAGAGATCCTAGAATAATGAAGGGAAAGAACAAAAAAATCACCATGGTGCCTTTCACAGAAGTTCATTGTAACACCTGGGATGCTCGAAAGCATTGAGCTGTTTGCACACTGGTCTCTGGCAACAGCAGAAAAGCAGGTAATATTGTCAATTGTGGTTACATCCCATGCCTAGCACACTGTCTGGCTGGTACTATGTCCTCAAAACAGGTTGGCTAAAAACTGAGTTAATAGTTAGGGCCCAGAACATTTTGGGGGGCAGTGAAACTACTCTGTGTTACAATGGTGAGTACATGTCATGAGACGTTTATCCAGACCCACAGAATGTGCAAAATTAAGCATGAACCCTGAGGTGTTTGCAGTGTGCGAAGGAAGATCCAACAACTGTGACGAGGGACCCATTCTGATGAGGGTGTTGACAGCTGGAGAGCCTGCACTTGTCGGGGGCAGGGGGCATGAGAGAAATCTCTGCCTTCCCCTCAGCTTCGCTATGAACCTAGAAATGCTCTAAAAAAAAAAAATATATATATATATAGATATATATATATATATCTATATATATATATATATATATATATAGATATAAAATACAGCACTGGAAACAATCTAATTAACAATTAAATTAAAACAGGTAAATTCATTTCCATAATTATTCTATGAAAATTTTAAAAGTCTTTGATACAGCAGGTCTGTATGTTTCTTTAAAGAACATTGTGCATTCTCAGACCTAACAGAATCTTCGATGACACGAGATCTACTGTTCTCCTTCCGGAAGGGTGGACGTGGAGGCCCGGGAGCATGGGAATTCTGTCCCTGGTCACCCAGCATGGCCCAAGACCCCTCCTCGATACCTCCAGCCCGGGGCTGCTCCTCACACCTGTCTCTTCCCTGGGCTCCTACACGTCACCTGTGTGGGGACATGTCCCCAGACACCACAGACCTGCCACCACAGTCCCCTCTGCAGCAGAGCCCTGTCCTCAAGAAAAGAAAGTCGTCCTTTGTCTTTTCTGTGTGTTGAGCTCAAATATTTCTGTGACCTCAGCACTCTGACTCTTTCCCAACAAGAACGTTTATCTCATTTTTACCCCAAACACTCAGAAAGCAGATGCTGTTCTGCAAGGTGCCAAGGGCTTCCTGCCCAGCCTGACCGACCGCTGCCCTCAGCTGCCCCCTAGGTCACCCCCAGGTCAGCCTGCGCTCAGTGCCACGAGGGGACGGAGCACCTGGCCTCTTTAGTGTCCTCATACTTCTTCCCTGATAACCCTAAACTGGATCTTCAGGTTGGCCCAAGAAAGGTTATGACAAAGAGGAGTGAACAAGGAGAGGGAGGTCATAAGGGGACCCTGGCCCTGGGAAGCCTTCTGTGTGACCTTCACACGGAGCTCCCTGAGCACTGCTGTGGCCAGCTAGGGCAACACGGACTACATTTTGGTCTTCAGTTTCCAAAACTGCAAACCAACATATCTTCCTGCTTTCCTTGAAAACCTTCTTTTGGATGATAGATTTAATTTGAGGAGATGATTTTCATCCTTACTTCCAACAGAAACAGCCTGATGTCTTGTCTTTAATTTGTATATATTTTTTTTAATGCCTTAAAGGCACATGTGTGATCTGCCCACTTTTTATGAAGTTTCTGTATTTGTCCAGCGAATATTCTAGAATCTAATAGTAGCAATATAAGAACTAGTTAAAACCTCTTTTTTTTATGACAAAGAATGGATAACTTCATGTGGGATTCTTATAAAATAATCCCAGATTGTGTTCCAAATCACCCCCACTTGGAACACGATTCATTCTGTTGGGTTTGCAGAACCGCTCGAGGTAGCTGCTTGGCGAGTGTCCGCACACAACGCCCCGTGTCCCCTGTGGGAGGCCCCGATGGAAAGCCCAGAGCAGCTTGGTGCTGATGGTTTCTCTGTGCTCAAAATGCGTATTTTAAGCAGCTCTGTCTCTGTCCTCTCTATCAAGATGTAACTATTCTTTTCCAGCATGAATTTTAAATGTTGATTGTATCCTCTATGCTGCTCTGTTCCTGAATATGCATGTCTTTGGCTGAAAGCAGAGGTGTTGGTCCCAGCTGCTGGGCTGACACAGAGCTGCCTTCTGGAGCCAGTCGGCTTGGAAGCCACTTAGCACCCCGGCTCCCCCAGCTGCGAGAATTTCCTTATCAGCATCTCCCACCCACATCTAATTCATACTGATCCATTTCAGGAGATAAACCTTGCACAGATCAGCTCTGTGAATGGGATTCGCAGATGAAAGCTTACTCAAATTTTCTGACATTTATAAGCAAAGGAAGTCAACCTGCAGAGAAGTTAGCTCAAAGAGGGACGTCAGCCTCTAGAATGGCAGAGATAAAATAACATATTGTTGGCAAAGATGTGGAGGATAGAAATCATTTTCTGCCTGATGGAGGGATTATATGCCACGTCGTCTCTGATGGGGAGCGTGAGTGTGGGGGACCCAGCTGTTCGCAAACACTAGGCATCCACTTCTCTCTGCCCCGTAGCCACACAGCCCAGCCACAGGGCCTGCATGTCTCAATGCCACCTCTGCTTGTCCCCAAAGTCAGGGCTTCCCAAACTCTCCACGTCCTGGTACCCGTGGAAAAATTAAAGTATTTGCCACGTCACCGGGCAGCCTGGGTGCCCCGAAGACTGAGAGAGGACAAATCGATCTCCCCTGAGCCCCAGTGGGCCCACCCCAAGCTGGGACTCTAAGGAGTGCCACTTAATGCACTGGTGAAAAGACAACACACTTCTGAGAAAACCAACACAAGTGAAGCCCTTGGGTTCCAGGCATGTTAAAGATTTCTTTATATATGAGGAACTGCGTTTTTCCATCCTGAACCTTTGTAGATGGAGTTATCCACTGATATGAAGTATTTTTAAAAAATGATATAAAAGCTCAGGTCCACCCCGAGACAGCCCTGCTGGCATCTGGGGACACTCAAGGGAGTTCCCTTTGATTCCCTTCAGCATCTACCTGGTCATGGGCCCTACCCGCGGCTACCCCCGGTCCTCATCCTCGTGCTGCCACGGTCCTGGCCCTGCACCATGAACTTCAAAACTACCGTGGCCTTTCCACCTCACAGAAACGCCCCTGAAATGGGGAAGCAGGCCCTGATCGACACACTCAGGCTTACAGAGTGGAGATGGGGGGGGCTGACAGAGCCTCGGTTCTTTTTCTTCTCCACACCAGTGACATCGAGGCACACGACTCTGTCTTCCTACGTTACCTCGTTTGGGCAAGTGTTGTGAATGTTCTCCTCACCACTGGACTGCATTCCTTCACTGTCCCACAAATCAGCATCCTCTTCTGAGCCCCGCAGACAGGAGGTGACGTAAATAATGTCGGGTGAGAGGATTTCCTGTCTACTTCTTCCTTGAAGAAATTCCAGAGGGCTCCCTGCACCTGAGCACAGCGGGGAGGGAGCTGGTTGGCGACACCCCGCTGCTTGCTGCACTGGAGAAAGATGCCCGTCATACTAAAGGTGAGAACCTTTGTGATCAGTGGATCTCTCAAGAATTAGTGTGGCTTCATTCAAAACCCATTTCACAGGGAATCTCCATCAACCATGTGCTTCCCTGAGTATTACTCACTGAGTCCTGACTACCACCCTAAAAACAAAGTATTTGCCTCTGTTACCTCTCAGAAAAGCTGACATCAGGCTGATGAGATCTGTACGTCTAGGGTGGCTCTGGGTATAGACCCAGATGTAGACAGACCAGTTGAAAGGCAGAGGACTTAATATGAGCATTTGTTCAAGAAAATTGCATCCTTCTCAAAGATTTCAGATAACAAACATGTTTCTCCTCCATCCCCAGAGATTCTACGTAGTGTCCATTAGTACCCCAGATCCCACGATTTCTCAGTCTTTGGGTTGGATTCTTTTAAACCTCCACACTATAAATACGCATTGTGGTAAGAAAAGGACAAGACCAAAAATGTTGTTTCTCTAATCTCCTTTCCAGAAAATGCTAGAACAATGAGCATTAACTGGGATCACATGGATGGAAGAAGTATGAAGTCAAGACAAACAAGGAAGAGAAGGGGCGGTTGGTTGAGCAGCCCATCTCCTTGGGCAGTTGCTCCTCAGCGGGGGCTGGGCTGAGCTGACCACCTGGGGAACCGCAACTTCCAGGTTATGTTAGGAGTTAGGTCAAATCCCATGACCTTCTGACCAAAGCAGCACATGCTTATAACCTCTCAAAGATGACCTTCGGAATCTTCCATGGGGTGGCTTTCCTCCCCAGGCAGAGGCCTGGTCCTGGTCCTGACCTCTGGGCCTGCGACGGTGCCCTTGGAAAGGGATGCAGGTGTCCCTGCTGTTCTGGTCGCTTGCCTCTAGGTTCCAGGACACTAAGTGTCTTCAGGTCTCTATTCAGACCTGGTGGTTATTTCCTTGGTCTGGAGTCTCTAGCACAGCAGCAGGCATCTCTCATGACTTCCACGGGATAAATCAAACCTTTTATTTTATTTTTTTTCTCCTTCAAAGCACTGGGTCTAAAACCCATACATATTTCCATTTAGTAAGACTCCATAATTATTTAAATTTGGAATTCTGGACTAGTGTTGTTTGGAGTTCAGAAGGAGAATGCTGAAATTCAGAACCGAGAGTCATGTGTGTGCTGCAGAAGGTCCCTAGTCTGCAGGTCCTGATAGGCAGCATGAAAAGGTACTGATGCCCGTTACCAACACGGGACAATAAAACTCAGGATCCACGTTCAGGCTCCTTTCTGTCCCCAGCGGTGGAAACACCAGCATCAACCATCATCCAGCTCCAAGTCTCCAGAAACAGAGATTACAAAGTCAAGTCTGTCTGCTTACAAAGGGAAATCCCTGCCACTCCTCCACCCCCAATGTAGCAATTTTTCTATTTTCAATACAATCTTTGAAGTGTTATTTCAGGGAGGAAATACGATGCCTGACTTGTCTGCCAGGCGTCCTAAGGCTTGGTTTCAGGCCACACTGTCATGAAGGTGAAGGAACTTCAAAGTGAGACTAAGTGAGCTGAGCTGCTCTTACACATAAGCGTAAGAGGACCATCACTGAGTGCGGCACCCGCAGTCGCCGGCCGGGCTGGGCCATGTTCCATCGTGCCTGGGGCCCGGCACTGTTTTTTGCTTTTTTTTTTTTTTTTCATTTTAAAGAAAGAATCATCTTATTGAAGATGTGTTTTACTTTATTGAGGGGTTCTTTGTCTTCATGTATTTTAAAATGTATTTCAGGGTGATCTCCTGTCTGTCTTTGTAATTAGCAATTTCTAAAACATCACACAGCTCCTGACTTGAATCCCAGAGGACAGGACAGTGAAGGAAATCTGTATTTATTGGAAATGAGATAACACATCCATTCTTGGCCTATTTTTGACGTGAGTCCTCGAGTTTTCAGATGTCAGAGCCAAGCAGGGCATCAGCGGTGGGAGTGTCCCCAACTCTGAGCAGCTCTGGTGCTCCCTCATACCCAGGGACTTCATGGTAGCATGATGATGTTTATCTACAAGCAAGCTGGACTTACTAAGCAGTCTTTTTTGTTTTGTTTTGTTTTGTTTTGTTTTACAACTTTTGTAAGAAAGAAACATGTGCAATCAAAGCCCTTTGCGATCCTGAGATATCCACGCTGGGCACAGGGTTGGAGGGGCAGGAGGCCCGGCCCCACCGGTGCTGGCCCAGAGTCT
This sequence comes from Lontra canadensis, assembly GCF_010015895.1. NCBI lineage: Eukaryota > Metazoa > Chordata > Mammalia > Carnivora > Mustelidae > Lontra > Lontra canadensis. The sequence continues at coordinate 3,136,980 of NW_022631026.1, forward strand.
TCATCCCACACCTGTTCAACTGCAGGATCCAGCACTGTGCTAGATGTCACCTTACCGAGGCCCTTTGCCTTCCTAGGCCTAAACTCCCTGTTGGGAAAGTGGTGATCCCTGGGAAAATTCAATTCAATTGCTGTTAAAAATTGCCCGATGGATAGCAGACACCCGATACATTAGGTCCTCATCATGCCGGGCTAAGAGAATTCCAGACAAAAGCACACATCAGCTAGGAGACTCCTCTTTGCAGTCTTGTTCCAAGCGGAATCTTTCTTAGGCCTGAAATGCTGAGCGCAGTCTGAGGACGTCCAAGTCCTAGGTGGCGGGGCTGGAAACAGACCTGTTCCAGCATGGGCTTGTACCTGAGGGCCAGGAAGCACAGAGAAGCTCAGAGAAGTCAAACAGGTCCCTTAAATCCCAGGGCACCTAGATACAGCAAAAAGGGGTCCTGGCTCCCAGCCTCCGGCCCCGCCTGGAACAGGAGCACAGTGACTGCGATGCACCCTGCTGTTCGTTTTCAGATCAGGAATTGTACACCCATAATGCTCTTAAAGTTACCAGGAAAGATTAGAGGTGGACATGTGCTCTATACAGGTATGCAGTAAGCAAATTTAGCATTTAACTCGCATATGGCACATGGGTCTCAAGGTGGGGGTAACACATGGCCCCTGGAGTGTCAAGCTTGTTTTAAGCTTCTTTTCCTTCTCTGCTGTCCTCTGACTCCTTCAGCCCATTGGGTCAGAGGGTGCTTCACCCCAGATAGACTGTCTCTCCCTGGCCTGTTGAGAATGTTCTGTCCCAGCCGTCACTCTGTCCTCAGGCCCAGAAACACAAGCAGGCGGCTCTCAGTGGCCCCACGGGACATGAATGTTTCTCTCTGTCCCTCCTTTGATTCTAGGTCTAGGCCTACCCAAATGGCCCACTGTTTCTTTTAGGTTTGTGTGTGTGGAGCTTGCTCTCTCTTGGATTGGGTTTCTCCATGATATTAGATCAAGGGTGGGGGCAGGGTTGCCTGTGAGGAGCCAGAATTTACTAGAATTTACTGGACGTCAGCACAGGGTGTCATAAGCTGGAGGGATTTCTTTGCCGCTAGATAGCTTCCTGAGAATCCAACAAGGAGCATCGAGAAGCACCAGCCACCACACCTACATCCCTCAGTGATGTAAAATGTAATCGGGAGCTTCTATCGCAGAAGACCTAGCATTTCAGGGAGCCTCGTAGAGCATTTGAGACAGAGGAGTTTTTAAAGATGGGAATGCATGAATGAATAAATGAGTGAGATGCGGAAAATAATGCAGTTTCATTCTTTCTTTACTATCTCATTTTAAAAAAAGATTTGGCTTAAGAAGCAAATCCTCAAAGAGGCAAAAGAGTCACAGCCATTTACATTAAAGGAATGATGTTTGACAATCTAGCGACAAGGTATCAAACTCTAGTCTGCTTCGTAAAAATTGATTTCAGCCAGTGTTAGATGGAGAGTGAGCCTCCCTTCCGATGAGCCTCTGGAGAAAGTGGAGGCCGTAGGCTGTTGGCACTTGGAATTAACATGGCGGCCGCAGGGATGGATGGGGCAGGTGGCAGAGCCTGTCTGGTGGGCTGTGACTCCCAGGGCAAGCTCCGCCATGACTGTATTCCTGCAAGGTCTCTATGGGGTTTGTCTCTGAGTGCGGAACACCATCCTTCAGAGTTCAGCAGAAACCGTTCCAGGAAATGCACTGGTCAAAAGGAGAAATTCCAAAAATCTAGACTGTTGCTTCATTCACATGTCGAGACCGACCTGAAACATTGTCTCTTCTCCTCACCCAGGCCTCTTGGGAGGAATTGTTTGTGATGGAAGGAATTAGATTACGATTCAGCCAACCTGGGGCAGCCTAGCCTCACAGAAATATAAAAGTTACAAAGCAAGCTCTCCATGAAGAACCTGTATTTGCAAAGCATATCACAAATCCAGTGGCTGCTGGTTTACCTTGAACTCTGCAGTAGGTTGGACAGGTAGGGTTCACAGATCTGGCCGCTGGGAAGCAAGGGGCAGAGGGCGAATTGCCAGCCCCACACACAGTGGCTCGGAGGCCACAGGGCGCTGTACGGTGCACACAGACCCAAGCACCCGGTGCTCGCCTGGGCCCCCTGGGCTCTCATTAAGTGACTGTGTGACCTGACACCCCGCCCCCCGGGGTCTCTGAGATTCAGTTGCATCATGGCAATATAATATCTAAACTGTGATGTCATCTTGAGAATTAAGACTTAATGTACCTAGAGCACCTTCCACGATATTTGCATCGGATGCAGTGATGTTGCTGTTCTTATTATGTCCCACGTTGTTTACAATCAGCCTGCAGACTCGGCTTTGCATCTTTCCTAGTTACTATGTTTCTACCTGGTCAAGGGTACCATGTCTCCTAGTTACTGTTTCTACCTGGTCAACAGTAACATGTCTCCTAATTACTATGTTTCTACCTGGTAAACCATAACATGTCTCTAGTACACATTCTGAGCAGAACTACCTGCATAGTGGGCCATGTGTGTGGCGGGGACAAAATTGGCGAGTGTGTGCTTGTGTGCACACGTGTCAGGAGGGCCAGTACTCATGGAGCCCCTTTTATACCAGGCACTTTGCACACAGCAGGCCACTCGATCCCCGCACCACCTTCCACTCCTGATGTAGACGTTGTCTCTATAATCACTGACCTGATGGAAGAGGTGCCCCTGCTGTGCCAGTGACAGTCTAAGTCCATGAGTCAGGACCACGGACCCTGTCCTCACAGTCCCTCCCACACACACCCTGTACTTCCTGAGCACCCATTGTTTGTGCAAGAAATCATGAGCTAGGGCTGGGATTCTCATCTAGCGACTAGCCTCACAGCCATTATTACTGCCTCTCCCAGTAAATGCTGGCTCTGGGTCTCAGCGTGGTGGCCCTTCCTTGTCCCCTGTGATGCTGTCTCATGGGGCGGCGGGGTCCTACTCAGACCCACTGCATTGGAGCCCCGTGTGTGAGTCGGGCATGCCCATGTTTCCCCCCCACCAGGCATGACAATGTGTGACCGGGGAGACACTCTACAGGTCTCCACAGAGAGGAAATTTCCTCTGAGACCATATACAAAAAGACCCACACAAGTTTCAGGGCCTCCCACCAAATAATAAGCCATCTGGTGTATCATTATCCTTTTCTTTACAATCATGAGAACTGGGTTTTTTTAGTGTCATTTGGATCCTGATAAAATGACTTCCTTAGAGAGCCTTCCTAAGAAGTAGCATTTCTCCTTAAGTTTATTTTTTATGATTTTATTTATTTATTTGTCAGAGAGAGAGAGAGAATGCACAGGTAGGAGAGAAGCAGGTTCCTTGATGAGCAGGGAGCCGGATGTGGGATTCGATCCCAGGACCCTGGGACCAGGACCTGAGCTGAAGGCAGATGCTTAACTGACTGAATCCCCCTCTCCTTAAGTTTATACCATTTATTATTTGTCTTGTGAGATGGTGATGAACTGCTGCAATTTGGCTTTGAAGTTTTGTTAATCATTATTTTCTCCCCTTTAGAATTTCTGAAAAAAAATAAAGAAAATAAAGAAGTATGTGGCAGTGATGTACTCAAGGCAGTAAGAATTCTCCACACCCAGAATGGGGCTGCCTTTGCCCCGGGGAAGGGGAGCACGTCAGAGTGTACAGACCAATTCAAGGACAAATGCTCTGGAAAGATGTCTCAATGTCTCTGTGGATTTTCAAGATGGAAATCTAGTGCTGAGTGAAGTCCCTGAATTCAGGTGTAAAACCTTTACCCTGGTGTTCTCACCTCTAAGCAACCGTCTGGATCTCTGGCTCTCCTGAGGAAAGAGGTACCACCTGTCCTGAACCTTGAGGACACTTCTAAAGTCATCCAAGACTTCCCCTAGACAAAGGACAAAGACAACAAGGACGATGTTTCAGCTCAAACTTTACTGTTGTTCTCGAGACCATGGGGCTTCCTGAAAATAGATGTTAAAAACCATATTAAGAAATTAGAAACTCCGAAGTCTGATAAAACAATCATTTTTTTCTCAAATTCTACCATCTGTTAATGTCAGTTCGAGTATGTTTCCATCAGTGAAAATTCCCGTTATGGCCACCGGGAAGCACACAGTGATAACACCATCTTAACCTCATCTAAGTCACACAGTCAGATATTAAAACACAGACAGCAGTTCTGGCTCTACTCAGTAAGTTAGTAAGTGATGTGACCTTGGCAAAGTCACAATCCTTGTACTTCACGTATAAAATCACTATGTATTGTCCATGATCTACCACTTGTAAACTATGGTGCTGTCATTGTGTAAAATAATCCACTGTACTTATCACTAATAAGCAGAAGAAATCATGAACATTATGGGAATTTGAATACCAGATAAGAGAAACACACACACACACACACATTGAAAGTGAGGCAGTCTAGCTCAAAATGAGAGTGAAATGGAGTGAAAGTCAAATCTCAAATGGACTTCTTTCCCAGAAATTCTTTAACCTTGAGAGATACTATAAGGTTGCCTTTCTATGAATGTATTATTCACAAGACATATAGTTTAAGAATTAATTTTTTTATCCCCTGGACAGTCTACTTTAAAAGACATTTTGTGATTTCAAATGTGCATTTAGTTATTGCAATAGGTTTTTTTAGAAAAATCAGATATTTTGGTAGGCATCATAGGAAGGATGGAATAGCAATATTCCGAAATGAGCTTCTCTATAAAAGCAATAAGAAAAAACACCAAAAATCGGCAATATCAAATTTCTCAGATCTCTGGAAATTAACAAAAGGCTTATAACAATCCAAGGGGGTTTATTGAAGAAAAATGATGTATTTCTTCAAACACCCTTCCTTCCTCATTCGCTCTCCATCCTTCCTTCCTCATTCGCTCTCCTCTCTTTCTGGGACTCCCATTATGTGTGTTTGCTGAATATAGAACTGTTTCTGTTGGGAGTTTTACTTCCGGTACTTTAAAGATTTGGCTCCACTGTAACCCCCCACATTAGTTCGAACAGGAAATTTCCCATCACCTGAACTTTTTTCTCTGTTCAAAATGCATATAAATGTTTTCCTCTGACTGCTTCTTAAGATATTGCTTTTCTCACTGCTTTTCTCATATTTTGATTATAACATTTCTCAGCTTGGTTTTAAGTATCTTATCCTAGGGTTCATTGGATTTCTTCATCTGTGGGTATCTAATTTTCATCAAATTTTGGAGTGTTTAGTCTTTAACTCTTCCAATATTTTTGTCTGTCCTCTCCCTCTTGCCTCTCCTTCGATTCCAAACCCATTGGGCCACTTAAAATTTGCCCACTGATCCTCGCCTCTAATTTCATGATTTCAACATTCCTTTTTTTTTTTTTTTCCTGTTGTTGCTTCATTTTGGATAGTGGCTTTTGTTATGTCTTCAAGGTCAATATTTATTTTGTTGGAAATGCCTGATTTGCTGGTAATCCTATCCAGTGTATTTTTAGCTCAAACATGATAGTTTCCTGTCTCGATGTTCCATATGGTTCTCTTTTGTATCCACTATGCCTCTGCTGAAAAGGCACTGAAGCTCAGACACGGAGGTTGGGAGCATGGGAGGAAGAATGCTCATGGCTTATTTGTACTCTGTACATGGACAAACTTCCATATCTAGCAATGGTTTGAAGACACAACGTCCTGCTAAGAGGAGGGCAGGATTGGGCTGCCCACACACATGAGTAGCTCAGACGGCTGCTATCACAGCTCATGCCATTATTTCCAGGAGAGAATAGGAGGCCATGACTTCTGGTCAAAACCAGGCCCTGTCCCTTATCTACCCGCTCTCTTATTCTACCTTACTGAGCCGAGTCCTTGGGCCCCGGGCAGTGGTTAGAAATGGCTTTCAGCAGTTAGGCATGGAGGGGTCTGGAGAGCCGAGTGACACTTGGTCACTGCGCTGAATGTCGTGCCCTGAAACTGATGGGTATCTGTGGCCTGGTTTCTCCCTGTTTGATTATTTTCTTCTTCGTCTCCCCCCGCCTTCCCCTTTCTTCTTCTCCTTCTTCTCCCCCTCCTCCCCCTCCTCCTCCTCCTCCTCCTCCTTCTTCCTCTTCTCCTTCTCCTTCTCCTTCTCCCCCTCCTCCTCCTCCTCCTCCTCCTCCTCCTCCTCCTCCTCCTCCTCCTTCTCCTTCTTCTTCTTCTTCTTCTTCTTCTTCTTCTTCTTCTTTCCCCAGCAACCCAGTGTCTAATTACTGAATTGGGGTTCTAAAAACTTTGTTGATTCTGAGAAGTGGATTCTTGGCACTAGTTTCCAAGAACAGGATATTGTGCTTGATGGCCATTTCTTTTCCTTGGTGATTTTCCTCAAGTCCATTGATACAATATTCCTCATTGGCACAAGAATCATTAGGTGTGAGTTGTTGCCTCTGACATGCAGAAGGAACTGGCAGAAGTGGTCCATGTGCTCAAAGCTGACCTTGACAAGGATGGAGTAGGTAATGAGTACGCTGTCAGCCGTGCCATTTCCTCCTCCCGAGTGGCTGAACTCCCCCTGCTGGACTGTCCCAGACTGGAACAGAAGCTTCTGGAGCCTCCCCCTGGAAGGAATGCTAGAGTCACTGTCACCAGCAACTGTTGGGGACTGAGAATGGGGCAGCAGGACAGTGAGTTTCCCCTGGGGTCCTGGCAGGGGGCTGTGTCCTCAGGAGCCCCCACAGAGTCTCACAATGAAGACCCAAGAAAGATCTACATATTTGGTTTTAAATTAAAAATGTCATTTCCTTCCAGTATGTGTACATAGACTTCTTCTGTCCTTACATTTTTCTGTGCTTTCTACACCTTCCTTAATGTTATGTGAGTTTGGCAATGGGAAAATACATTTATGGTATATAGAATATATACTTTCTGTGTTTTCTTGTGTGTGTGTGTGTGTGTGTGTGTGTGTTTTAAGATTGTATTTCTGTATTTGTCAGAGAGGGAGAGAGAATGAGCACAAGCAAGGGGACGCCAGGCAGAGGGAGAAGCAGACCCCCCCGCTGCACAGGGTGCCTGATGTGGGACTGGATCCCAACCTGAGCCAAGGGCAGACACTTAGCCAACTGAGCCACCCTGGCTTCCCACTTTATGTTTTCTTAGCTCAAATTCTACAGGTTCACTATATCTTCCTTAAATAGAAAGAAAATAGTTTTGTTCCCAAATTGGTTTATTTGGAAATGTAACAATTTAGTTTCTTTGTATTTCTTGCTTTTTGACCATCTCCTATGTCTTTATCTCTAACACTTATCCTGGACATTCTTTATAAAGATTTATTTATTTATTTACTTACTTATTTATAGAACAAGAGCTTGCAGGGGTGGGTTGCACAGGGAGAGAAACACAAGCAGACTACCCGCTGAGCAGGGAGCCTGATGTGGGGCTCGATACCACGACCCTGAGATCATGACCCGAGCTGAAACTCAAAGTCAGATGCTTAACAGACTGAGCCATCCAGGCACCCCAGTCGCAGACATTCTTAAGTAATCCATTTGGTGCAGGTGAAATGAGACCATTCCCTAGAAATGCATGTCCTCGTGCACATGTGTTATGGATAAATGAGGGAGGGAAGGCCATGGTCGGGGAGGGGGGCTCTATTCTGTTCATTGGCTGCCAGAGTGGCAAGGCTCTCCCTCTGCACATCCAAAGCCAAGGGTCATGAACAGGTTAACATTAGAGGAAACAAAAACTCCATGACTTTGCCTTGCAAGGGTTCTGTTCCTGTAGGAAAAACAGCCACTGGTTCACTGTGAACCATTATCTGCCCCCTTGCCCTGCATTTCAGGTGGAGCTCCCCTGAGGTGGGGCATCCCTGCTAGGGCAAGACGACCCTCCCTGCCCCCCAACGCAGCATTCCCACCCCGCATTGGACTTGTACACATTCTCCCTAGGCCTCACCGTTTGCTTGTGTTCAATGGCTCTTTTCATTGAAGCATGTTAAGCAGATTCTGGGGGTGGATTTTATTGGGGGTAAGGCCCTCTGTGCAGAGGCAGCCTTTCCGTGTTTTGATCCCGTGTGCTATGTAAATAGAAGAATGGCCTCCAAATTCCAGCCAGAGAAAAAGGAGCTGGCCAATTAAATGCTAACCACTTGATGGAAATGGTGCCATTATGAGAAGACCATATTGTGAGTTCACATGGAACAAAGATCCAGCACAAAATGTCTTCTAGGTTGAACATTCCACTAAAACATGTTTGAAGTAAGCAATAAATAAACAAAATCTCTCCTTCACAAAGCTAGAAGCGGGGATTAGAAGGAAACAGATAAATGACCCCTTTGTAGAAACTATGCTTTCTCCCCTTTTGCATTGACTAATTGACAACTATGTGGGTCTTTTTTTTTTTTTCCCCCTTTGCAGAGGGAAGAAAAGATGTGAGTTGGCTCTGATCCCATTAGCACGACTAGCTGGAGACAAGCCATCTGTCACAGCCGCCGCTTGCTTTAACTGCCACTCTAATTGACAATGAACTCAGAGACCTGTAATAATTGTGGCTGCTCAGTGACTCCAGCAGGTAATGCTTCCTTTTAGGACCCATCAAGCCCCATCTGTGCCTGCTCAGTGCCTTTCTCCGGGGACTCTGCCCTCGGCGAGGCGGCAGAGCTCTGCTCAGACCCAGGGTTTGCCTCATTAGGGAGGCTCTGTGGGGCCTGGGGGACAGCCAGCCCAGGATGAAATTGAAAACCTCCTACAACTTGTCCTAAGATTTTAATCCCATTGCCCAGCATTCACAACATCTGCCATTCAGCCCGCACTGTTTTGGGGGAGATTTGCACCAACTGTTTCTGCTCCTGCTGGTTTTATAAGAAATACTTACTTACTTTCATGAGTTTTCTTGACCACAGCAGGTTTTGCTAAAGTTTCCTTCCTTTTTTCCTTTTTAACGTCTGTTTTCCTCTAAGGCAAGAGCATGCCTGCTGGAGAGGGTCAGACATCAGGATGAGGTCAGCAAACCTGGCGTGGACTGCAGCGGATTCCAGCAGCTGGGGTCACACACCAGCCTGCAGGGTGAATGGCATCACAGGACGTGGTCTCTGTCCCGTGGGCTACACTGGATTTCCAGAGACATGGCCTTTATGGTTGATTTTGAAAATGCTCATTTTCTTGGGAAACATCACTCTTGTCCCTTGGAGCTCAGAGACTGTGGTCTTGCCAGCATTACTTCCCAGGCTTCTTGGTGAGACGGCAGTGATCTGGGAGATAGCCCGAGCCACATGACGGTGGCCCTAATGGTCGGTCTTCTGTGGCCAATGGAAGGCATCTGTGCCCACTGAAAGGCTAGCTGTGTGGGACATCTTTACTTCCCGATCCAGGCTGAGGAGAACACCGCAATGTTTTTAATCAGTTCAGCTGGTATCTGCTACCTTCATTCGAAAACAAAAACACAAAAAACAAGCAGCTGATTACCTGTAACACCCCTTCAAACTGCTTTGCTCTGTGCACCTGAAACATTCGTCAAGCAAACATCCAGACTGCCAGGTTCTCTGCTTGTCTCACTGGGGAGAGACACGTGAGGGAAGGATGTCTCAGGGGTCCCCGGGCTGGCAGGCTCCATGAGACAAGGGAACAGAAACAAAGAAACCAACAAACAGCCTGGATGTTAGGCCATGGTTCTCCCACACGGCCCGGGCCGCACACCTGGAAAGCCAGGTGAAAAGCCGAGTCTCGGCTTCCCTGGTCCTGCCCATTGAGCCTCTGGGAGGAGGCAGCAAGGGTCGACCCCGCCCTTCAACGGCTCCTCTGAGCAGCCCCCGCAGTCAGCCCAGCTCCCTTCTGCAAAGGAGTGCTTTGGAATCACGGCCGTGAGGCTCCAGAAAAGAAGCAAGCCAACCAGAGCCCATGGGGAGGATCTTGAAATTTAGAAAGAAAAAGAAAAGAAAAGAAAAAAAAAAAAGGAAAGGAAAAAAAAGAAAGAGCTCCCTGTATGAGCCAGCGAGATCTACCAAGCTTCACGGGAACGGGAGAAAAATAGAGCTCACTTCTAACTAAAGGGGAGCGTAGGGTTTGGCTGTTTTTATTTTTATTTTTTAGAGATTATAAGAGGGAGAAGTAAAATTTTAGACTGAGAAAGACCCTTTGACACTACAGGGTGGAGTTTTTAGAAAATCCCTTGTTTGTTCCAAGAACAGAAAAGTGGTATGATTTCAAGATCACGCACGGGGCTGAGTGTGTCCAGAATGTGCCCGGCAGGTCCAGGGGTCTCTTTCCAGCCAAACCCATTCTGCTGGGTTTTCTAGTCCAAATCCCCTACAGCTAAAACTCACAATCTCTGTCCTTCTGTGGACAAATGTCCTGGATCTCCTTTTATCTGGTCCTTTTGGAGCACTAAACTCCGGTGCCGACTTTTGACCGCACAGGTGGGGCTCTAGCATTAGGAAGCCAGGGCCTGAGCTCTGTTCTCCACAGTCAGGATTTCTTGGTCTTTGCTGAATTAATGGCCGATATGGTAGGACTGTCAGCACCATCTCGAAGCCCTTTGGGGTATTTTCCTCTTTATTCCGTGTTATTTTAGGTCACACACTCTAATTTAAGAGCAAATTAGCTCTTCTCACACGGTGGAGCTCCTACCCTTGCTGTATGTTATGTCCGTGGCAAGCCCTCCCCCAGCAGGACCCATTCACACTTAGATGTTGGTTCTCCTGTCCCCCACCCCAGCCCAGCCCCTCCATCTCCTTGATCATGAACCTTGCCATTTGGATCCCTTCCAATCTGTCTACGTCTTCAGGAACTGAAAAGAAATCTGTGCTAGAAACAGGCAGGGGTGTGGGTCTTGCATTTCATGAAGGTGGGCACAGCTTGGTTTTGGTTGCTCTGCAGTTTTGTCTTCTGCTCCCTTTGGTGCCTGCCTTTCCTTAGAGACTTCTGCCTTTTTACTCACATGCATACATAATTTTAGTTCATCTACGCGTGAACAGGAAACCTTGAGAGAGGCGATGTGAGTGACTGCTTCTCAGGACACTCCATCAGTTGGAGAAGGAAAAAACAGATTTTCCCACTGGCTCCTGTCTGAGGTTCATCAGACATCGGGCTCACATGTGTGACTGGCATGGTGGCCGCAGCCCTGGAGGAGGCGTGAGGCGTGACCCTGTCAGAGCAGAGTTGGGGCAGTCCACGGGGTCTTGAGTGGAGGGAAGCCTGAGGCAGGCATACTGAGGCCTCACGGAGGGAACAAGAAAACCTAAGGCATCACAGTAAGTTCTTTTGTGGAGAGGCATGTGAGACAGTGTGGGAAACCCAAAGGGATGCCTGATTCAGTCCCGAGGACTGGAGGACACATCCCTAGCTAGCTCGAGATCTGTCATTGATGAGCACGAGCCTGCGCCTGTGACAAGGAGACACTGGAAGAGAAATACGAACCCCACCTGGGGAGGGAGAAGTGTGCCCAGGGCCAGAGGGCCAAAGACCCTGGGCACACTCTGGGACTTTTTTCACACTTGGCAAATCTCCACAGGATTAATAACAGGAAAGCAGATGGGTCAAGTCAATTGTCTTCTTTCCAGGGCGCACATTTTACTCTACCTTGTTTCGTATGCCAGTTCTTATTAAACTAGTAAGTATTACAGTAGCGAACATTTTTCTTAATATATTTAGACCCTGAGCTCAAAGGCATAATTAATGGTTCTTCCTTGCTTCTTTGTCTTCTCATTTATAATGTGAAGAATAGCCCATTTGTAGAAGGCAGAGCGGGTTGTACACCCAAGAAACTAAACTCACATCTGCCTCTCAATCTCCCCATAGGGTACATCATCTGGGTATGGTTCATGGCTCAGCTTTAAGGAGGAAGGAGAAGGAGAGCCTTAGGGAAGGGGTGCCCCCAATCTCCTTTTCCAGGCTTGCTCCTGCCTCCCTGATGGGTTTTCCCGTGTACCCGTCTTTCCTAGTTCTTATAAATACCTCTCAGGAAAGATCTGGTTATTAGCCATTAAATTGTAGGTTAAAGGCATTCAAACTCACATTTCTTTCTTTCAGCAACGGTCTTGGGCACCAGTAGAAAGCTGGAGGGGTCTCTGCACGTCCGCTTCACCCAGGTGACGGTCTAGAGCAACACACCTAAGGCTAGCAACGTGAAAATGTGAGAACACGGTGTGATGCTGGGGTCCATTTTGAAGGAACTCTAAATGACATGGAAAAGTTCTACTTTTTTTTTTTCTTAATTTAGGGTTTTTTTTCCCCTACATTTATTCATCTGCAAACTCTTCTTCTAAATCGGGCACTCTGCAAATAACCTTTGTTTCTAAGGCAGGTTGACTTAGGGAACAGACTCTTGAAACGTGGTGATGTCCAAGGATGAGCGTGTTGCCCTGGCCACTGGGTCACCCTCCCCAGGAGCAGCTCGCCTCTCATGCAGGAATTCATAATGACGTACTTCAGTTACACTTTCAATCTGTGTGTACGTCTATAAATACGGCCTCGTGTGTATTGGCTATACTGCTACTTTCTCACTTTGAAAATATCGCAAATATGTCCCAGTGTTCTCCAAATCCTTTCTCATGATTTTAATGACTACATAATGTTCCATATCCCATCGCGTGCCTACATCGTCGTCTCTGCAAACAATTCCCTGTTGTGCTTCCCCATGTCCTGGTTTCCAATGCTTCATTGGCCCGCTGAACCTCACAGTGCATCCATCTTCACCTTTGTACCTGAATATTTCTTTATACAGTCAGTTTGATTTAGAACTACCTTCAAGGATTAGTGCTTGATACGTAGTTCGTAGAGTGAGTCACCAGTGACACTGTTCAGGAGGATTTTAGCTAAAGGAGGATGTATTGGACATTGGTGAGTTGCAGAACATTGTACAGTGAAACAAAAAAATTGTGAGACACAGATGTGCCTTTAGTAACTTATGAACTAATCAGGGAAATATACACATTCTCTATGTACCACACACACACACACACACACACACACATATATATAGGATATTGCCTCATTCATGTCATATATATGTATATATGTGTGTGTGTGTACATATACACACAGATGCTTTTTCTTTAAATTAGAAAAAATTAGGTCAGTGATGACCAAAAAACTTACCAATGGCAGAAAAAACCCTCATACTCTTTTCCTTATCTATTTCTAAATATCACTAAGCCCTTTTCTTCCTTTGTAAGTCGTACATCAACAATACACAATCACATGTCTTTGCTCTACTGACGCTGTTCTTTTAGCCTTGTTGTATGGCCGGCATTCCCCCGTCCACTAGCACAGCTGTTCCTCAACTCTCACAAACTGTCCCTTGACTCCGGCTGAAGTTTCTGCTTCCCTGGCAGTTCCAATACGCAAGGTTTTTAACCTCGGGGAATCTTGGTGTAAATTTCAGGAGGGATATATAAATTTGAATAGAAATAATGCTTTTTTATGTTCGTTAGCCTCCAACTGAAATGTATATTCCGTGAATATCACAAACAGACCACCGGTATCTAGAAGGTCTTGTGATGGCCCTCAGGTTGGAGAAGAGATATTTTCATACCATATTACGGTTGTTGCCAACCTTAAAATAGCCCCATCTTCAGAATTACAGCAGTTATTAAAGACAACACCAAAACTTATTAATTATTTAATGCACTAACAAAGAAACCCATTTATTTATTTGTTATCACAAATTTCTAAAGCAATGTTTATACATGTATTTCAAAATAATACATTTGGTTTCCTTTGAAATTCTATTATATGTATGTGTTTATGTGTGTGCACGTGTATTCTGAGACATACTAAAGTTACACCCATAATCTAAGCAGATCCAAGACACACGGCAACGCAAGAACCTCTGTCCTAAAAAGCCATAAAACGACGTCCTCCTCTGTGCTGGTCGTTACACCGACATTCCTCCAGCATTGCCCACAACATGGTCATGTTTTACTGCTGATGGGGCTGTCTTCCCTGCCAGACTACACTCCTTCTCGTGTCTCTGGCTCACAGTTTGGAGTCAAACACGAATTAAACAAATCATAAATGTTCATTGAACTAAACCAAATGGAAACAAATCTTCAGGAAAGTAAAATGAGATGGGATTTGTTAAGGACCTCGAAAACAGAAAGGATTTGGATTAACAATGAGCACAGAAAGGGAAATAAATGGAAAAATCTTACAGAAAGACAATTGGTACAGTTAATACACAAGGTCAAGGAGGGTATAGGCTCAGGTAACAGTATGCATCCTCTGATCCTGTAACCGTGACTAAACTGACAAAAGAAAATTAGCCCATTGTGAATTTGCATGGGTACCAGTCCATAGTAGAGGTGTCAGAAAGTCTATTTAAGCTTTGTTTTTTTTTATAAAAAGATAAGTAAATAGTACCAGTTATATATATATATATATATATATATATATATACATATACATATATATACACACACACACACACACACACATACATATATGTATATATATATATGCACAAAGTATATATTATTATGGTAATTTTATAATATAATATTATATTTTAACATTATAATATAATATAGCATATATTAAATATGCATATGATATAATATATTATATATTATATTATATAAATACATATGCATATAAAATACATATATAAAGATATATGTGATCATATATAGATAGATAGATAGATAGACAGTGGCCCACAATTTTCACCTCTAAAAACATGATTTAAAAAATGCTCCATGGAAGAAAAATTGTCATGAAATTTGTTTATATTAAGCAATTATCGTGGAAATGTTGGGTCAAGATATGGAAACAGGATTCTTTGGATTGCAATCCACTAAGCCTTCAAGCTGAAATTTACTGTGAATCTAAGAGACGAATACACAGAGCCTAACTCAAACTCACATGCATCAGGAAGACTTTTTCCTTGGGCAAGTCTCCAGGCTAGTATTTCTTAAAATATATTTTGGGGAGTGCCTGTCTATACTTACCTTCTTGCTATTTCAACATGTGAAATACAGAAGTGTGTATGTATTTATAGAAAAGTGATGTTTGTTGAGCCTTGGAAAATGCTCACGGCTTAAGCTTCTCAGCTGTCTCTACTGAACTTAAATCATGCAAGTGTACTTTCTCACTCCCCTCTCCCATCAATCTTTCCTGATAGGTCTGGTGGAATTTAAAAATCAAATCTTAAGAAACAAATCCTAAATGACTCATAATGGGGAACTTGCTGTACCCATTTTGTGTAGCGATGCGTGTGAGTTTGGTTATCAAGGGGTCACGGAGAGAAAACCGCTCCCCAAATCACAGGAGGCAGCAGCTGGGATTTCTTCGGAAATCTCCCATCAGAGTTACTTGATCTTTAAAAAGCACCAATGGGAAGGGAACTGTGAGCACCCAGCCCCAAGAACAGGGATCCGGTTACTGGTTACGGAGAATACTACCTTCTAATTCCATTTTCCTGAAGTTTAATTACAGATTAGTTACGAGTCTTTGTTGTTCTTTGTGCTGCTGTTTTAATCCGGAGATGATGTTGTGAGACTTCTGTGAAAGAGCATGTTTTGATCACTTTTAGACTACGTTGTGCCCACCATGACACTGTGCTTGTTAGTGAGAGATGACGCACCTTCTCACTTAGAAGGAAACACCAAAAGCAGAAGCACATCTAAATGTAAGGGTATGCAAACTCCATCTAAACCATTTTCAATGTATATATAGTAACACTCAATAAAATCAAAAGCTTAGTTTGTAAGCTCTTAGCTAAGCACAGCCCAGCTGGCAGTAATCAGAAAGGCTATCTAGCCTCATCATAATCATCTAATTATTTGTGGAAAAAAAAATGATAGTAAGCTTGGATCAAGCTTACTTCTCTTTTTCAAGAGAAAAAGAAATTCAGAAGTTTTTAGTAACCTTCATTTATTAAAGAAAAATAAACCTAGATTTTCTTGCAAACTAGTAACATTTTCCCCCCTTGCACCTGTATTTCTATTAGGAAAAACAAAAACAAGAAAGAAAATCAGAAGTAGAGCTTAGATCTTACCTGTGTGGTTTTACCTTGATCCCTCTGGGAATCTCTTTCGCCCACATGAGGAGGAACAGAGGCCCAGGTTTTACACAGTTTATCTGAAATTGCTTAGTCGTAATCCACACCTCCCTCTCTTCTGTCTCTTTCCTCTGTACCCTTCTCACTGTTTATACTTCCTCACAAGTCCTTCCGAGCAAATGCATGATTATGTCTCCTCCAGACCTGTGCTCCACTCTGATGTAAGGCTCAGTACGGCAGGTGAGAGTCAGACAGGTCTGGGCATCTGGTCTGGATCCTCCAGAAGGGAGCCGTTGTCAAGTCATGACTCTAGAACTAGGACAGAATTACATCAAAGTCTGTTGTGGGATTAAGTTAGATAATATCTATACTACTGATAAATGGTATCTATGACATCATTTCTCCCCTCCCCTCCCCTGCTCTGTCCTGTCCTTGGTTGTGCTTTATTATCTTCTTCACAAATGTGCCCATTGCCTTTGTACTGTTGACCACTTCCCTTGCCTGGAAGTCCCCTACTCCATGATGTCTTCCTCTATCTATGTCCTACGTCCTACTCTTGATCAGCTCTCAGCCTACTCGTGGCTGAGGAAGCCTTCTCTGACCTCCCCGACAATTGAAATCCCTCTTCATTCCTTCTGGATGTCCCTGTGCTTCTTGCAGCCCTGCTTACAGCTCTGATCCCATGAGGCTACAGGTTCCACGACAGGAGGTTCTGCACTCTCTTATCTCCGCTGTCTAGCACAGTGCCTGGTACACGGTAAGTACAGACAACCAGTTAAATACAGAATATCACATAAATTTATGGTTCTATGAAGTATCTTCTGAGTACGCCCTTCCCCACTCAACTCAGCCCATCTCCTTGAGGAAAGAAACTTAGATACCATCCCTGAGCCATACTTCCATCCAGACAGTCAGTGCCTTCTGTACCCTCTCAGCAACCTAGCATCAAGGTAGTAAGATTGTCCATTACAGAAAGAGAAACATGGTAGTGATAGATTCCGAGTCTTCAGGTGGATGAAGGTCTATAAAGAAACAAAGTTATCTAGAGAAGTGGCACAAATTATAAATGATTTTATTTTACTTTATTTTTTAGCAGTTCTGGTGTCAGATTGTGCTGTTGGTGACAGTAGGTCAAGGTGAAGCCATCGAAAGACCAGGGGAGCTCAGGCTGAGGAAAGGACAGACCGCAGGCTGGGGAGGAAGTCACAGGGTGAACTGGGTTGAGGAATCAAAGTTGCTGAACATCAGTGGAAGCCATAGGAGCTGGAGATCAAAGGATAGCAATTAGGCCAGAGTCCTCACATGCGACGTGCCAAGAAAAAAAAAATTCTGTGACATTCAGACAAAGATACTTTGCCAAGACTGCTCTTTATGCTCTCGCAAACCCACATGTGCCCTTTTCGAGCATGGTCCCCGTCCACCCTCAAGACATTAGTCTGGTCCTGGGGTTGCATTTTCCTACTGAAATAGGTTTCTGACACTCAGGCCAAATGCTTCTGTCATTTCTCAAATTACTGCATTTCCACTTGTGCAGCCTCAACGCTTCCCCCAGGCCAGGACGGTGAGGCTCAGCGAGGAGATCTGATTTGCCTCACTCCTTCCCTTATATCTCCAACACAGATGGTACTTACCGACTGCCTGCCTGTGGCAGACACTCGCCCAGTCGAGGAGATGCTGCGGTACACGGGGAACATTCCAATGTGGGCCTCAGCCATCTGGGCTAGTCCTCAGAGCTCATCGGCAGTGCAGCAGAAGTCAACTGTAGGGTTTTGGTGCCGACACTTGTCGCCCTCCCCACCTGGGCTATCAGCCCACCCACTGTATCATATATCCTTCTATATTCATTAAATAAATAATGTTCTTAATATTAGCTTTCAAAAATCTTGACTTTTTTGCAGGTATTTTAGAGGATTCAAATGATAAAAATATTTATTTTCTTCACATGAAATTGTTAAGATTTGTATTTGAATGGTTTATACATTTTGGGGCTCCTTGCCCTTCCTGTCCTCATGGTACAGCTCGGTATGTATATTTGAAATATATACATTACATGTGTATGTATATATATACACATACATATAATGTATATGTATATATTAATAGCAATCTGAGTCAAGTGGGGTGTCCCAGAGCAAGGGGCCTCCGTGGCTGTGCCCAGATGTTATAATGACAAGAGTCTGTCCGTCTGAGTATTTTCTGAACGTCCTATGGATGGAAAACAAGAGTCAGTATGACGGACACCCAAGGGAGCTGAAGTTAATATGAAGGAGACGCACCTTCATAATAACTCCATTTAATTCTTTTCAATGTTAAAAAAAAAAAAAAGGAACTTTCAGCAAAGATTAATTTTTCAAATTGCAAACCAATTACAACTATCAGTTTTTCCTATCACCCGAATGCTGACTCAAAAGTGAGATCACTATCTTGTTGAGATTAGCTGCACATTTAAATGATTATTGATTGAGCATTTGAACCAGGCCTTAGGTAAAAATGGGCCTTTGAAAAAGTGGCTTGAAGATTGAATCCATGCCATTGATTAAAGAAAACACTAGAAATAAAATTAAGGTTTTGCTTGGTCTACTGATTTTTGACCTTCGTTGTGTGAGCCACTGATATTTCTGTCCTGAAGTTTTAGCAGGGAAATGGACACTCCCCTGCATGGTATTCCTTGTTTATACAAGAACTTCCAGTAAAAAGTATTCATTTCCCATAGTAGAACTGGGAATGACTTACGGGTATTTACGCAATAACATTACAGATATTGATATGTAAAACTAGACAAAATTAGTCAAGAGCAGTTAATTTAAATGAGTAAATGTAATTTCAGGATGTTCCTTAACAGAAGTTGTTATAGGCTGTTGGTAAGATTAATATTGTGTCTGAAATGATCCTTGAAGTTGAAATTGACATAAATAACACGTAGCACTTCCATAACTTAGGTGACCTTGACTGCTGCCTAATGGCAAATTGAAGTCAGTCCCCATTCCGGAACTCCAGCAGCATCTCCTTCTCTACAGAGCTAAGGGTCAACTGTTTGGACATCAGTGTAAAGAAACAACTGAAACAGAGGAAGTGCTTTTTTGTGTCTCAAGATTTCCCTAACCCAAGGACCTAAAGTATTTAACACAGTTTTTAATCCATGAAAGCAAAGATATCTTCATTTGCTAGCCTGAGAGATAATGATTGTCATTGGATACATCCATTGTGTGATACATTGGAGGGTGTTCTTTTTTTTAACATTAACAAAAGAGGTTAAAGGCTTGTATTTCAGAATTGAGTTGGACCCTCATCCGACATGACTAATTTCATATAACGACCTCGTATTAGAGTGAAGTTATTCTTTCCCTAGACAATCATAGCTCATGGTAGAACTGGAATGGGAACCCAAGAATATAAGACAGAAATGACGTCAAAGAATGATAGGATCCAGGCAGGCTTCTGAGGTGATATTCTCCATACATTCTGAGGTGCTTCTCCAGAAGGGAGGGGGCTGTGGGGGAGGGAAGTCCGGGGATGCCAGAGCAAGATGGCAATGCACTCCCCCCTTGGCTGCTCCACTGACAAGCCTGAAAGCCTGAAATTCAAGGTCAGGGAGCAGTCCTGTAGGTGCTCTCCAGAGGAAAAGACCTGAAATCACTCAATCTGGAGGCTGAAGACAGCATTTAATTTTTGTCACAGGCCATTGATCCCAGTCAGGAAGAGGGATGGATTTGGCAACGAAGAATGAACGGTCAGGAGCAGACGGACTTGCTGTGTTCACTTCCCCAACCGTGTTGGTTCTCCCTCAAAAAATGGCCTGAAAGTAGCCAGGATTGCTCACTTCTTTCAACCGGTTATGGAGTGTGGGTGCGTGTGTAGGCGTGTGGGTGTGTTTGCATTTGTGCAAGGAGTTTAACGGAAGCAGACAGTTGAAAAGAGGTAGGGGAAAGTTCATTTCTTTAACTGAAAGGATTTTTTCCTGTAAGTTTTAAATGTGTATTCCCTATTCTCTTCTGTTCTGAATGAATACTTTCCGTGACGTTATTAGACTCAATAACGTGATGCGTTGCTAAGCGTATATCTCAGGGTGAAAGTGTTTTTTATGTATAGCAAAATAAAATACGTTTTTAATTATTTTTTTTATCAGGTTTGGTAGTCATGACATTTGTCCTTCAAATAATACCGTATGTAAATACATGCTTTAAAACTAGAATGGGTTCCAGTGTTCCCAGACAGCATGGTGTATGTTCAGTACAGAATAAAACAAAGCCAAACCCTTCTAAGATGAACCAATATACTAACTATCATGTATTTCTATGCAGATGCATTTCCGAAGATACAGTGATGACATTTAGAGAATGCTCCTAAATGAGTGATCCATCCTTAGAAACTATGTGGAGTGAGCTCTGAGCTCTGTGAAGGAGCCTTTGTCCTGGCCATCTGCTCTGACCCTCCTGCCCTCTGCCATCACTAAAACCTACCAGAGCTTAAATTGTGGAGCTTCTGTGTCTCCTACTGCCTAACTACACTTGGGAGCTCACCCGCATCCTGGGTATGCCCTCCTTCCTCTGCCAGGAGGATGGGCCTGAAGGGAACTTTAAGGGAAAATGGAGCACAGTGAGAGGCCTGGGTAGCCACAGGACCTCCTGGGTGTGAGGAAGATGACATGTGGCCATACACTGAGTTGTGGAGGATTTGGCCAAAACTGTATTTTCTAAGGGGAACACCCAGGGAAACCTGATTTCTATGGCCTTCCATGGGCTCTGGAATTTGAACACCTTTCTAAAGATCCACCGCAATCCTGCTCCTGCCCATGGCCATGTCAACGCAGGGACCACCAGAGAATCACTGTCCATTAGAACCCACGGACCTTCTACTTTAATCATTTCATGCAAAATCTGAGAAGGAAAAGGCTCCAAGAGGTAGGTGACCAAAAGTGGGACAGAGCAGTGGCAACCCATACCTGGTTCTCCTCACCAGCCATGCTGGCCTCATTCAGGAATGTTTGTATGTAGACAGTGGGGAGGGCCAGCACTCAGAGTGTGACCATGGGCTGATTGCTTAGCAGGTCTGAGGACAAGCATTCATAAGTAACTCATTTAAATGCTCCAAACAACCCATGAGGGCACCCCTGTCTTTCTGGCCATTCCCACCCCTCCCCCACTAGCAGAGCTTCTTGCATCCAGGGACGAGCAGGGGCAAGGTCTAAGAAGGTCTAAGCATCATGAGCTCTGCCTTGAGACACCTTCTCTTTTACGATGAGTCATTCCTCACCTTGTCCTCTAAGTCACGTGGAGACAAAGACCACACCCACTTACCAAGGGCACTGGGAGCAGAGTCCACTGCACTGGGCTCCTGCCCACAAGCTCTGATCAAGTCTACCAGCCCCTTCCCGTGCAACCCAACCTGATGACAATACTGGGAGACATGAACATCAGCAAAAAGCAAACAGAGGGTAAGAGTGGGTAAGGAGGAAGCATGCCTGAGGGCTATTGCAGGGATGTCTTCTGGTTGTAAGTGTGTATCTCCGTTTCCTTAGGGCCTGACACACTGCAGTTAACCTCCGTGGTGCACTGATGAGTAACTTCATTAGCTATCATACTGGCAAACTCTCTTTTGGCAGCAAGATTACAACACAAATGTATGTGGTCTTATACCCTTGGTAAAATTTCTCATATGTTTTCACCACTGTTACTCAATACCATCATCATCATCAACAACACCATCATCAACACCATCATCATCATCATTGCTATTAATGCTGCTTTAGTATGTCATTCTCTTGTGGGATTTCTACTGATGTATTAATGAATTCATTCACTCAATGATTCTTTCATTCCACTCTGTCCCAGGATTGGTGGACAGAGACCAATAGAAAAGTTTTTGTCCCTAGAAGCAAGTCTACTGGGTCAGATGTGTACATAAATGCTTAGGAATCATGTGGAAGGACATCAGATGAAGCACATGTTTTAGGAGACCTGGGAAGAGAAAATATATGGGGAAGGACTTTCTAGAAGGGAGATTCAAGCTGACCTCTCAGTGCTGACTGTAAGTCGACTATTTTCAAGAGAGAATGGGAATACATTCCAGGCAGGGAGTGGGAGTTGAGAAATCCAAGAGCGTGTGAGAAGGAATGAAATGAGTGCCGTGTTCCTGGATCATAAGGAGTGAGGGAGAAGAGTGCCCACTGACCCTGGGGTTGCTAAACAGGGGCCAGAGAGAGCAAAGATGGACAGAGAGTTTCGTCAACAAGATGCTACCGAAGGCCCTGAATTCATGTGGTACTTGTTTCCCTATTTTCTTCCCCATTTTGCTAAAGTGAAATGCTCAGTCACTGGGTGTTGAGGGCACCATGCGACCTCAGACCCTGAGGGAGCCTGTACCCTGCCTGTGACATGTAACACACTTTGATTTGCAACAGACTCTGACCAGCACCAGGAAACAGCCTCTATGACCGGCTGCAGATCTTTGGCCAAAGGAAACGTTGCTGTCGTGGGGATAACTTCCGGATTTCCAAAGCCTCCATCAGTCAGTGTGTGGGAGACAATCCTGCCTGGAGAAGCGTATTATTACAATGCAAACCAGAGATGAATATTTCACCTTTCTGTTGCTGAATGATTTAACAGGTGCCCCTGCACTGTCGGAGAAGAGTTCTTCCTTCAGGGTCTAATGAAAATCAGCATTGTCTCCGCATTAGTATGCAATGAGAGCAGAAATAAGGACTCCTATTCATACTGCCTCATGTCTCCTGCACCCTGGGTAGGTCCCGGAAGGATCTGGAGGTGAATGGGAAACGACTACCACCCATACCCAGCCAGTTAGCACCCAGACTGCTAAGGCTTCAGCTGAGGCAGCTAATTCACCTACTACTTTCTGGCTCATGGCCCAGAGGTTCCTGAGGACTGATTTCAGGGTTTCTTTCAGTGCATGGCATACGAGCATCCCACTTGTCATGAAATTCCATAAATAAAAGATGATGAAATGCCCCTGTTTTGCAAACTGTTTAAGATTGGTTTTATCTCACAATCTGGCTACAAGATTTCTGTTACCTTTTTGGTTTTGATTTGGTTTGTCTTTTTCCCCCCTTCCTTAGCTTTATTTTCTGATGTTCTTCTGTTTATTCGTATAAGGACAGAGTGTCCCTTACTATCAAAAAGATAGTACAGAATCTATTTTTCACATGGCCCGAGTTCCACCCGACACACTGTTGAAATTGACCAGCTAAGGTAATGGGAGGTTGTCTCGTGTTTGTGGCACGTAATACTGTTTCCCTCCTCTATTTAGTTGTTCTCCAGGTAACTGATCCTAGAAAACTGCCTACAGAAAAATCAACTCTATGAAAAAAAGTTTATTTATACCTTCTGGGGAGCATTCAATTAAGGGATTTTTATTATAGATACATACTTCGTCATGTTAATTTGTATATTCAAAAAATCCTTCCCAACAGAAATCCCATTATAAAAATGACTCATTATTCCTACCTCTAGGAGTTCCACAAACCTGGCCCATGAATCGTTCCTCCAGCAGAAAAGCCCTTGCTTTCAATGACCTGGAATAGGTTGGTCCTTGCATCAGGGCGCATGACGAAAGTGCCCAATTGTCCTCAGCTTCCGGTGCCCACCTCTCTCCTCTGGCATGGCCCCCAGCCACCAGAGGATGGCAAGAGCAGCGAGGTGCCCCTCCCTCGCTGAGCGAGACCCGTGTCTTGCCCTGGCTCCATGTGCTTGCAGAGATGAAGCCTGTTCTCCTGTGGAAATGAACTGCTCCAGATAGGCCCGAGTGGCAAGGCGCTACAGTCTCTATCTGGTGGTTCTCCAGGGACTGGATCCCGCCAACAACCACTGGAAGAGCTTAGAAGGCAAGCCCACCCTAGGTGAACCCTGAGAGGACACTTTGATTGCATCTTATCGGAGACCCCAAGCCCTGAGATCGAACCGACACTCACTGCATTTCCTGACCACAGAAGCTGTAAGATAACAAATGTGCATTGTTTTAAGCCCCTATTTTGTTGCAGAGAAATAGAAGATAAACTCACTAACAAATCACTCTGAAGAATGTCTAAGACACTATGTGATGATCATCCTAAAAAGAAATATTTCACTAGTAATACACAGAACTAGGGAGGAAATAGCTCAGTATTAGCTAGACAGATAAAAGTGGAAAAATTCACTCTAATACCCGTGACCCTAGGTCAGAGGTCTGCAAACTACGGTCAAAGCCAGCCCATATCCTGTTTTTGTAAATAAAGATTTACTGGAACACAACCATGGTCAATTATTTACATGTCATCTATGGCTGCTTTTGCACAAAAACTACAAAGATGAGTAGTTGAACAAAGATGTACGCAATGCAAAGCCTAGAGTTTTCATTCAAATATTTACTGCCTGGCATTTTCTCCTCTCTCTCTCTCTCTGTCTCTCTCTCACACATACATACACACACACACACACACACAGAATAGTTGACTTCTCCCCTAACGCACAGTTACTTGTTTGAAAGAAATTGCATGCATTCCCAATGAAGAATGTCATTCTATGTGCAAGTAGAAGAGAAGTCAAGCCATGGGAACACACAAAAGCTGAAACATGAGACTATGAAACATTGTTAACATGTACAAGTCACCATTGTGATATGCTTGTAGGAGGCAGAGGGCCCTTCTGTTTCTAATAAACGGTGCCCCACCAGCTGGTGAAACCAGTTCTGTTCTGATCCTATCTTCATTTAAGAATTCTAAACGTCTTAACACAATATTGTTTTCTTTCATCTTACATTTTCAGTTGAATTCCCAGCTCCTAAAAAGGAGAAATTTAAAGCAAAAATGGACCCCACCGCTAATTAAATCCAACATCATCTTTTTACTGATGAGAAAATGGAAAGCCCAAAACGTCCTCCGGTCCAGCTGCCATGCCATGGCTCAGTGGTAGAGGCTGAGATAGTCTACCTTCTTCCCTTTAATTTTGTCTCTTGCTCCCGCTAGAATCTGGTCCTAGCATAGCCTACAAAACACGTACTTAATAATTTCTTCTTATACAAACCACAACACGTTCATGTTACGGCTGTTAGTGCTCACCAAATACCCACGTGCCCTTGGCTTCCTGGGACCCTTCCATTTAGGTTGAGTCCATGGAAGGAGGGTCAGGCCAGTGGGAAGTGAGCCCAAACTGTCAGTCACTCACAGGTTTGGCCCAGGTTTCTATCCTCCGGAGCCAAGCACTCCAGACGATTCACTGCCAACAGAACCGCCTTCGGACCCTTCTTCTCAGAGGACCCGCAAGAGGGACAGTGACCTTCACTGGACGGGGACATGAACAAGAAATGAAGCTCTGCGGTTCTGAGGCCCTGGGATGTCGGGGCTTGTTTGCTTTGTGAGAAGCTGTCACTGCGATTATGGGGAGACCAGCAAGTGGGCAACCTTTTTCAGTAAGAATAAAAAAGAGAATGAAGAAATAAGTCAAACCAGAACTCTGAGCCACAACAATAAATATTACAAGGTCACTCAAGGTCATTGACTTTGCCCATAAACCATTTTGCTCCTTCTCCAAAGCCAAGTCAAACATTCTCAACGCACAGAACCCTGACTGCACGGAGGTTCCGTGAAGCAATGCCTTGTAGTATTTTTGTTCCGGCATTTATCCTCAATGTGGGTGCACGGCAGACACTGCAGAAATATTTGTAATAGTTGAAAATAAACTTGATAATCTGACTTCTTAGCCAGTGACATATGAAAAGATAAAGAGCAGTAAAAGATATGAGAACAAGACCGGGCAGCAGAGGATGGGATACGATAAGACGTCTCCAGGGACACAACAAGTGGGCTCAGCTCCATGTGCCCTCCCCACCTGAGCCTGCCCCCAGATGGGATTTGGTTCTACACGCCTGTAGCAACACATGCTACGGGAATCATCCCGAAGTGTTCATTCAAGTCTCGGCTATGTGTGTCTGCCTGTGGAGCCTAAAGAACAAGCTGGACAGCCTGGTCAGAACGGGGAGCGGGGGTCCCAGGTGGGCCACAGGGGCACACGGAGCCAGCGGGAGTGGTCTCCACATCGTGCCGACTTCCCATGTTCTCGGGGGCGATGGAGAGCAAAGGGGGTTACACAAGTGAGAGACGACGGAACTTGAATTTGAGGGTGTTGAACTGTGAGAGCAGCTACACCAGATTTGAGAAAGTCAAACCGAAGACTGGAAACAAATCAGTATGCTCGGAAAGTAACACGGGTCCGTGATACCTGAGGGCATTCTCCAGAGGCCAGAACGATAGGGACGGACTGGGTGAGCCATCAAACGGTGTGGGGAAGTGTCGGGCATGGTGGGGATAAAGGAGACACGAGCGTTTTCTGAACTTGGAACGCGTGCTAGACACTGAGCTTCTCCAACACCAGGAAGGGCTATTCCATGCAAAACCTCTCATCTGTGTGTGAGTGAGGGATGCCACCAGCTGTATGGCTCTGGCCCCGGAGTTCAAAATGAAGGCACCATTTGTGAAGTGGTCCCCTGGAGTAGAGCCTGAGGCAGTCTGACCACAGACATAGTTTTCTGAAAAGCCTCCCACCCCTAAGGAATCATTCTGCAAAGCGTTTGCATCTAAGTAAAGACAGAAGCCCCCAAAAGACAGATGGTTTAAAACAAAGGCAAGAAATACCACTTGAAAATGATAATAAAGTTGTTATCAAATGCAGTGGTCCTAAACTGTCTCCCTCCCGTTATGGTTCTCTGCTCACATCGAGATCTTGCAGTAACCATACCTTATCCCCGTGTGGGGTCTCTACACTATGGTTACAGGAAGCCTTAGATCCTGATCAGCTTGGGATGGTCCAGTGAATCCTGAATATTGTCTCTGTGATCCTATAAGAGTTCCGATCTGCGTGACAAACCAGTCACCCCAAATCCCCAACTCGCGACTCACTAAGCTGCAGTTCAGTCCCCCTCCCATACCTGTTCTGAGAGCCCCCGTGGTCAGCATGCCTCGCATGATTCAAATATCCAAGAAACTCAAAATAAAATTAGAAACAAAACAAAACAAAAAGCATGTAGCAACATGAGAGACGCCGCGAGCTATTACAGAAGAAGCAGCAGGTGTCTCTGGTGAAACAGGTTCCAGGACCAAACAGTGTGCGGTATCCGGACCCCATCGCCCACACCCACATCTGCTCTGAGAGCAGCCGACAGAGACACAGGTAGTCGGCAGTAGTGGATGTCCTCTAGAAAGTACAAGAACGTTATAGGTAATGGGACGAGGTCATAGGATCTCATGATGGACTTATGAGGACCTGATATTCCCATCTGTGTTCACAGACATGTGCTCTGGCATAATAGAGGCCAAAGCGCTTGGAAAGCTAATATGAGAAGGATTTCTCCTTACTGTGGAGAAGCAACACTTGTGAACCGGTCACACGTCTGCTCGGTGGTTTTGCTTCATGCATTCCGCCCAGAGCCCAGGACAGCTGCCTGCCGGCCACAGCCAACACACAGGCCTCCGTCGGTCACTCCTCAAGGAGGGGCAGGCTCTGGCCATGCTCTCTGCCTCTTCTTGGCCTCCCTTACTCCTGGCATGCTGTGCTCAACACAGACTTTCAAAAAACTTTTTTAATTTTACAATTCTGCTTTCTTCTTAACTTATTTAAAAAAAAATCTCTTTCGCAAGCAGAGAAGGGATTTCATGTGAGCACACGAGACCCAAGATGGTCCAGGGTGAGGCTATGCTAGAAATCTGTCAGAGCTGCTGGAGCCTGGCTCTTTTCCCCGCACTCCCCACACTGGTCAGCAAGCTGGGGTTGTGCAGGGATCCAAGCACAGCCCAGACCGCTGATGTGCAACCAGCGAGAAGCTGATGGTCCTTCCGGCAGTACCTGCAGGATAGGGCTGAGGAAAGGGCAGGTAGAATCATCTCCCCTGAGCCCCAAATCATTACTTGTGGCTTGGAGCACAAACAGCAAACTAGGCTGTTGCTCTAGTACATGTAAGGCCTTGAACTCAGAGACCAAAGAGGTAAGAAAGCATGCGTGTCCGCCATTTATTTCCAAAGGCAGATACGAAGGGACATCTGGGAGATTGGTCAGCTCCCGCTCCCTCTCTAGGCACTGAGGCACTGCAAGCCGAGCCATCCTAAATCCCTAGCCAGTCTTGAATTCATGTATCCACTCCTAACAAATATTTACTGATTCCCCACCAGGCATCAGGTGCTACTCTGGACATTAACTGTGAGTGATGCCCTCAGGCAGGGATGAAACAACCAAGAAATAAGTGAACGGGGGAGTTTCAGGTGAGCACTCACAAGAAAACATGTCCTGAGGTGGGGTGGTGGGTTGGTGATGACAAGCTTTTTTCGGTGGTCAGGGAGAGAAGAAACTGGAGAAGTGGGAAGGGGCCAGGTCCAGCAGACCCTCAGAGACCATGGCAAGCAGTGTAGATTGTGTTGTCGATCAATAAGAGTCATTGAGGGGCTTTGGACAGGACAGGGAGGAAGCTGGAAAGGAATAATGCGAACACTTTGTATGACAAGAAGGTCATTCTGAGTCACAGAGAGGAGATGAGAAATTGCGAGACCAGGTGGGAGGTGTGTATAACAGAACACCGTAGATGGTGTGGCCTAAAACAATAGACATGTATTCTCACCATTCTGGAAGCTGTCCCTCCAAAAACTGAAAATAACTAATTGAAAATAACTAATTGTTTTCTTCCCCTCCAGAGTAAATCCGGCGTGGTAGTGAGATGACATTCTAGGAAGACACTGGAGTCAGACGATATAGCAATGAAGCTGAGCAAAGAGTGAGTCAAAACAAAACTTTGTTCAGGGAACGGATTCTTCATGGTTATTGAAAGATTACCCAACAAGATGTCTTCTGCCTTTCGAGCTCCAGCCTGCATAACTCTGGGGAAGAAAATCCAAATCCTTGTCACTAATCAGATTCCAAAGAATTTTTAAATCCTTAAGATGCGCTTCAGAATAACTGCTCAGTTGGTAATATTTTCTGGTGAATAAGGAAACTTTGGTAGCAACGTCAGGCAGCTATGAAGACAGAGTCTCTGGAAGGGTCTATGGGGCACTCCGAAGGGTGGAGGGAGCAAACTGCTCACGGGTACATGACTCGGGGTGTGGGTGGTCTCACAGCACTGATTCCCTCACCGACCCCTCACCGGCAGGTCCTGGGTCTGCTGGAAAGCCGGGAGCAAAGTCTGCTCACACGACGTTGAGCTTCATAAATAAACAAGGGCAGATATGCATGATTTGACTCTCCAAGTAAATCATATCCAACACCTTTCAGCAAGGAGGTTTCTGACTACTTATTTTATTCCACATGAGGAAGAAATAAACCCCAAATATTCCATCTTCTCAGTAGGGTCATGAAAGTAGACTGAATGTCTACCCAGTGGCAGTCCCCTCATTAAAACGAGCAGTCTGGAGCCATTACCTTCACAGCAATGTATGAATACAACCCCATTAAATAAACTGGGTGTTCTTTGTAAATGGTTGATGAAGCTCATTTCAAATTGTGAATATCATATTTATTGCTGTTTTATGTATAATCCTCGAATTGATGGCTAATTCTTTCTGCAGCAATTCATAGTGAGAACCATTCAAAAGGGTTTTCTTTTTTCTTTGCCTCTAAAATAGGTGAAATATGACCTAATTGTCAATGGGTATTACAAATAAAATAATTATCTATTCAATAAATACTGAAAATTTTGTGGGTATCGAGCACAATTTGCTGTGTTTGACATTGTATTCAGCATTGTTGTGATTAAAACCCTGATATATTTTCCATATGTGTCATGTCTGGGACTCTCAGTACCAATCTCGCTGTCAGATTCAATAGCAGGGCTGGTGGGTGCACAGGATGTCTACTCGGTGAACGGGAGTGGTCACTCCTACCAACTGACAGGTCCAAAGATGCCCCCCAGGAGAGGGAATGGGAATATGCTAACAAGGTCCTAGAGAATCAAGACAGGAGCCTGTGAACCAAGAGGTGGCCACGCTGGAGAGGTTGAGCAGAGAGGAGCACGGAAGAGTCAGTGAGGCCTGAAAGATAAGATGGAGACAAGTGGGAAGGGTAGACCAAGGACCAATGTCCTGAAGATACGAGGAGTCTTTAAGAGTTCATGAAAACTGGGGTGCCTGGGTGCTGTAATCAGTTAGGTATCCAGCTCTTGATTTCAGCTCAAGTCATGATCTCAGGGATCTCAGAGATCAAGCCCCACATCAGGCTCTGTCCTGGGCATGGAGCCTGCTTGGGGTCTTTCTCTTTCTCTCTCTCCCTTTCTCCCTTCCCCTCCCACCCTGCTTGAGTGCTCTCTCTCTCTCTGTCATTTCACAGCCATTAGGATGAATATTATCAAAGCAAACAAACAGACAACAAGATGTGGAGACATTGGAAACCCTGGGCATTTCTGGTGGGAATGTAAAATTATGCAGCTACTGTGGGAAACAAAAAAGCAGTTCCTCAAAAAGGTCCCCTGAGACCTGTCATCTGGTCTAGCAATTGCACTTTAGGGTACATGCCCCACAGCTCTGCAAGCCAGGACTTGGACAGATATGTGTACAGCTTGTTCGCGGTGTGATTCACCGAGCTGAAACATGGGCCCAGTGCACTTGTCCATTAACAGATGAATGGATAAGCAAGATGTGGCATATTCATGCAATGGAATATTACTCCTTTCAGTAGCAAGGAGCACAGGAAGGAGGCGGAAGGGACCTAGGAGACCCCACCAGGAGAGGGAGAGGAAGGGAGGAGAAGGTGGTGGTGTGAGCAAGGAGGCAGGGAAGGTGAGCCGGCTACTGGCCCCTCATCTCTTCCTACTCTAGGCATCCACGAAACCACCTGCAGATCCCATCTTACAGAACCAGTTGGTGTAAAGATAAGTAAAACTTATGAGGAATACATATGCCTAAAAAATAGTTAAAAAAAACATTTAGTTTATTGTTGGCTTTTTAATATTGACTTATAGCTTTGGTTTGGTTTGGTTTTGGTTTTTTGTTTTGTTTTGTAAACACAGGATAGACTTGACGGGAGAGAGACACTTAAAAGGAGAGCAGTGTGAATTATGTCAGAGCTCTTACCGCCGAACACTCAGTCATAAATCAATATAGGTTAGGACCCCGCAGATGACTGAGTATGGTTTAAGTTACTGAATATGAACTGATGTAAGTAGAATAAAGACAATCTCTGTGACTTTGGCGCAAAGAATGACCTATCTACTGGCTCAGTTTTCAGCTCCTTAGAAATGCCCACTGCTAGGACCCACCTCTCGAACAGAGACTGTTCTGGAAGGTGCTTCCCGCTGTTCCAGAGCACAATGCATGTGGACATGGTGCTTCTGGGGTTTTACTTCCTCGGACCGGTGGTCTCGGGGGTGGCGCAGTGAATGAGGACGGTAAGGGAAGCCGATAGGACACTAGGTAGAGAACATTTCTTAAAAGCTGACTATTTTGGGGGCGCCTGGGTGGCTCAGTGGGGTAAGCCTCTGCCTTCGGCTCAGGTCATGATCCCAGGCTCCTGGGATCGAGCCCCACATCGGGCTCTCTGCTCAGCGGGGAGCCTGCTTCCTCCTCTCTCTCTGCCTCTCTGTCTACTTGTGATTTCTCGTTCTCTGTCAAATAAATAAATAAATAAAATCTTAAAAAAAAAAAGCTGACTATTTTTATAAAAACTCTTTGACCAGTTGTCTTAGGTTCTCATGGAAGCCTCAGAAACAGTGAAATTTCTGTGAGTGATCCCAAACCAGAGCCCTCTTGCTGGGAGACACCAGCTGTGAAGCTGTGTGTGATTACCTTCCGGATGACCATGGATAAGGGTGTTTGCGATTGAGATTGTGTGAATGGGACTTAAACCTCCAAGTTGCAGGCTTTATCTCAAATAGCCTTCCACATCAAAGCTGTTAAAGCAAACTACTTTCCATAAAGATGTGTTAAAGCTCAGAGCCATAGACCAATAGGAAGAACAAAATTTATCAGCACGATTGTTTGAAGAAAGGAACTCTGTGTTATATTAAGCCGAGGTGGAGAAAACTGAGGACTACCGGTCCTCAGGGGACATAGCAGAGGGACTGTTCCCAACGTGGAGATGCCAGAGGGACTGAACAGTAACACCCATTAGAACGTGCTGCAGGGACAGACATGGTCTCTATCCATGCCCGCGATCTGGAGACCAGCAGACAATGGGACTAGTGAGCATCTGAAATTCCACTCATGGGACCAAGGGACTGAAGTTTCATTTTTATGTCAACCTATTTAAAATTTTAATAACTGTAAGTGGTTTGTGCAAACCATACCACAGTGCAGGACCATCGTCACAATAGCATTAAAATAGGAGAATAACTCCACTGAGTTGGATACCTGCCATTCACTGATTCAATGAAACAAAATTCACCCCACCTGCCAGCCAGTGTGTCAGGTCTTGAAATGGAGAGATAAAAGGCAGAAAAAGTACGGGCCCTGCATGTTTGAAGTCTAGTGGGGGGAGACTATCAAACACAATACATTGTATCTAGATGAAATGCACGTAAGGGATGAAAGGTCTGCACAGTTCTCTAGAGGTAAAGACGAGGTAAGCGGGTAGTAGGGTGTTATCGAGGTTTTGCAGAGAAAAGGTTGGTTGTCTGAGTCTTGAGGAGTGGGTAGGCGTTTGCAAATGAAGGAGGTGAGATAGAGCATTCCAGATGGAAGAAATGCATGACGACAATGGGGAGAATACTGCATCCTGGGAATTCTAGGAACTCTAGGTACCATTTGGACCTTGACCTGAGCTAACTTCATGCGATCTGCCAGGGAACATGGATCTCGGCACCTGCGACAGGTCATCCTGGTACCAGTAGCTCTCCCAGCCTGCTGCTGACTCTCAGGCACCCACAGGCATTTCTGCTCTCAACACTCCAGTTACCGGCTTACCAAAAAGCAGCTCTTCTTATCCACAAGCCTGCCTACAGAAGGGGATCTCGTTAAACTGCTCTATCGTAGAACATCGAAGAAACCAACCAAAGATGACAACGAAAAGAAGGTTGTAAGTTAAATGGAGCAAAACACCTGTAAAAGCTTGGGGGAGACTCAACAAAACTTGAAGTATTATGCACTTAAATAGTTCTGCATTCCATCTGAAAGCATCAAATCTAGAGACGATGTATTCTGTTAGCCGTTTATGTAAGAAGCATGGCCCATAGCTTCAGCCAGCAGGTCTAAGCACAAAGACAATTTCTTGGCCCTACATCAGAATTTCGGTAAACAACTATAAATTTGTATCTTTTATGTAATAGTGAGATACTGAAAACATACCATATCGGTTTTCTGGCTCCCAGTTTATTAACTTTTCAGTTAACTAATCACTGTGCGGGCTTGCGTCTTGTTGAGTCTGCATGGCGGGGGTCTAAGCTGGAGGGGAACAGGAACAGATAGACACCAGGAATCTTCACAAGGGCCTTACGTGCTCTTCTGAGACCGGAGGTGGTAGAGCCTCGCAGCAGGATATGACAGAGCAGGGTCTCCAAGCAGCGACTGCATCATTTTGTAAGGATGAAATCAAAGCTAAGTGGCCTAAACCCTCGGTTTAAGAACATTGCCGAAAAGTGGAGCTCAGGTGGCATCCCAGTAGGACCCACAAAGAGTAGTATGAGCTTGCTGTTCAGAAGTGCAGACCAGGTGATGGCATGTTCTAGAAGGATGCACAGAAGGATGGACTTCACAGCGTTCTGTCTTTCAATCCCATGGGACCTGGAGATGGTGTGCGCCAGCAGAGACCCTGACTAAGCCTGTAAGAAGCCAGGAGGATCAGGGCTGACAACCAGCTGTCACAGGACCTAGGGAAACGGGAGGGAATGGGAGGGCGACAGCCTGCTGACTGGCTAATTGTGGAGTGCAAACTATGAAGGATCGCAGGAGCCTTCATGTACCTGCGTATCATAAGTTGTCATGTGACGTAAGCATGGGAGGGGGACAGTGAAACGCAATAGTACATATCTGATCTTTAAATAGCGTGGAGCCCTCAGGAGAATGACCCTCCCCCTAGACAACGGGGCCGTCCCATGGACAGGAGACTTCTGCTGGACACCCAGTGCTGGGCAGCCATGAAGGAGTGGAGTCCAGCGTGGGAACAGAAGGCTGGGCTGGGCCTGGAGGGGTGGCTGTTTCCGACCTCTTCACGGGAGGTGACCCTCAGAACTGATGGAAGCAACCAGATGTTTGGAAGCTGGGTTTCCAGGTGCCAGTCCAGTGAGTTTTAAGCTATGACTGTTTTTGTCCTTCACTCAAGTGCTACCATATTTTATAATCCAAGCTGCTGAGATGGGCAACGTCCCAGGCCCGCCTGCCCAGACTCCAGCTTAGCAGATGACGACTCTTGGCACACTGAGGGCCCCACCTGAATGCCAAGATGGGGAAGGGCCCAGTCTGTCTGCATATCGTCTCTGAAGTCTGAACTCAAGTCCAAAACATGCTCACCAAGAAACCAGCTTACTCTCTCTGTCCCAAAGTTGGCGCCCAGGCAATTAAATCATCAAAGACAGAATTTCTTGTTAATATGCTGAGCACATTCAAGGTAGGCCTAATGCCTTTGGGTCAGAAGTTAATCACAGTTAATCTATTTTTATACAAATACAGGCATTGCTAAATGTTCAAACATCTATGTGTAATATTTACATAAACCGCAAAAAAAAAAAAAAGAATCTATCCAGTATCTCTAAATGTGATGTAGATTTTTCCAATAAATTTTTTATATAGAAAAAAAGTGTAGATATTATTACGGAAGATAAAATAAAGTTGTGAACTACGGCTGTGTGTACGAGATGCCAAGAAGGGAGCTGGGAAAGGGGACGAGTTGTGGAGTCAGTGTGTAGGTCAGAACGCCCTTCCTGCATTTGTGAAACACAATAAAGATACATGACATCTCAATTAGCCACGGTTTTAAGAGATGAGTGCATGCATTCAGAGTTCTTATATATTATTTCCTATAGCAATCATGATAATTTGCAGAGCTATAGTTTAGCATTTGGGGAAATGATTTATTATAGAATAAAATAAGAAAAAAGATGACACTCATTCCTATCAAATCTTTCGCTGGATATCAGCGATGGATTTGATCCCAGTTCTTCCCTTATTATGTGGCCGTGAGAGACAAACCACCTTTCCCAAGGTGCAGTGACCCCATCAGCCGAGTGAAGACAAACACGTCTGCCTGGAGGGATTCTTGAGGACAAGAAGTAACAAACCACATAACCTTTGCTGAAAGGCACATAGTAAGAGGTTAGTAAATGTTAGTCATCTCCATTATCAGCATTATTATTATATTTTTTTAAAAAAATCCTTATTTGAGAGAGAGAGAGAGAGAGAGAGAACTAGAGACAGCATGAGCAGGGAGAGACACAGATGGAGAAGGAGAGGCAGACTCCTGCTGAGCAAGGAGCCCGACTCAGGGTTCAATCACAGGACCCTGGGATCATGACCTCAGCCGAAGGCAGAGGCTTAACCTACTGAGCCACCCAGGCACCCCACGTTATTATTATATTGAATCAAATAATCATATCTAAGACATAAAAGCACATACTATAAATCACAACACACCCATTGAAGATAACAATGAAGGCCAAATCTGAGTCTTTGCTTTCAAACATTTGATATGTCAGAGCAGAATGAGGTTTGGATTTTTACAAGGGGCTGGTGTACCAAATTATTCATGTGAACAGCAGGTTTGTTTTATTTTTTTTTTAAACTTTTTTAATATAAACTTCTGAATAGTCAGTTGAGCTCTTGGGTTACTCACACATGAAGAGATGAGTTTTCCAATCACCCAACCATTAGAGAAACCTGTTCTGAGAAGTCAAAGGGTTACCACTGCAAACAGAACATGAGCTACGTGTGGTCTCACCCCGAAACGGTGTGTGGCTGTGAAAGAGGCTTTCACTGTCGCGTGGATGGGGTCAGGCAGACATGCTCAGTCTCCATGCTTGAGAAACTTAGAGTTGTCTGTCCATAAAAGGAGACAAACATGTGCCAGAAAGAGCTCATCTTTGGAGTCCCTCCACAAACTACAGTCTATAAAACCAGGTTATCTAAGCTTGGCGTTAGGATCAGGACTGCTTGGTGGCAGGGGTGGGTGGAGACTGGGCAGTGGCCAGTCATGAGCAGCAGCCGAGAGTGACAACTGGGCAGACAGCACCCAGCCAGAGGCGCAGGGCAGCCAGGGAAAGGAGAGAAGGGAGAGGTGAGCTGGAACAACCACTGTGGACGAGGGCTTGGGAAGCCCACAGTGCTGGCCACAAACTCCCTGTCTGGGGATTTTGGCTAGGAAGAACCCCGGGGGAATAAAAGAAATGTCCATCTACAGTAAAACACTGGTAGAGTATAAAAAAGCCCTTCATCTGGGACCCAAGAGATGATCTGAACACAGGAGAAAATTGCAAATATAAATGAAAATTTCTTTCATGTTATAAAATGTATCTCACTGGCATTTGCCCATATACTCTGGCTTGTATAACCAGCTAAGAAGTTACTTTATGGTAGAGCTGATAAGGGTTGGCAATGTTGATATTTTAGGTTCCAGGATAATTATTTGTTGTGGGGGCTGGTCTGCACCGGGGATATTTGACAGTGTCTCCCGCCTCTACCTACCAGCCTCGCAATCCCATCCAGATATGACAAGGAGAATGTCTCCAGATGTTGCCAGACGTCCCTGGTTGCACGGAAATGGGGAGAGGTTAGGACGTAACCCCAGCTGAGAACCGCTCGCTGCTTTGCCAAGATAACATCCCATCCTCGCTGGGGAGGCACACGGCAGCCCGTGGAGCTTGGCAAAACTCCTGCGGGTCGTGTGATTAGCTCACTCTGTGAGAAATCCCTCTTGCAGATATTATGGAAACTGATGAAAGCAGCTTCTCCCAGCCCGACGGTGGCAACACGCGCTTCAAATGCTACTCATTTATTCGCTACTTCCCGCACACGCCGCGTCACTCCCTGAAGCCCATGGCACGGTGGTCATTCACCTGTTGGTCCTTACCAGCTTGTGGGATCCACGCAAACAGGACCGTATCTTATTCATGCGTACATCCCCGGAGCCCAGCAGGGAGCCTGGCGAAGCCTATTTTCTCAGTAAATATTTATGTGTCGATTGACGAAAACAACGAATGAATGAAGGGAGTGGAAGGGAGTGGACATGCACATTTCTGTACCCTCGAGCCGACAGGAGAGCACTCACCCGGAGGACAAGGGCACAGCAGGGGCTGCAGCACGGGGGCGCCTGGGTGGTTAAGCGTCCGACTCTCGGTTTCAGCTGAGGTTGCGGTCTCAGGGTCCTGAGATCGAGCCCCACGCCGGGCTCTGCGCTCAGCGGGGAGTCTGCTCGCGTTTCTCTCTACTCTCCTCGGCCCCTCCCCTCCATACGCCCTCTCGCTCTGTCTCTCAAACAAACAAATAAGCCCTTAAAATAAAGAACTCGATCACACAGTGAATTCAGCTGAAAGCAACAAGTTCAGTGCAATGAACCCATGCAGGTGCCGGAGCAGAGAGGCACAGAGACTTCTGTCCAAAACGTCCATGGACGCGTCGCTTCCTGAGCCGTGGGCGTGCAAGCTCAGAAGCAGGCCCCCCCGCCCCAGACCCACACTCAGTGTCTGTGCGTGCTGATTGAGCAGGTCCTGTGTTCTTGGTGGCCAGGGTCGCTCGTCTCCATGCTCTCAGTCCACACAGCCTGCGGCCCTGCCGTGGACGTCACTCTGGTGGATTCGGTCTCCCTGTGCAGCTGGATGGCACTTGGGCCACAAGGCTGCCATCCCCTTGAAAAATGAACGGGGCGTTCCAGGTATTGCTGTAGATTATCAAATCAATCTCCGCTTGCCATCAGCAGACACGGCATTCCAAGGAGAGCATCATGGGCCCACACTGACATGCCGTCCTTCTCCAGAAGCCACTGCACGAGTCGGCTGTCGGTCAGGGCAAGAAGAGCTTCCGAAGGGCTCTGGGAAACTCAGCTGAGGTGGGCAAAGCCAAACTCATGGGAATCGACCACCCAACACACACGGGCAGCGAGGTCATCTTGGTCGCTCCTCGGAGGAGGGCGGCAGGCGGCCGCTCCACCTTGAGTCTTGAGCCCGGCACCTCGTGGCAAGAATACGTGTGGGCGTGCCCCCAAATTCTGCAGGAAATGTCAGCGGGGTTATTTTAAAATGCACTTTAATTCGGCTGACATTTATGGACTTTATTTTATTTTTACACAGCACAAACATGAAAAGGCAGTGATGTCACCTCTTGCCTGAAATTCCATGGCGGTTTTCTTCATGATGAAATCGACAATCTGCACTTCCTGCTGGCGTTTCCACTGCCCGGCTCCAAGGTCAGCGGCCACTAATTCCCTGGCTCCGGAATCCAATGGAACTGTCCCGCGGGCCCCCCTCTGGCCTTCGCACATTCTCTCATGTCACCTTGCCTCTGCTTCGGGGAACTTCTGCCTAGAACACCCCTTCTTGATGGTCTTCCTGAGTGATTCCTATTATCCCCTCCAATTTAGTCCAACCCCTCTCTGATGCCTCCCACTCTCCTGTCTCCCCCACTCCGTCGCCCTGTGCCGACGTCCACTGTGGCCGGTAGCAGAGTGCACGCCTGTCTGATTGCACCTGTTCCCCAGCTTTTAGGGAGCCCTTCGAGGGTCAGAAACATGAACTTCAGAACAGGGTACCTCTGGCACTTGGCCCCAGATGTGACAAATTAAAGACCCTCAGACAGGTAAGGAAGAAATAAATATATACCATATGTCCTTAAAAAAAAGATATTATATAATAAATCAGTACAATTTAAACAAACAGGAATGGGAAGTGAGATCACAGAAAAGAAAAAGTCAGAAATGCAGCCTGGAAGGGGCACTGCACTGGCTGTAGTGGGAGCTCGCGCCTTGATGATAACCTGCTCGTGGCCAGTATTAAGCTTCTCACTTCTAATTTTTATTTATTCAAGAGAATGGGAGAAAAAAACAAATAAACAAAAAAAACAGAAAACAAAAGCAAAAAACCTCTTTCTTGAAGACTAAGAACTTTCTAAAGCCTCTAGTGCAAAAGGAAATTTCTCCTCTGTGGCTTCCAGGCAGAGGGAGCTGTGATGCCGCAGAGAGCTCCTTCATGTCAGGACCTGGTCCCAGAAGTCACACACCACCAGCTCCAACGGCCTGAAGTGTCCGCCTCCAGAAAGGAGCGGCTCCAAACAACGGCAGGGTCTGAACCCTCGAGGGGGGCACACGGAGCATCAGCCTGTAGCCCCAGCTCAAGAAAGCACTGTGTGTCCATCCAGGGAGGTCCGGAATCCATCACATGGAATCATGTAGGCTCCCCTCGGTTCTAGCGACATGTAAGGTTGTCCATGAAGCCGTGGGGAGAGAACAAACCTGGGAAAGGTCTTTAAGCAATAGAGACCAACCCACAAAACATTATTTCTCTTTCAAGGTCAGTTTTGACTCACTAATAACAAATTTTAGAGCCTGTTTTATCACCTGTCTCTCTGTCTGTCTATGTCTAATCTATCAGTCTATCCTTTATTTGAGCCCGTTTAGAATTTACAACATGAAAGTCCCCGCTCATACACAATGTTGAGCCCAGTTTAATTTCTCCCATGGAGTCTCATGTTTTCCCAATAATTAGCCTCTGTGTTGAATGATTTTATGTCATCTTTTAAAGGCACCTCTGGTGATGCCTGGGTGGCTCAGTTGGTTAAGCATCTGCCCTTGGCTCAGATCATGATCCCAGGGTCCTGGGGTCGACTCCCGCATGGGGGAGGTCCTTGCTCAGTGGGGAGTCTGCTTCTCCCCTGTTTGTGCTCTCTCTCTCTCTCTGACAAATAAATAAAATCTTAAAAAAAAGAAAAAAAGACCTTAAGTCACCCTGCTTCACGGGAGGGTGGCTTTAACTTGAGGAATTGATAGCAGACGTATTGATGGGCCACTAAATGGGCTACACTTCTTGATATAGCTTTCAGTCACATGGAAGGCATAGCCATCCGTCCAGTTCACAGAGATGAGGAAAAGGAAGAGAGAGAGGAAGAAGGGGTGGGATAAACAGAAAACACAGAAAAAAAGAAGAGGCAGTGGAAGAAAACAGGTGGAAGAACCTAGAGAAAGCAGGCACTGGACAGAAAGGATTTTAAATTTTCTATTCGAGGGCTGAAAAGTCATCCGAGGAGTCTTATTTCTGGTGAGCCATCAAGCTCTCCTCAGAATTGTGCCAAATTGTCATAAGACTTTTCAATTCCGATCGTATTTGCCATGAAGCGGTTCCATTGTCAAGTGAATTCCGATTATGATTGCAAATGTGAGAGAGATGTGTAGACAGGTAGCAGAGTGTAATTTCATTGTCCCTGTGATATATTAAGGAAGGTAACTTGCAAGATAATATAAGACAGAAAACCATGCATAATAACCCAGCACACGCAGAGTGTTCATTACTGAGGCAGAGGAATAGATCTGTTAAATTATAATTGTTTTTATATTTACAATTTCTCCAATAAATTAAGGTTTTGTACACTAATTAGATTGTATATTACGGTACCTGCACGTGGTCCTTTCCCTCACTCCACAGCTGGCAGATGGCACAGAGCAGATGATTCTGCTATTAGGAGCCCCAGAATTTTAAAGAGACAAGTATAATTGTGTGTGTTGTTTTTTGGCTGTTCCCCTGGCCGTGTTTGTGACTGTCGTCTACTTATGTACCACATGGCTTCAATATCACCACTGTGCTTTTACTCTGGGAACTACTCCTGTGTTTTTTTCCTGTAAAGTCTATATTATGCATCTTTTCAAAATTTTAGGAAAAATTATGTTGTATAGACAAACACAGTCATGTTGCTGTATGCTATTGAAAGATGTTTCCCTTTAAACGATGAAGTCTGATTTTCTTCTCCTTCGGATGGTAGACTTGATCTGCTAAAGCCTTTGTATGTTGAAACGTACTGGCGACACATTTTCCAAATTAACGAATGTCTGCTGAATGACTGAATGAATGACCCTCAGAACAGAGGACAATCAGTAGACCGTGTGGAGGGACAGGTGGGTCATCGGACTAGCTCATGCAAGGTGTTGAGGTCATTAAAGCCTGAGAGGAGAATGGGGGGGTCTGACATGGTAGACAGAGCTGCACCCCGGGTGCTTTCAAAGTCTATTGGAAACTGTAATCCTCCTGGGGGAAAATTCGTCCTCCTGTAGACAGAGTTCTTCACCAGCATCTTCCCAGACATGTGAAACTCTCCCAAGGGCAAAGAAGCCCAGAGGAATAAAGTCCCCTTGGCCTCCATCAGCCCTCACCTCCCCCCAGTGGCCCCAGATGGTTGAGAGTCTTTTAAAATTGTAAGATTAGTGACTGAGGGCAAATCATGAGTCCCAAGGCATTCAATTTCATCCTTGACCAAATCCACCCACTCTGTCATATTTTTCACCAGCACCAAACAACCCAGCAATGCTAACAGCCCCATGTGTTTCCCTGTCCGACCCCCGCTAAAGTTCACACGGTCACCTCCCTTTGGCTCCCGAGCAGAAATGGACAGATACTCCTCATCCTAGATGGCACGGTTGGCCTTCCTGACAGCCTTTCCTCATCTCTCCATGCCGTGATTAGCAATTCGATTTGGAAAAAAAAAATACTGATGTATACCAAAACATTTTTAAAAACAGTCTGGTGAAAATATGAGTATTTCAAATAAAGTTCTACCTTAAAGAGTTAAAGAATTTAATTTTATAATTAAATAGTGTAACTAATTATATGTATATAATTAATTATTTATAATTATTTATAATTATAATTATATTTATATAATTATATAAAAATATTTATAATTATTTATAATTATAATTATTATAAATAATTAATGTAAGCTATTGTAGTAAACAGTATAGCTAAAATCTTTTTCTTGAAAGTTTCAACTCAGACATGCCTAAATCTTGATCTCTATCAATACTCAATATTGGGTAGAGTGTCTTTTTAACAAGTTAATAAATAAATCTCAAAAAGTTACAAAAATATGAATACATATGAAATGTAAGTGAATGACTATTTATATTTTCTAGTGCATTTATTTTTTTAAAGATTTTATTTATTTATTTGAAAGACAGGGAGAATGGGGACGGGGGAGAGGGGAAGAGGGAGAAGCAGACTCCCCACTGAGCAGGGAGCCTGACATGGGGCTCGACAGGACCTTGAAATCATGATGTGAGCCGAAGGCAGACACTTAACTATCTGAACTACCCAGATGCCCCTATTATATTTATTTTCTTATTTACATATATTTTTCTATTGTAAAATATCTGACTTGTTACGTTTTCCCGTATTGACTAAAATTCATTCATTACCTGTGAAAATGAGCATTGTTGCCCCAATGGTGATCTAAAAGACGGAGTTCAACATGAACATAAAACACATAGCTTCATTATACCTCTAGAAGAACCATAGAGGGAAGGCGCCTTACATATAAATCCAAAATAAGTGGCAAATAGAGAGGTAGTGTGCCTTTTTTAAAAAATATTTTATTTATTTATTTGACAGACAGAGATCACAAGCACGCAGAGAGGCAGGCAGAGAGAGAGGAAGGGAAGCAGGCTCCCCGCCGAGCAGAGAGACCGATGCGGGGCTCGATCCCAGGACCCTGGGATCATGACCTGAGCCAAAGGCAGAGGCTTAACCCACTGAGCCACCCAGGTGCCCTAGTAGTCTGCATTTTTGACAGAAGTTGGAACCTATGTGCTTCTATGTGTGTTTCTCCCCGAATGACATTACAAACCATTCATAACATGAACAAATAAGAGTGAAAGTTTATATAGTGTTTACACATGGACAGAAAGCTTGGTCAAACTTTTTTTGAAAAGGATAAGTTTTCAAAAACAGTTAAATATAGCAATCTAAACTCTGGGTATAGTTCACCAAAAGGAAAAAAAAAAAAGATCGTGGCTGAGTTTGCGT
This sequence comes from Lontra canadensis, assembly GCF_010015895.1. Taxonomy (NCBI): domain Eukaryota; kingdom Metazoa; phylum Chordata; class Mammalia; order Carnivora; family Mustelidae; genus Lontra; species Lontra canadensis. Next base: position 3,179,797 of record NW_022631026.1, read on the forward strand.
GTGCTTGCACACAAAGGATGATGACATTTTAACAAGACCATGTAGGAGCGCAGACCTCTGTTTTACCAGGAGCCGATTTTTAAAGGCCTCGGAACAAGGCTGTGACCTGCCCGCAAACAGTGGGGACGTGAGGTCTGGGAGGGCGGAGAGGCCTGTGTCCAGGGGCGGGAGGCCAATTTCTGTTCTACCACCAGGGCCTCTGACCTCATCCTCTCCTTTTAGAAAGAGCGTAAATTGGGCATGGACTCGGAAGGTCAAAATTTGACCTTCAGCTGAATAGTTTACTGCGTAAGCCTCACCAGGACCATGAACCTCCTACTTCCTACATCTAAGGCAAAAACGGAATCCACGGCCTCATCAAGGTTCGTGAAGGCTCAAGACCCGTCTCAACAGCAAACAGGCTCCAAGTGTGTCAGGGTTTTCGGCAAATGCTAACCATCGTGGTTCTTCACATCTTTATCCCCTTATCTACCCTGGATGAAAAGCCAAACATTAATTTCACTGAAACTAATTTCTAACAAGTGCTGATCTAATGAAATCAACTGCCGTAAAGCTGAGAATGATCTGTATTCCTCGGAAAAGCTCATGAACTCACGGAACTGTCAGTTGGTAGGTGAGCAGGAGGAGGCATTTTTACGGCAACATCGCAGGGTTCCTGTCCTGTGAGAGGAAACCATCGCGGAGACGCATCCCTCTCCGCAGTCTTGTTCTCTCATTCGGGAGCGTTGTCACCGATTCCAAAAATAACCAACAGAAAACTGGCTGCCCAGTCAATCCGGAGGCCAAACACAGAAATCTCCACGCACACAGCAGCGCTGTCCCACTCCGGCCATGCCCTGCGGTGACTCCACGCACCTGCCTGAAGAAGACTTCACTGGTGACATCAGTCGGTGCTGTTACAGTGTCGTAACGGGGAGGGGCTGGACTACGTGGTACAGCAATCATTTCATATTCTCCATTCCTAGTAGTCCAGTGTGGGGCGTGTGCGTGTGTGTGTGTGCGTGTGTGTGCATGTGTGCATGCGTGTGCTTGCCCAGTGGTGCAGCAGTAGCTTGCAATGGTTCTCAGGGTCACAGATTTCTTTCCTCCTTTAGCCCATCAGATTAAATAGCACATTTTTTGGCAGCGGGAGATGGATTTTGTTATTTTTTGCTTCTTATTATTAATTTAGTTAGTTAGCCAATGGTTATATTTACTTTTAACATAACAGGAGGAAAGAAGCCCAGGGTAAGAGGGCAAGTGAATGACCAAATATCATACAGCTTGTAGGATCAGGAACAAAACCCAAGCTTCCCCAAGTAGATCCCCTGTAGCTGACGTACACCACTTGTGGTGTGTAATGTGCTAGTGAAAACATGGGACGCGACGTGAGCACAACAGCTAACAGGTGCAGACTACAGGCTATGTAAAAAGTGCTTCAATCCAAAGGGTACCTACATCCCCAAACAAAAGGGACAGAACCGTTTTGCAGGAGAGCAGTTGTTAACTACACCCCCCTTCTTCTGCTAGAGTCAAGTGAACTGAGACCTGAGCGTGAACTCTGGGACTTCGTAATGTGGAGGTCCCTGGTGACCTTGTCAGGATCGGTTTGATGGAGCTGTGGAGAAGAAAGCCTGCCTCCCGAGGGTTCGAAGGACGAGGAGCACAGGAGGGAAGCCGAGCGTGAGAATGAATGGGGGAGGATTTGTGGTGCAGGGAGAGGGGCAGCTTCCAGGGGCAAATGTGAGATAAAGGAAGACGAGTTTGATGAAGGCAGGTGCTATCTTATTGATTTTATTCTGATAGGAATAAATCAGCACAGTAGGAATGACAGACGGCGCAGGACAATGGCGGGCAAGTGCTGCCTGGACATACTTGAGTGGACAAGGATGGGCCCAAAAGGAGGGACTGGTCTCGGGCAGGAAGCCGGGCCATCCATCCACTGGGACAAGAGCACGGCACAGGCACATGTAGGCTGGGAGATGTGACGGGCGCATGGTACAGGTGCAGCGTCCTTGCAGATGGCTTCTAAGTTGATAGTGGAACCAGGCTACCAGAGAAGGAGGAGAGAGGAGGTGTCTGAGGCTTAAGGAGAGACAAGAAGCTGTAGCACAGCTTCTAGCAGTCTTTGGTGGACCCTTGGGATATCAGTCAGCTCAAAACGGTTTTCTTAATAAAATTAAGACGGGATTTGCTTTTTCCACCTTGCTGAGGTTTGCACAGAAGAAGCTGAGCCATGGTGGGTGAAATGACCGGCCGAGGATAAATCCAGGCAGCAGCACCAGAATGTTCTGGTAGCCACTGTGTTCTTTATGCCCTGCCCTTGCCCTGTAGTGTGTGTGTGTATGTGTGCGCACACGTGCGCATGGGCATGCTTGAGTGGGTGTGTCATGAGTGTGCACACGCGTGTGCCAGTTTCACTTAAGAATACCCTTGATGAAGCTGCCTACGTAGTTAATATTATTAGGTTTCAACTCTCAGGTAACATCTCTTTGCTCTTCTGGGCTGTACGTGTCAAGCATGCAGAAAGCCCTCTGTTGCCTCCGGTGTGTCATTCTTGCCACACTCACATCAAGGAACGCACTTGTCAAGCATTTGAACTTGTCAAAGTGGAGCTGAGTCAGCTGCTTTTTTCACAGGACACCTTTCCACACCGAGGAAAGACTGAGAGTCAACCTGCTCACTCAGACCTGGTCTCCAGCAGACCCTTTCTGGAGAACGGACAAAGTAAGCCTGTCACTACAAGGAAAACGACCGACTGTATTTGTCGCCAATGAGAACACTGGAATTTTCAAGTGAAAACCAGAAATAGGGAAAACTTGTATCCATCATGCTAACATGATAGCTTTGTGATGCTTAGAGATATTTCTAATAGGATGGGTGGTGATAGGAACAGTGTTTTTTCACTATTCTATGATGAAATGTGTTGGCATGTAGAGAATCCGGATAACAAGGAATGTCTGGTGTTGCAAACTCAGGCCAGCGTGAAAAGTCCCTTCAGAATATGGGATAGATCAACGCAATGATTTCAGTGGTCGGGGCCCAGAATTCACACTGCCATTAACCTTTAAGAAACAAACACTGTTCAAGTTTCAATGTCCTATCATAAGAGAACATGCACATTTATCTGAAAAGGCTGTTAAAATATTCTTCATCTCTGTTTGGACCTGTGTTACCGCAGTAAGTAGTAAGAACAAGCTGGTGCAGAGAAGAAATGGGGATCCGGCTCTCTTTTGTCTGGCCCGACAATAAAGAGATTTGGGAAAACAGTTGACACTATCCTCACTGATTCTTTAGAAAAATGTGTTATTGGTGCTAACATGTCATGAAATTGTATCGTTATTGGTAAGCAAGTAAATACATATTTTATAATTTCTCAGTTTTAATTACTAAAACATTTAAATAAATACAAATGGCATAAGAAAGCATTCTTTGCTGTCCTGAATAATAATTAAGGGCACAACGGGGTTTTGAGATGGAAAGAGCTGCAAACTGATGGATTATGGAAATGTCCAGTGGAGGACGGACTCGGCCAGCTCCTGTCTTCAGGTGTAGGCAGGATGGAAGCAGAAGGTGCTTCTTTAACAGACCCCATCGTTAGTGTCTGTCTTTGTCACGGTGTTGAGTTGCAAGGCACAAAGTTAACAGCTAACCTAGGCCTAAAAAGAATGTGGTTCGGTGACAGAATGGCTTGGAACACTGTAGAGTCAGACTGTCCTGAGGGCAGGACGGATAGGAGAGAAGACAGCCAGAGGCACAAGCAGGCGCCCGGGCCTGGCACAGACCAGGGAGGGCATCACTACCCCCGCCATAAGCTGCTGCTGCCGATGCCTTTGCCAAGCCTCCCCTGGACATCCCTGCATCTCACCTGCTCTGCATTAGAAATCCTAGATCGGAACACGAGATTTGCTAAGCAGAAGTCATGTTACCGACACATGCTGATGGTTGAGGGGAAGGAAGAGCAATGGTTATTCTGCTTTTTTGCTACTGTAGTAGGAAACGGCCTCTGCTTCCTACAAGGTAAGACTCGTGTAGTAAGGCCTCTCCAGCCTAGGGAAGGGATTCAGACTGTGTATGAGATAATGTCTCCCTCTGTACCTGCAAATCCCTTTCTCTGTGGTTCACCTCTTCCCCAAATCCTCTAAGTCCCGGAACTTTCAAATACCCACCCAAAAAGTCTTCCAGTACCTTTGCTATTTATTCTGATGTAATTTAATTTAGAATCAGCTTCCTGCTTACATGATGGGGGAGAATCCAGAGGAACTAGAAAATAAAGAGCAGTATTCGAGAAAAATTGCACCCTAAGTTGGCTTTTACAATCCCTCTAGGATTCTTTCTGTTCTTGTGGACCCTGCCACCAAGACAGCCTCGTGATCAGTGGCTCAGACATTCGACCTTGGATCTAATACATACGGAGTAAATCATTGGTTTACTTGAATTCCCAAGTTCCAAAAGAAATAGGATAATGCTTGTTTGTTTGTGTGTTTGTTTACTTGTTTGGTTTTTGTAATAAACTAAGCACAAGGGAGAGACTAGCCACTGTCATTTTATGAGGCTGTGTTCTGCTGTGGTCTCAGCACACCTATACAGAAAGATATCAATATGGCACAGTGCGGTTTTTAAAACAGCCAGATTTATAGGAAGCTGCTTCTTCTCCTTCTTCACCTCCTTCCTCTTCTCCTTCCCCTTCGCCTTCTTCCTTTCCTCCTCCTCCTTCTTCCTCTTCTTCTTTTTCTTCACGTTAAGGGCAAGACTAAGTCGGAAAGGGTTTTAAAGCCATACTAATATATGCCATGTGTCCTATGGCTTGAGTTACCTACATCCTATTCCGAAGAATGACAACATTATTAAGTTAACATTTAGCATCTGATTTTATAACGTCTTTCACCCATGAGGAGATGTTCTGCACAGCACTAATATAATTTGAAAAGATCTACTCATCCTTAGGACCATATTTTATCCGATTTTAAATGTTTTTGAAGATACATTCCTTTTAAGGAAATAATGAAAATGATGCAGAATCATGCCTTCTATTTTAACAGCAAATCTCTCCTGAAGGAATGAGCCTGTCTTGGTCAGTGTGGATCAGTGCGGAGGGACTAGGACTGTTACTATATTCTGTTTGGGAGACCTGAGGCCTCCAGAGACTCTTGGAGGTTCACACAGTAAATCATCTCCACGTTCCCCAACATCTTTCCAGATCCTAAATTAAGCGCTGTATTCATCAGCCTGTGCTGCTTTCTTTCAACATCCGATCAGACTAAAAGCTTTATTTTAACATACATATATGGTGTTTGGGAATATGGGAAATTATGCTGGTGGACGACAAGAACGATCAAAACTTAGGATCTCCCATGGAACAGACGAATCAAGGGGAAAACATTTGTCATTTTCTAGGTAATGATGATAATAAGAGAGAAGAAGAAGGAGTAGGGGGAGGAGGAGGAAGAGGGGGAGAGGAGGAAAATGAGGAAGAGGAGAAGGAAGAGGAGGAGAGGAAGAAGAAGAGGAGGAGGAAGGGGAGGAGGAAGAGGAGACAGGCAGGAGGGGGAGGTGGGAAGGGGGAAGAGGGGACGGGAGGGAGAAGGAAGGGGAAGAAGATGATAGTTTAGATACCTAGATGGATAGACAGACACATAAATGATGAATGGTAAATAGATAGATACCATGTAGCTAAGCAGGTAACTAGGTAATAGATACTACAGCTAGATACATAGAAACTTAGACACATAGAAGACGACAGGAAACCGACTGGGCAGCGTCTATGCACTCAAAGCTAGACTATCACTGGTACAACATCCTACAATATGTCTAAAGGAACACAACAGAAGTCATGCAGTTGTGCAACGACATGAATTTTCACAGATCCAAAGGGTTTGAGCTTTGGAAGAAACACCACAAAATATCTGGTCCTATTTTCTATTGAGAAAATAAAGATAAAAAAAGTTTCAAGCCAGAACCAACAGTAAATCCCTCTTTTCCTCTTTTTCCTGCATGCGATCTGTTCCTTGTACCTTCTCACCAACACACCATACGGACACACACACACACACACACACGCGACTTAGGAGGCAGAAAGTGCATAGCCGGCTAAAAAGGCAAAAACAAAGGTATCTCAGGCCATTGTACTGCGTGTTGGGGTAGTATGTCTGAGTCACAGAAACGGGGGAACAAAGGAATGATAGGAAACCCACTTAAAATTTTCATCGTGTTTATTTTTTTATCACGTTGAAAAGCAGTGTCTTCATTTCATATCGATTGGACACTAAAATTTAAAAAAATAAATAAACTTTCTGAAGTCTCTGTGTGGTTTCTCAATTAACCAAAGTTTAGACTTTCTATCAAATTCTTTTAAATGTGAACCGTGGTTAAGAGTTTGTAGGGGCGTGGGGAAGAGTGCAGATCACCACTGGAAAAACTAGTATTCTAAGGTAAAAAACTAGATCTTCTGCTGATAGTGCCTAGATGTTCATCTTAATTGTTTACAGTATTTACTGAGAGGGATATATATATATATATATACACACACACATATATGTATACACATATATATACATGTGTATACGTGTGTATATACATATATGTGTGTGTGTGTGTGTATATATATTCTTAAAACTTGGGACAAATTCTGTAAGACATATGTCACTCATTTATATGCTTTCAAAAGTCATCTCCTTTCTCAACCATTTCACATCAAAACGTGCTGCTTGTCTAGGCCACAGGCCATGTTAATCATTCATTTTTCTTTGCATCATAGAAATCTCTTATCATAAATGAAAATTATGGAAAATCACAGTTTTTTACGATTCCAAATTTAGAATCTGCAGACTTGAGGGTGGCATTAAATCTGACTGTGCCCTGACATAGTTGTGGCCAAATGTTACATGAAAAAGACTGAAAAAGCCGGGATCATTACGCACTGTGCACCAGCAAGTGCTAATTTGATGGACTTCCCTAGAAAAATAGCTAAAAAGAAATGTTCAAGATCGATGCCTTTTTTTTTTTTTTTCCCCGCCATGGTTTTCTCCACTTTCCAGACTTTGGACGACTGGCGAAGCTTGGTGGAAGCGTCTGGAGTGATATTTCGGTGCCTCTGACTCTATGACTGTCTCCAGAGCTGTGAAAAGTCACCCGTGTACAGGTTACCATGTTTAAATCGAAATGTTGCGCTTGCAAAGTGTGCTTGTATCCTGCAGAAATGCTGCTCTCCCGACGCAAGCTACATCCTGACGCTGCAGAAAGACCGGGGGCCGGCGGGGGCCGGCGGGGGCCGGCGGGCTCCCCTGGGCCGCGGACAGTCAGGGGCTCCCGCCGCCGCCCGGTTCGGTGGGGGTCGGCGCCCCCTGGTGGACGCGTGGGCGCAGTCTTGCCCGCCCGGGTGTTAAGGACAACAAAGGAGGGAGCGAGCGCTCTCCCACCCTCCGGCCAGGGGACCTCTCCAACCGGCCTCCGTCTTCACGCTTACCTTGGCACAGGTGAATCACAAGACAGAACCGAACAGAAAGTCTCATCAATCTGGCATCATCCGTCTCCCACATGAAAATTACAGGTGACTATTAGCTGGGAGTCAGCCCAATGCAATTTGTCGCTCACAGGTGTGAAAATCTGCGTCTCCTTGGGCAGGAGGACGCCTCCATGGTCCCCTGACGTTCTGAACGCTCCCTTACAATCCCTTCCCAAATGGCACCCGTCACAAAGCCTTCCCCAACCTGCCAAAGGGCAGTGTCACAGGGAAGCCGGCTTGGGCTTTGAGACACTGTTAGGGAGAGAAGGCGAAGAGAGGTCGTCGGGACGTCCACCGTGGAGAGAGCATCTTTGGCCCACGTGAGACCCCACGGGGGAGCACTTTCCTCCTGCGTGCGGGGCGTGTGCCGAGTGTGGTCCGTCATGGCTGGGTTCCGTCAGGGGAGCGGGCTTAATATTTTTTTACAAGTCTAGTTTCCACTTGCAGACCGTGGAATTATGTAGGAGCTTAGATTTTACCCCATCTAGTCTATTTTATAGGTGATAAAACCAAGGCCCAGAGAGGATATAAGATATTGCTGGTTTAGACAGTAAAACAGCATGGAAACTGTACCCATCAGCCAGAAGTGACAACATGATTATAGGTTTCCTGTTGGATGTATCCTGATTTTATATCCTTGGGGGGACAAAAAAAAAAATAATCCACAGAATTTCTTTGTGAATCTACGACCCACATTTTGCACTTCTCTCTAGGAAAGGATTCTGATGGGTCCCTGTCCTCTGCAGGAGAGAGAAAAAGTCTGCATTGACTTTACCATTTGGAGAAGCTTAAACCAAACATTTAAATAAGCTTATTGAAATGGTGTATTTCTCCCTAAAAGACTGTATCTTGCAAACATGAGATCAGGGCACATCACTCACCAAGAGGACACTGTGCTGGGAATCCAAGTGTCCTGTGAAATCGAAGGTCCTTTCATCGCCAGTGCTCAGAGCCATCAGCCACTGTCCCAGGGAGGGGTTTCCTGGGGGGGGGGGGGGGCTCCCTCCTAGGCAGACCAGGGAGGCTTTGTGACTTGTGCCATTTGAGAACGGATTAAAAGGGAGAGTCCAAAAGCTTCAGGAGGAATGTGCAAGGCTCCTCCTCCCCAAGGAAGCAATCAACTGGATTCTAAGAAACCCTGAGGCCAGGATTTGAGAGAGGGCAAGGGCCCCCGTCTGCCGTTTCACATGGAATGTGTTTCCAAGTCAGCTAGCTTTGCTTCTGCTCTGCTTTGGACAGGTTTCATTTTACGCCCCCCACCCCCATCCCGCCACCTCCACCCCCCGAAAGCAAAGAAGTTTGTGTGAAGAAAAGGCCTGCGCCTTCCTATTGGAGTCTGTATTCAAAATGACCGAGCTAAAAAGGAAAGCCGTGTATCTGAAAATGCGGTGCCATGTTCCCTTTTAAAAGGAATCGCATGCGTGATAGGGCAGACTGGGAGCAGGGCAGAATTCAGGAGGAAACGGAAGAACTGAGAGAAATCTATAATTTTATTATATCCCTTGGAAATACCCCCGAGGAACTGTTTTTGAAGAAATTAAACACACAGCTTGTTGCAGAACGCAGGGTAGAATTCATGAAGGAGGAGAAGGAAGGTGGGAAGCTGCGTAGAAGAAACAGGGGAAGTACTTATTAAAGGTTTTGCGGTTTTTCAGTGGGGGCCTTCAGCGCGTGACAGCCTCACAGATCTGGCCCTAAGAAAGCCGGGGATGGGCTGCTGGTACCCGCTGCACCTGAGGCCGGCGGACCCTACGGGGCGGGCGTGCGTTAAGCTGCTGCTCCTTTGGCTGGCACAGAGGTTGCTGCCCTGTTTCGTCTCTACCGATTGTCCCTCCCAGACACCTGGAAGGCTTCTGATGCTTGTCCCTCTGCCGCGATGCTTCTGTTTCTCCGGCGAGCTGCAAACCCGTCTGCGGGAATGAGTCCCAGTTTGCATTCTTCGTCTTCAGCCAAGACTGAGGGACTTGTCCCTACCTGCTCACAGGCTGTTTGGGGAAGATGCGTTTCGGGCACTTTAAGAAGCAGCCTAAAGAGGGCTCTATCTAGAATGGGGTGGAAAGCCCTCTCCGACTTGTCAATCAAGGACTAAAGCCTCTGTTGAATTAAAGTCACAGACGTCACAGTAACCGGATCCCAGGCTGCATGGAATCTGGCGCTGCTGCGTCTCAAGAGAAAGGAAGCCGCCTGCCCCTCGAGCCTGCCCCGCGAGCCTGCCCCGTGAGCCTGGCGAAGGGGTTTTAGGGAGATCGTCTTGCTTGCCAGTCTGGTCTCCCAGTGCCCGGACGTCCAAGTCCATTTCCTGTCACTCTTCACAAAAGACTTGAGATTCAGGACGAACTAAAAATTTGCTAGTAGACATCTCTTCTCTCTGCCTCTCTCTCCCTCTCTGCCTGTTTGTCCTCACAATCGTTTCCTCTCTGTTGGTCTGTGTCTCCCACCTGGAGCCACCTGCAGACCTGACAGAGTAGGGACAGGCTGCCGAGTGTGAGGGGCTTGTGAGGCTCCGGCTGTTCCACGAGTGAGACTCACACGGCACGTGGCCTGAAACAACGAGAATCGTGAGAACCAAAGCGCGCGTTCTGGAAAGCCCTTCTGCCCTCAGCGTAAGGCACAGACGTTCTGCGGAAGCTACATGCTCTCAGGCTCCTGACGCACTCCCCACGGGGGCACCCAGAAGGGTGTGGGGCCTGAGGCAGGGCCTGATGGGAGTGCGGGGGAGACGGGGATGGGAGAGAGCGGGGGAGGGTGTGCAAGTGTGGGGCAGAGGAGGGAAGGTCTGCACCCACAGGGCGAGCCCCGCTGAGAGGGAACCCTGACGTGCACCGCGCCCGGGCCAAGGAAGGAGCATCGCGGGGTGTCCACGTGGGCCCAGCATCTGTAACCGCTGCCCCCACCGTGGGGAAAATGGCAGAGGGGAGGGTATCCATGTGTGCAACAGCGGGGGTTGGGGGGGTGCAAAATTTCTGTACCTTCTTCCTCATTCAGCTCTGAACCTAAAAACCCCTCTAAGACATAAAATCTTAAAAAAAAAAAAAATTACAGGGAGGAAGAGCTATGAAGGGGAAAAGGGAGAAGGCGGAGAAGAAGTGGAAGAAAATCCAAAGGGAATGGACATTAAAGTTATGATGACACAGGTCTTTCAGTTCCAGAACAAACCCCTGAGCAGACGTCGGCAGTCCTCCAACGACCGGCCGTCTGTCCCTGATGAAGACGTGGAGCCCCGACTGCTTAAACTTGGGTGGGGGACGCCGTCTCCCCACAAGACCTCAGGCCTCAGTGCCTGGCTCCCTGGATGACGTCCCTCTGAAGCCGCATCCCCTCCAGTGTGCCCCACAGCCCTTCACAGGGAGTCCTGGGCCCGGCCGGTCACTGGTCATGACCGATGGGTGAGTGGACGCGTGCGCATCCCTGGGGCAAGGAGTTGGCAGACTCGCTCGGGCTACTGTGGCCTCAAGAGGTCCAGCACAGACACAGCTTAGCTTGTTTTCACGGCATTCCTCCTTCTTTCGGGAGTAGAGGTGATTCGGTGAAATAATAGATACTGTTATACTAGAACATGCACAAATAACGTAATACAATAGTGCATACCATCTCGTATCGTTATAATACAAATATAACATGTGATGACAAGATAGGCAGAGAAGCAGAGCAGAGGGCCCTTTCCCGGAACAGGTGGATCTGGTCAGATCACCAACCACGTGGGTCCCTGACGAGGGTGTACCCTTAACCCCGCAGCCTCGGGGGAGCAACAACGGTTCAGAGCTGGGTGGGGAAAATCCAGCAGGCATGGCTGCGGGGTGACAGTGTGCCTTCTTGTGGCTGTTGGGAGTGTTATGACCGACGTCACACGGTGCCAAGCTCAGTCAGATGAATTCCAAGACTCTGGGGTGTCACGGGTCTGCCCGTGCAGGAACCTGAGGAATACTGATGTGCAGAGACAAACCTGGAAACCTCCCCGTTCCCTTTCTGTCCACAGGACTCTGCTGGAACTCACCCTGGTGCATCAGACACGACCCTGCTGATCCGCGGCCATGCCGTTTGTCACCAGGAGCTGGAAGGAATGATCCTGAGCGGGACTTCTCTGCTGGCCCGAGAGCAAAGCTACTTTGAGAATATGCAAACCACAGTGGGTTCCTCCCTGTCCCTGCCACCCGCAGGGGTGCTCCTGTGCCCTGGGGACAGGAGGCTCCCTCCGCTGCATGTGGATAGGGAACAACTTGACTCCTGGGTGGGTAAGAGAGGGTGTCGGGTGGGACATCCACCCAGGGCAGAAAGCTCTTCCACCACATCCCCGAATCAAAGTTTTCTTGACTTTCAAACCTTAAGGATGCCAAATTCTTGGCTTCACGAGGAAGCTCCCTTGACTTTTATATAATTCTAAATACCAGAAAAATCTTCCTCGTATTAAACTCCAAGTTGCCTCTCCAGGGGTGTGACTTGTGCCGGAGGCTATGTGATCTATGGTTTCTAAATTATTCCTGTTCCAATGTTTAGAAGTGACCAAGCTGTGCTGTTGACTGTGGTTCCAGTTCAGGCAACATTCTGTGTCTCTCGAGAGTTTACACGTGTCATGGAGACACAAGGACCTGTCCTCACCGGCAGCCCAGAACCAGAGGGGGTCCCCAAGCCTCCTGCAGGACACCACTCTTGTTCTGCCCCACGAAAGAGGGTGTGAGGATTACCACACGGTGGTAATTATCTCCGCTTCCTACTGTAGAGAGCTACAGACCTTCACACTCACACCCACACACTCACACACACACACACACACACACACACACACTCTTCCATCATCACAACATTAGAAATCCTCCATTGCCATCTCTAGAAAAGGACCACAAAACTGGAGTATATTGTCTCCTGAAGAGTAGTTCAAGGGTATGTATTGTTAGGATGACAAGGGGCTCTTTTTTTATAAAAGTCTCTCTTTTTTCACCTAGCCCTCTACCTTCTTATCCGTTTAAATTCTAGAATCGAGGGGAAACATTTGTGAACTCAAAACATTCCTATGGACAAAAATTCCCCAGAGGAAAAAGTACACATAAAGATAGCATTGATTAGGACAAGATACTGATTACTGGAAAGGAGTATAATGAGAAAAGTGCTGGTTTTGCCAATCATCTACTTTGTGAACCTCAAGACCCACTTATTTCTCAGGGTCTCAGTTTCCTCTAAACAAAATCCGAAAATTGAACCCATGAACTTGGCACTTTTCCTTCAAGTTTACATACGCCTTGCTTCGACAGCATTTCAGTGGGTAAGATGAGTCTCAGAAGAAGAAAAAACAGCCTGTCTAAGTGCTTAGCAAACGTGCTGGTGAGGGAACGAAGAACCTAATACCTTGTGCGTTTCCTCTAGTTGCAGGCGATGAGGCAATCCAACCCCTGCTATGAAGAATTCTGCACCCCTAGCACGCCTTTCCTTTAATTCTCATTACCCATTGCTTCATCACATTTGAAAGTTCCTTTTTTGTCTTGGTCATAGTTTTATAAATACCCTCTCTGATAGCAACGTGTCATCCTACTCTGATTAGACTGAGCTATGAAGGGAGTCTATTTAGAACGGGATTATGGATATAAATTACTATTTTCTTACTTGACTCCAACACTTTCATTGCATCCAAATAAAAAATTAAAAAAAAATGTTTCAAGTATGGTGGCAGAGTTGAAATAGTCTACTCCTTAATGATGGGGATGACATACACAGCCCCTCCTCCCTTAGGAGGATCACACCCAGCACAGGGGCTGAAGACATGTTTACCAAGTTGCACTCAATGTCAGGCATTTCAATTAATATTGATTTATTAAGAAGTTGATCATATGGGGCCATCTGGGTGGCTCAGTTGGTTAAGCATCTGCTTTCGGCTCAGGTCATGATCCCAGAGTCCTGGGATCCAGTCCTGCATGGGACTCCCTGCTGGGTGGGGAGTCTGCTTCTCACTCCCCCCTGGCTCTCCCTGATACTCCCCCTGCTGTGCTCTCCCTGTCAAATATATAAATAAAATCTTTAAAAAAAGAAAAGAAAAAAGAAGTTAATCATACTAAGAAAAGCAATCGACATACAGATTGTAACAATATTTCCTTAACTAAAAGTTAGGAACTCTTCGAGGATCACAAGTGAAAGCATTCACCCAGAGAACATTTGAACCTAGAGCTCTTGGCCATATAGGATCATGATAAACAGAAGATTATTTTCAACATCTATTAGATTCTCATATGCTGAGGATTAAGGATGCATCTTAAGTTTTTTTATGAACTGTAGGAGAAGGGGGAAGCGTCAGGGAGAGGATCTGGGTCCAGAATCAGCAGATTTTGTATCTTACTGCCATTTATGTCCTTATTAATATGAATGTAACAAAGAGCAACTTTGTACATTCACTCAACATTAACAACACGTGAGACTACTTTAAATACAGCAATGGGCATAGTTAATAAAATTTAAAATAATGTTTTTCTGCACAAAATTGTGAAATTTGGGGTAAAATTAAAATACAAAGCAAAAAGAAAGAAAATCACACACGCTAAGTCTCCAGCTTTCACGCGGTAGAGTCTTAGGGGAATGACAGACGCTGGAAAGCAAAGACATTAAAATTCCAACATCAAAAACAAAAACTTTTGTCTCAGATAGAGAGCACTTTGAGAAGCCTGTTTGTGTGCTTGTGTTTGTGAGGAGGAAAAAGAGGTTCTGGAAACACCATATTTCCCTCCTCTCAAAAAAAAAAAAAAAAAAAGAGCAGCGTGAGGGTCCTGAGTGGGACACACTTTACAAGTCTTCAAATGATTATTTTTGAAAAAATTCACTTTACACATTCTCCCAGTGCTGAAAAGTTGCCTCCCTGCCCAGCCAGCGACAGGTATGGGACTTCCCTCCTTGAGCCCCCCAGGGTCAGAGCAGGTTGCTTGGCTCCCACCTCACCTAGCTGGGGACCCTGGAACCAGGCTTTGTGCAGACAAACCTCCTTCTGGGTGGGCCTGGTGCTGGCCAAATCCTGGTGTGGATTACCTAGTGGCGGGATTGGAGTTCATTCAGAAAGTTAGTTTCAGAAACTTTACCTAATATTTCCAAGCACTGACCCAAAAGACCACGCTATCATTTTGTAAGTAGCCCGAGTTATAGGAAGACGTGCTAACCTTAGACAGGAAACAGAATTCATTAAATTCGTGTGACTTAATTTTGGAAAGGACAACACTGGAGGGAGGGGTGCATGACAGGGAGGGTCGTGGAGTGTTTCTTTTAGTTGAAACAAAAATAAAGCAGTAAATGATCAAATAAATACTACCAGGATCCTCTTGTTATCAACTATTTAAGGCAAATAGTACTTATATAGTTTCATAAAAATCACATCAGGGATTTTAAAGATAAGGAAAGTTATATATTGTTCCCCCAAATGTGGGAAAACATGCATGGGTTTCAAACTTCCAAATCTTGTTGTACCAAGAAGATTTATTATACTGCAGCAGAAGGAGAAGTGTGGGTAAAAGAAAAAGGTTGGACAATTTCTCTTTAGTAATTTAAAATATATCTATGTTATTATGTTTATATTTAAAAACAAAAAAAATATATATATATAAATATATATATACCTTTCTTGAAATCATTGCAAGATTCCTAACTTTTTATGGCAATACTCTTCTTTCAGTTATCTATTCCAAAAATACTTTAAAAAAATAATTTGGCTCAGCCTATTAAATATTAAAATAATAAATCATTTTGTCTTAAGCTCTGCTAAGATTAATTGCAAGAGCCACACATCTTAAATCAGTAAAAATTAAAAGTAAATGTCCTCAGAATTCACTAACTTCAGAGTATAATGGAGATTGACATGGCGATGCTCATTACCGTCTAGAAATCCTTTCCGGAAAGAATCGAACTTCCGAAATGACACAAGAAAGTTGTGTCGTAGGCGTGTTTTTAAGGAATTCGAGGAACATCCTTGGAGATGATCACATGACGTTCTAACAGGTGGTCAGGTGTTTCTTAGCCCTGAGCTGAGTTCTGCCTCTGCTCAACATTCAAGAGTGCCTGCGCCAAAAAGACGCGAGGTGAAGGGAGGCCCCCCACATCATACTCCTCCAAATATAAGGTACAGAAATACACACAGAGAAACACACGCTGAGTCGGAGAGCACAGAGTTGCTGTGTTTGCTTGTTTGTTTAACGATACGTAAACGTTTGAAAACCTGCTTCCTTCTTCCTTGCTCCCCCAGGGAGCCCCTCACAACAGGCCAGGGGAGTATTCCTGAAGGCCACCTGACGCACGAGGAAGCTGAGGCACAGCCCATGCTCTGCCTGAAGTCACAGAATAAATCCCACTAAACTTAAGCCAGACTGCTGGCCACAGTTCCATGTCCTTCCCACACCACCGGCTGCCTTCAAGAAATTAAAGTAAAACTGCCTGACATCTGAAGGCAAGGTGGCCCTTTCTTCGTCACGGTGGTCCTTGCCTGAGCTCTACAAGAACACTCTCGCCCTCGCCTATGGCCTCCGGGCTGTCCCAGCCCCAGGACAGGTCACCTCCAGGTGAATCACCCTGCAGAAAGAGACGCCCTTGGACAGCTTCCAGCCCAGCAAGGAGAGAAACATGCTACTCCTCTTCTGCCACATTGTCTCTCCCTTCAGGTTTCCCCAGAACATTCGTGGGGCTCCCACTCGGCTACCTCTGCCCTCAGTCCTTTCCAGTCTGTGCTGGTGCACGTGCGTGTGTAGGCGTGTGTGGATGGCAGCTCGTGTGCACCCACCAGGCCTTTCCTTCCCTTCATGGAAGGACTTTTTCAAATTCTGACTCCAACAGGAAGCCCACCCCGGCCAGGCTGCCGGGACAACACTTTCTAATTTTACTCCAGCTTTGTTTTACCACCAGACCCTATGAGCCATTTCAATTTCCAGGATAAACAGTGGTCCTCATGGCCCATTATGAAAGGTGGGAGCAATCAAAATGTGGATGATAAAACCTGAGTACCAGGTTAAGACACCAATGTCTCAAGTTTAGATATGCATGTGCGTGCGTGTGTAATGTTTATATATGATCTATAAATCGTGCATAATAAAATGTATACAAAGTATAATGCATTATATTATATTGTCATAGTATTAAAATATAATATATGTAACATGTAAATACATTAATTATTTTAATACAGATAATACATAAATGTAAATAAAATATGTGAATATATAATACATATCATATATAGTTATGTATAATATGTAATTATAGTTATATAATATGCTGTATGTGTTACATGTATGGACATTCTATATGCATATGTGTATATAAATATACAAACATATATACACACATTGTTTGAAATTTATTTGAGATCTTCTGTCTTTTACCTTGTCACTCTGGCAACACCTTGACAACTGTAAATTATAAATACAGTAACATTCTACGTAATATGAGAGGTCAGTTGCACAGGGGAAGGGTCCCATCTCTGTGGTGTCTACAGCTCGCTGAGTAATCAACAGATGCTGCTTTGTCATTCTTGGCCATTTTCCACGTGGTGAGTTGAAAGTGACCGAACTGTGAGAAATTGCCTTGTTTAAAAAAAAAAAAAAAAATGTATCAGGTACACTGGAGAAGAAATCAACCTGCGTAAGGGGATGTACACAATTGAGGAACATCTGGCCCCCTGCCCTGTATCTGTGTGTGGTACCTTCTTACTCATCAGGGTTAGTTGATTTGATGATCTGTTCTGTTATTCCTTCAGCACATGCTTAGTGAACACCTACTAGATCTCATCAGTTTTGCCACTTGCTGGAAATCCCAGGCTAACATGCAGCACCTGCCTCCAGCAGCTCCTGGTCCGGAAGCAAAGCAGGAAAACAGATCATTATAACATAAGGACAAAGTGCTAAAATAGCTCCACCAGTGAAGTCATATAAGATATTACATTGAAAATCAGTCATCTCGGTTATTACATATATTTAAGGATAAATGTATGTAAGAATCAGAAATCTTCAGTTAAAGTAATCTGTGTTTCACACGTGGCTTGCTAAGAGTCTTCTCCCATGCACCCAGTTACTAATGTGCATCCACTATGGTTACTGAACTATGACTATGCTTAACAACATGGTTTCAACCCAAACTTCTGAGAGCTGATTAAAGTCCACTCAGCAGGTCAGTTGCTAAGTGGTGAGAAGCAGAGATACAGTCCAGTCTCTCATGGAATCTAGAGTGGGAAGACATAACGTTATAAGGAGCATTCTAAGTATCACCATGGCAGAATCCTGGGCAAGTAGAGAGAAAAAAGGTCTACTTGGCAGACACTGACAACTGTCCCCACTTTTCTTATTGATGTTTTCCCTTTTCATAGAACGAACCCCTTGGAACCCCTTGTTTCCCCTGGCGGGTGGCAGCCCAGCTACCGGCTGCAATTCTAAGTCTCCTTGAAGGCAGGTATAGTCAGGTGGTGGTGTTTTGGTCCATGGGTGGAGACGAGAAAGGCATGCGTACAGTTTCTAGATCATCACCTTAAAGATGGCTTCTGAACTGTCAACCCTTTTCCTGCAGGAGCAGGAACACAGAAGCTCTGTCAAGCTCTCTCTGCTCCCAGGATGTTGCCCTGCAGCTCTGAACTTAAGCTACTGTATTTTTGGATTTCTTTGTTACAGTGTCTTAGCCAGTATCCTGACGAACACAAAGGATGCTTCTGTAACAATCAGGAAACTGACATACGTGGCATTGATTCACTAGCTGGAAGGTGGGCCGTCCAGGAATCAGGAGGTGCCTTGTGACGCTGTGGCAAAAAAATGTATCAAATATCCAAATACTCAGTTTATACGATATCAAATAAATTGTCGAAATTTCATCTGAAGTAACTTGACAGACTGAGAAGTTTGCTCTTGGAGAACTCAGAACTTTGGCAGGCGTTCGCTGTCCCTGCGTTGTGTAACGTAATAAAGGAGGGAGATGTGTTCAGGTTAAAATCAGGCAATGCTCAAGCAGAGATAAAGGAAATAGAGCTCTCTTCACTGAGATTTCTTTGTCCATAGCCAGCAGCCTAAACTGATGGAGATTCAGAATCGGGGGACAGTGCAAAAACAGCACATCCACAATTGTCTAACACCAACCAATTATGTGTCGGATTCTGCTCGAAGCTGTGTAGATATACACTTAACCTTACAATTAATCTTCTTTTCCATTTCCTCCACCTTGATGATCAGGATAGTGATGTTTTATTATAGAAACATTATTAAGTTTAATAACGTGCAAAACCCTGCATTGTCCTTGGAACAGGTAGAATCTTAAAAAAAAAAAAAATGTTAATTTCCTTTGTCCCCTGGATTGGATTCCAGCCTATGCCTTGCTTTTGTCATTTCCAACGTACATGGGTTCCAACCCTGATACCAGATGTTATAACTGAGTTCCTACTTCTACTTCTAGAAATTTAATGGGAACCTCAGACATCTGTGTGTTGACTGTATGGCGTGTATGTGCCCTTCTCTGTGACATCCTCAAGTCCTTGTCCTTGTTCTCTGCCCTTGGGATGGACAAATATTCTACTACTCTTTCAACCCCCAGCTCTTGTGATCCTTCCCATGTGGCCACGTTCTCTGTATTACGTGTGTGGCTGTGCTGGGAGCAACTTTGATCATTTATAAAAAGAAGCACCTATTCTTCCCTTTGGGATCTGCCTGATTTCGGTGTTCGGGACCCCTCTGGCCGGACTGACCCCATTTCTGCAGAGTACCTTTCTGAGACATGGGCCCCAGTTCATTATAAGTTTTTTTGTTTTTTTTTGTTTTGTTTTGTTTTGTTTTGTTTTTCCCTACATGAAGGATATTGGGTCAAGTCCATCTGGTAACTTTGCATATTCAAGGTTCTGTGTTATTTGGATGAAAAATGAAAAAGAATAAATTCATTCCCTGCCTAAAAACATCTGGTCCCTCTTAATAAAAACCTACCACTTGGCTGTCTGGAAACAAGTCTATTTGTATCCAACATATATCCCGAGAGTTCTTTTAATTTTTTTTTTTCCCTCTCCAGCTGCAAAGCCACATGAGAAGTAAACATGCTCTTTCATGTAATTCTCCATTAAAAACGATCTGAAATTATTTCCCAGCTTGTCTGAATAGATTCTGAATGTTCAAGGGACATTTCACAGACTTGTACCAAAATCCTATAGTACCTGAAATTTGTGACTGGTCTCAAAATACTGCCTTTGACAAGCGTCAAGGAGAGCACGGATTGTACAGACTGAGACCTTGAATTGTCATTACACTTTTCCCGTTTACTGCCTGGTTCTCTCAGTGTCCAGGTTGGATCTTCTTAGGTAAAAGGCTCTTACCATGCTTGCATGTGACATTTCCAGCATTTGGTGATGGATACAAGTTAACACAGAGGACTTTCAATGTTACTTTTTAATATTTTTTAGTAATTGCGACAATTTTCAAAGCACTTTTGGATCCCTCATCTCATCTGGCACACCCGACAAACTCCTGAGGAAGGCAGGGAGCAGGTATTATCATAATGTTCTGGAGAAGAGAACAGTGCAGGGACAAAAATGGCGTGCCTGTGACTTCTCGCTGAGGTGGGGCAGGGGCTCACCTCCTGACCAGCTGTTCTGCTCTAGCCATGTTGAGGGGTGAAATACTAGCAGAGTAACAGCAAGGCAAGCTTACTCTAAAACATGGTGTTGCATTTTTGTGAGTCAGATTTAACATTCCAAAAGGCAAATGAGGCTGGAGCTTGAATCGACGAGGTTTGGAAAAGGAACAGCCCCCAAAGTGTAAAAGGAAATAGAGCATTTCCTAGCAGGGTTGCACCTCCATGCCAGATACAGTTTTTCCTTATCTTAAAAGAGGCCTGAAAACCAAAACAGTTGTCAATTTCGCTTTCCCCAATGACTTTTGTTAAAGATTTATTTATTTATTTATTTTAGGGAAAGAGGGTGCAAGAAAGAGTGTGAGAGCTCGGGGACAGGGAGAGGGAGAGCATCGCAAGCAGACCCTCTTCGTGCAGCTGAATGCTGGGCTGGTTCTCACGACCTTGAGATCAGGGGCTGGAATCAGGAGTCCAGCACTTAACCGGCTGAGTCACCCAGACAAGGCAGGACACCCATGGGTTTCTAAAACTGTGCCTAGAGAAGGAGAGGACACAGGACAACCTTTCAACAAAGAGCTGAGCCAGGATTCCCACAGGCTCATTAAAACAGGATCAGAGACCTCCCCACACAGCACTCTGAGACCAAGCCCCCAAATGACAATCCCAAGGTATGATTCTGCAGTGGCCGGCACAGAGGGCAGGTGGAAGTGATACAAGATCCAGAGACAGGAAAGGACAGTCTCAAAGGGACAGAGAAAGAGAGAAGAATTAATGTATACTCTAAATGACTACAAACCAAATTATCCAAACAAACTTAACAATAATTTAATATTGAGAAACCCAAAAGAAACTATCGAAAGAGGACTTCTCTCTAGATGGAGTTAATTCTGCAGAAGGCTATGACCTGAAGGTAAATATGGGCAGGATATTCAAAGGACAGAAACTCAACTTTTGAGAGAAAGACAAAGATATTCTTAAACACAGTGTTTGAATTACTACCAATGACCGTATAGAAGAGCCAAGTACAAATCTGAAAAAGGGAAATGCAGACATGGTTTTTTTGTTTGTTTGTTTGTTTTCTTTTCTTTTATTTTAGTGTAGTAGATGGAGTATCAGTTTTTCGCTGCTGCATAACAAATTACTGCAAGCTTCGATGCTTAAAATAACACCTCTGTGTATGTGTGAGAGGTGAGTGGGCTCTCCTGGCTGTCTACCGAGGCTACCGCAAGGAGGAATCAATGTGCCTGGGAAAGACTCTATTTCTAATTCATTGAGGAGGTTGGCAGAGTCCAGGTCCTTGTCACCAGCAGTCTGAGGTCCAACTGGTCTGAGGTCAACGTGTTGGTCAACAGGAGCATCTCTGTCCTGGTCTCAGCCACCAGCATCCCTCCCGCATGGCAGCCTCCCTCTTGTCAGCCAGTGATGATGCACCAACTTCCCCTGTATGCTGAATCTCTTCGACATCTGCTAATAACCATGGGGAGCTCTCTGCTTTTAAGGGGTAGATGTGATTAGATTATGCCATTCAGATCATCTCCCCTCAGCCGTATAACTTGTAGTTTACAGTCAAGGTGAGCTATGCCATGACATTCACAGGCTCCACCAACTTGAACTCCACATGGAGAGGATTTCATGCATGTGGGCCACTCTTAGATGTCTGACTACCATACATGGGGCATCACCAAGGCTGGAGGGCTGAAGAGAATTCGTGAAATGGAAGATATGACTAACTCATTTGAGAAAGCCACACAGAGAAACACATAGTTTATGATTCCTATAATAAACACCATCATGGGGAAAGGAAGAATAGGCTTCTTCCCACCTATTTCTCCAAAGACTTAAGAGTGTCTGTAACGTTCCTTTAATAAGAATCCCAGAAGAGAATGAAGGGCATACCAGAGAGAGAATAAGAAATAATTTTGGATTTGTTAAAGGATTCAAGAAAGATAAAATTTTTTATTTAGAATGTGCTCCCAGGGTACCTGGTGGCTCAGTCCGTTAAGCCTCTGCCTTCAGCTCAGGTCATGATCCCAGGGTCCTGGGATCGAGCCCCGCATCGGGCTCTCTGCTCAGCAGGGAGCCTGCTTCCTCCTCTCTCTGTACCTGCCTCTCCGCCTACTTGTGATCTCTGTCTGTCAAATAAATAAATGAAATCTTAATTAAAAAAATAAGAATGGGTTCCCAGATGCAGTAAATAAAAATAAATTACCTTCAAAGAGCTACAGTTAGACTAATAACATACTTCTCACTCGGAGTAATGGATGCCAGTAAGTATGAATCAGAGCAGCGTCCTCATCAGCGGAAGACGCGTCAGGCCGGAGCTGTGTGCGTGGGCGCGCCAGAGGAAGGGCATCTGGAAGAGGCTAATGAAGTGAAAGCCAAGCAACCTAGAAAGGAACACAAATAACAGAGGGCAGGCGGACGGTCATCAAAGAGTCGCTGCTGAGTGGCCACGGAGCTATTTAAACATAGAACCAAACTGTGTGTGTTAACATCACAGACACTTTGACTTTATAAACTTTGAGCATTTAAAAGTAATATAACTAATAGCAATCACAAGGGAGGGAGTTACACATAAAATAAGATGTTTTTTAACTATTTCAGCTTTCCATTAATGTCCAAAATTCAAGCAGGAATTTAAAAGAAAAATGTAAGTGCATAATAAAGATATTTTCAAACATGTACTCATGACAGGAGTTTGCCTCTCTATTGCCCACTACCCCCACCCCGACTCCAACCCTCATCAGAGAAGCTAGTACAGAGTTTAAGTCAGCGTGCGGAGGTCCAGTGAGTAAGAAGGTGTGGTTTAAAGAACAACAGTGAGCACACAAGTTGAATATGCTTGTGCTCGTTCATTGTTCACAGAAAACAATTTCTTACAATAAAAGACCAAAAATAAACCTCTAAGCAACAATAATGTGGAAGGAATCTTCAAAAAAGTAGTTAGAGTGAGGTCCGGAGGAAGGTGGAAATACCAAATAACCATAATCATAAGCAAAACAATGTAGTTATGTCTGTCAATAATACATAGGTTCCTCTAAAAGAATAGAAGTAAAACCTGCAGGGGGATAAAGGTACTACAGAAAACTATCAATCCAGAAGAAGACAGGGAAAAAGAAAAAGATAAAAATAGGAAAATACACAAGACAGTAGAAATAGTTCTAAATATACCAATCAATAGTAACAGTAAATGTAACCATCTTAAATGAAGCTTCCAGAAGACTATCAAATCGGATTTGTAAACATCTAGCTTAAGATAAAATTAAAACACGCAAAACACTGAATGGTAAGTTATGTCCTATAAATATTAAGCAAATGTAAACTGGTATAAAATAATAATATCAGGGAAATCAGAATAAAAATGAATCTTATGCAATAGTAAAATGCACATTTCACTACCAAGGAGATGTAAAATCATAACTTTTATGCCCCTGACCATCTAATGTCAAAATATATGAAATCTAAAAAAATGACACAATTATAAGGAATTAAATTATAGTCATACCAGAAGATTTTAACATATCTGCATCTAAACTATAACGCAGGCTAGCCAACAAAAATTTATCAGGCCTAAATATTTCACTCGTGTGTCTGCTTCCTTTTTAAATTCTTATTTATTTATTTTTGAGAGAGAGAGAGAGATAGCCTGAGTGGGGAAGCAGCAGAGGGAGAATCGGGCTCCCCACTAAGCTAGGAGTCTGATGCAGACTTGATCCCAGGACCCTGCGATCATGACCTGAGCAGAAGGCAGAGGCTTAACCCACTGAGCCTCCCAGGCACCCCATGTGTTTATTTCTAACAGACGTAGAGCTGCCTGGTGGAGCCAGTGAGACTATTAACTGGTGGACATAAAGACGCCAACACAGACACATAAGAGCATGTATCTGAAAGGAAAGGAGGTGTAGAGATGCATGAGGCTGGCCAGCCATGTGCCAAGCTCTACAAAGTTAAAGCAGCCCCAGTCTTCCTGGAGCGCAGGTGTGGTGACCATTTCTTGGTAAAGCAGCTGCATGGAGTGAGGGTCTGGCCCGGAGCCATGTTTTCTCCAACCTTAATGTTTGTTCTATATAACTTTCCCTAAGTTTTCATATATATTCCCTATTGCAGATACTTGATATCTGATAACTCTCTGTGTCTCTCAAGTCAACAGCCATCTGGTAGTGACAAAACATACAAAGATGGACCAGAAGCTAGATATTCTTGATGAGTCTTGAATAATCTGTATCATACAAATCGAGTTCTTGGACCACAAGATGGTGTCATCAGGAACAATTGGAGAATGATGGTGATCTCAGTACTGAGAAGAGCACACACCTACCTAGCAGGTGCAGTGTGCAAGGCACTCAAGCCATGGTATGAGATGGCAAGACTATGTTGCCATTTCACTGAGGACTAAACCCAAGTGACAGAGGTCAGCTCCCTGGTGACTCGCAGCTCCTAAGTGTAGTCGTAGACACCTCCCCCCTGTTGCTTGGGAATGAGGCCTGAGGAGTGGGACGAGGCCTACAGCTCAGAAGGACCTTGTCCTGGGGCTTTAACAGTCTGCTGTTGGCATCTTGAGGTCTTTAATAATTTCCCGTGGACAGTTGTCTTTTTGAAGGGCGGCTGATGGGCTACAGAGCACACACAAGCTGGAGGGCTTAGAGCCTTGACTCAGGGGTACCCCATGGCCAGCTGCCCCTTTGGGTGGGGTTCTTGACTGAGTGATCCCTGCCCCCTGACTCCCTGGGCCCCACCCAGCCTCCTCCCAGCCCCTGTGCAGCCTGGGCTACTGCACTCGACCTTGGCAGAGACCTGGGCCGGAGCTCCCTGGTGGCCCTCCCACCCTGGGCTGGCAGCCATAGAGCGTGTGGAGGAGAGCTTGGCAGGTCAGCCTCTCACCCACCCTGACCTGCTGCAGTGTGCACCCAGCACAGGGGTCACCGTCTCTTGAGGGATGCTCACCTAGGCTGGGAAGGGGGTCTGTGGGAAGGGAGATACGTGGCTCAGCTTTCCAACCCCTGTCAGTCTGCAGACAGCAGGAAGGGTACTGGCAGATGACCTCTGGCCATGCAGGCATGCCAAGGGGCAGGGAGGGGAGATCTCTAGCTCCCCTGGGGATCTGTACTTGTCCTACCAGATTCCTATTCAGGAGTAAACCATTAGATAAGAAATAAAAACTCCAGGACAGGTCAACGGAGAGAGAATAGAAAAAGAAAATGAAATGATATTTTAGCATCTTTGATTACATTTTTTTTCTTATTTCAAACAGTTCCCCATTTCCAGATTGCACTGGGATCTGCAAATCATGTACCCCCTCCTCATGCTACACTACAAAAGACCTTAAAAGTCACGGAGCTTATACCTTCTTCCAGATGTTGAACAACGTTCTGTTACCCAGAGCCGCACTGCATGAATCCACTCATGCTATCATTCAGCAGCAGACATATTTAACCTGAGTATTCTCTTCTCCAGACCAAGCATCTTCAGTTCTTAAAACTACATCACCTTTATGCTGCCAGACTGCCCACGATCAACTCCTTTCAGATGTAGTTTCTCTACCAGCTTGGGTCACACCAAGGTATTTTAAGATCGATCAACAAGAGAGTTCAACAACAACAAAAACTTTCGCAGATGATGGGGAAGAGTAAGACGTAACCCCTCTTAGGAGTGGAAGTCACAGACGCCGAGATTTAAACATAGACTGAGGGGATGCTGTCTTCATGCTGTATTCTGCCCCCACATGGAACAGGCTGCGTGTACAAGTGATGGACGTGGGGAGGTCCTGGAGGTTAGCCTGCCACTGGACATGAACTCAGGGGTCGTGAACATCCCTTGTAGTTCTGAGATCGGTAACTACTTCCTGTTAAGCTACATCCCAGTGAGTGGGGACACTGAACTAGACTGAAATGCATCCACCTGCCTTGCAATGAACAATATACCCGATACTTGAAAAGTGCTGCATCTGCATCCCCATCTGATGATGTAAAACTCATTTAAAAACATCCATGAATAATAGGAAAAAGGCACCCTTAAACCCTCTGCAGATCAGAGTTCAGGAGGGACAGGGGTGTGCGGAATTAGTTACGAGCAGAAGCTAAGGAGAGATTGGTAAGAAGAGTTGGAGGAAGGCTCCCTTGCAACCACACAGTACACACTCAATTCCATTAAATGTCAACATCCCTATCTTATTGTCTGGTTGGTAAATTCTGGAAATAACAGCTTCTCTTCTGTCCTCTCTCCCAGCAACAGAAATACCCATTTTATTCTCCAACTTACAGTTTCTTATCAAGAGGCCAAGACTGAAGAATACAAGCGTGATGGTTTTTCCGGAATGTGTGTTTGCAACACGGTTAGAAAAGAAGTCTGCACACTTGAGATAGCTGAAATCTGGTTAATGTTGATTAAGGCAGAGAAATTATCTAAGATCAATTCCCCAGGGAGCATGTAGAACAGAACCAAGGTAAGTGAGATTTTTCAGGACCTGCTGGATGCCAAATACAGTTGTTACCCCTTATCTGCTCTTTTGTTTCTGTGGTTCTCATTCCCCAGGCTTAACCACAGTCCAGAAGCTGGTGACCTTCCTTCTGAACTATAGCAGTCACAATGCTTATGTCACTCACCTCACTTCTCATCACGTGGGGATTTGATTTTCAGAAAAATTACCTATTTGGAGAGAGAAACTGAGAGAAATCATTCATATAACTTTCTCTACAGTACATTGTTATTAGTGTTTTTTTTTTATTAGTTATTGTTGTTAATCTCTACTGTGCCTACTTTGGAAATTAACCCTTGTCATAGGGATGTGTGTATAGGAAAAACACGTAGAGTATACAGGGTTTCATACCATCCACTGTTTCAGGCCTCCCCTGGAGGGTGTGGAAGGTATCACCAAGAATAAGTGGGGGGGGGGGGCTATATTACACAAAATAAAATTTCTATAGGATTCAAGCATGCCAGAAATCCTTTTTTTTTTTTTTTTTTAATTCTTCAAGAAGTTGCTTTGGGAAAATGTATATAACATTTCGGTAATAGGCATCTTCTTTCTGGAGTCCCATTGTATGACATTTCATCACCTTGATGTCTCCCCATGTATGTCCCAAATTTTGATCCGGTAATGCCAGTGCCTCACCTGCTGTACAACCCCGTGAGCTGAAATCCTGGTGGCAGTGAGAGCAGGCGAAGCTTTCTGCCAAAACGTTCGACTAAAATGCTCAGTGTCATTCGTACAGCCTCTCCCTCTTCCCCATCAATTCCCAGAACCTTGGTTTCTTTTAAATCTTCCTGTTAAAGTGATCTCATCCTGGCCTGATGATGCTGAATCACAGACACGGTGAGGCCCTTAAGATAACGCATCATCTCGATGGCTCACATGAGTGCCAATATTAAGCAGCATTTTGGTACAGCATTAACTTTTCCTGTCACAAGAACCTGCAAAGGGACACTCAGTGCCGTTCCCAGCATTGCCACACTCATTAGACGGTGTGAGGAAAACCCAAGATAGGATGCCTTCTCCTCCTCCGTCATGTAGGATGCCGACAAATCTTACATTGCTCCATCGAGAAGAAAGGGGAGAAACAACATTTTTAGGTTGTGAGTGAAAAAAAAAATTTTTTTTTAAATGTAAAAAGCTATGGGTAGATCACACGACCCACCGACAAACAGACTTTTTTTTTTTTTCCTGCTCGTCCACCATTCCTCTGAGCACAGTTTGAGTCTGTGAATACACATGCATTAGAAGCACTTTTGAAACATGTGACTACAGAAGGAATTCCACACTGATCCTGGTAACTGAAGCCGGAGGCTGAGAGGTTCAGCTTCCCACTTACGTCCAGATGATGCCGTGTGTGTGTCTGGCAGATCGCTATTTCTACTCCGCTTTGGTACATGAGGTCACGAGTCTCCATGTGATTTCTTGAAATGCACGAAGTGAACTGGAGCGGGAAGAAGGCAGAGTCTGTGAAAAGAGACGAGATCGTGAAACTCTAGACATCGGGGCTAGAATGGGTCTCGGGGTTCATCTTCTCTGAGAGCCCCATCTGACGGATGGTGAAGCCAAGACAGGAAGAACGAGGGGGCAGAGCCACTCCTGTGTTCCGTGCCCCCACAGACACTAATGATTGGGATATGGATGGCTGTGGGGTGGCCCTGACCATTGTGTTTGGGTCTTATCCTCAAGTAGCTTCCAGAGTAGTAGCAAACACAGACGTGTGAACAACCAGGATGAAGAAACACGTGTCATAAGTCAGGGGCCAAGAGACAGCAGAGCAAAGAGCAGTTCATTCCAAGTGGGGACAGAGAGAACGTGGAGGCCAGACTGGGATGTGGATCTTGGGTGGGATGGAGACACAAGAAGGAAACGTGGACTGAGGTGATGGCATAAGCCAGGTTCAGGGAAAAGCTAGCGCTGGGCACACATAGGTGTTTGGATGGAGGGGCCGTTGTGGACGGATCCAGTGGCTGTCCCACAAACGGGACGCCAAACAGAAGGCAGAGGTCCTGCCCACCCATTCGAGGAGGAGGGTTTTTAGGAAACGCAATATCCTCATCTGTGCAGTTAAGCTTCACTGGTCAAGTGAAAATGAACCTTCCTTCGCCATATCATGCCCTCCTATAAATTTCTGTGCATTTAATGGTTTTGCCAGTAAAACAAAAGAAGCAACATGCACAGAGACATATTAATTAGGATGTAGCACTTGCTGGTTTGGAAAGCAGTTTCATACGTACCATTTCACTTGGGGTCCCTATTTCCTCTGGAGGCACAGCAAACATTGCTACCTTAATTTTACCAGTGGTTGTGGAGCTGGGGCTCACACCCGGGTCATCTAGACCCACCCGGTGATCTTTACAATATTATATTGCTTCTCAAAAATTGTCTCCTTTTTTTGTTTTCTCTCTCTTTCTTTCTTCCTTCCTTTCTTTCTTTCTTTCTTCCTTCCTTTCTTTCTTTCTTTCTTTCTTTCTTTCTTTCTTTCTTTCTTTCTTTCTTTCTTTCTTTCTTCTTTTTTCTTTTTGTTTTCATAAAAGTACATCTAAAAGAGCACATAACTGAGTGAATTCAAGCCTGGAGTCCTTTACTGGGGACAAGTTATGTGGCTCTTGTGACAGGCTTCCGATCCCCAGCCTGCAGAAACTCATCCAGTGTTCAGGTCCAGGACCTTTCCCTGTCCCTATCCTCTGTGATCTCTCTACTTTCAAATCTATTCTCCACTCCTCTTTCTTGAACCTTACTCCCTTCCTTTGGTTCCCCTTGTTGGCAACATCAGCCTCTAACAGGGGCTTACCTGTGAGTCCCACCTTCCCAAGGATGTGAGCTCGGTTCTCTCCCATGTGAAAACTCTCTCTGGCGAACTTCCCATTTCATTCATTCACTCCTTAGTTAATTTTGTACCGACTCATTTCCATGCAAATAACTTATCTGTGAATTTCCGAATTGAACAGGAATAAATGGGGAATGTAGCACCATTTTTTTCAAGAATGAGCTTCCCTTTGCAAGCACTAAAACCAAACAAAAAAACAAAAACAAAAAAGAAACCCATTCATGTGATATTTGAAAACTTTTAAAATATATTAAAATCAATGTCAAAAATATTAGTAAAATTTAATTTGTATACGTATGTTTTCAGACATCCTATTCTACACTGCAATCCTGCCTCACACCCCACACTCCCTGACCCCCTTCCCTAGTTTACTTTCCTCCAGAGAGCTGACTCTGAACGTTCAATGTTCTCCTTGTTGACGTTACTTGTCATCTGTCTCTCTGTCTTGGGATGTAAACTCCCTAAGGGCAGGGGTTCCAGCTGTATTGTGCACTGCTCTGTGCCTGGTACCTTGAACAGTGACTGGTATAATTTGGACCCTGGAGAAGCATCCATGGGATAAAAGAACAAAAAGACTTTCAGAGTATCCATCCAGCGGAATTCCGCACTGTCACGTCAGGAAGTCACGTGTGCTGAGATCACCTGTCCTTCAGTGAGTCTGACATAATGGAAGTTTGTGGAAGTAGGTCTCAGGGCGGAGAGCAGGGGACTGCTGTGGTTACGCTTCTCTGTAAGGTTGGGATAGAAATGGCACAATGAAATCTGGGAATCTCTGACTTGTTCAGTATCATTCCCTGAAATGACAAAAGCAAAGCCAACCAAATCATGCTTGTTTTTCCCCTAATTCTAATTCACTTCAGGGCACATTGTGATGATTTCTTGGAAAAGTGCTTCATCAGGTACCCACAGTGGATGAATGTCAAGGAGCCTTTTCTTCTCTCCTTGGTTCCTGGCTCTGGGCGGGGTCTTTGAATAACCATGCAAGGACTACAGTCACATGGACTTCACAACAGAACCCCGTGCGCACGTGTTTACAAAAGAACTTAAGAACACACAAAACTGCCTGACAGAGTAGCTGAGTTCTAGAAAGCAAAATTTTTTCTGGACTCCACGGGGAGCTGCCCTGCAGAGTGGCGCAGGGAGCTGGCTCTGCGGGGACGTCACGCCGGTGTGAGAGCATTCTGAATGATGCCCGTTTGGCATATGGGCACGTAGAAATAGATGTCTGGCTCAGTCATCGAGTTACACGCAAATGCAATTCTTGATAAACCACAGCTTAAAAAAAAAAAGGTTTTAAAATCAGATATAATAGCACCTTTATCATAAAAACTCTTCGTGTAAAACAGCTGGTCTTTTGTCTGCCCTGGTCCTGGTGACCTGTCAGAGTAAGGAAGACTGGATGGTGGCCAAGGTTCTCTGCATCGGGAAGAAGAGGACACGCAAGGGGCACCGGCAGTCAGCCAACTTTCGAATTCCCTCGCTCATCAGAGGAAGGATTCTGCTTGACTTATAAAGGTGCTTCCAATGCAACTAGCCCGAGGACCTAGGGACACAGAAAATTATCTCCTCCACATCAACTCCTAACATTACCTGCAGAAAACAACCCTCAGCAGGACGCTCATCCTTCCTGTGAGATTTCACACACGGGACCTCTGGTTCACCCACAACTTCCAGGGCGTGCTTGGCCTCGCTGTAGATGAAAACGAACGAGCAGACCACAGCACACCAGGCAGCGTGAGGAGATGTGAACACAGCTCCATGCGTATGTGGGAGAGAGGGATGGTGGCCATGTTTCTCAGAGAAAGCCAACGGGATGATTGTAGCATCATTAAAAATTAAATTAAATTCAGTAATTTTCAAATGGTTGGATACATACATTTTTCTTAAACTTTATTTCAGAGTAACTTTATTAAATCACATACGTAGATAAGAGAAAAAAAATGTGAGATTACAAACAGAGAACCGATTCTCATTTTCCCTTCTCCATGCCCACAGGTGGTATCACAGACCCTTTCGTTCCGGTGGGGAAGACCTGCCCTGGCAGGCACACCATCCACTGGAAGAAGGAACAAAAGTGAAGCCAAACGAACGCGCTAACGAGGACCAGGACCACAGTCTTCCTTCTTCCATTTATTTATTTGCGTAGAAAGAGGAAAGGATCTGACAGAGAAGTAACGAGGGACTATAAGAGTGTGAGGAGGATGTCAACCTTGAAGGGGATGCCTTCCCATCAAACACCGGAGACATCAGTGGTTCTGCAGGGGGAGTGGCAGGGTCAAGGCTCATAGGTGTCGGGATCCAGCCTTCCCTCTCACCAAGCCTCTAGAGTGACATGGGAGAACTTAGAACCTCTTTCCCTGGACTGGTGTGGCTGGTTTCCACCCAGAGTCACACAAGACAACGTGGGCTTCTCTAACCAAGCATCAGAGAACACCAAGAAAGCAGAGACATCTTAGTCCATCCTAGGGACATGTTTGCAGAAAGGCCAGGAAGGGAGAACAACTTCTACCCAACTTTCCTCCAAGTACAGTATTCAGATCTTCACCACCTACACCCTGGAAGGGATCATGAAGGTTGCCCCAAGGCTGGCTGAGTGGGCAAAAAAAGGGAGCGCTTGAAGAGGTCAGAAAGTGGGGGTCGGGCATGATGAGAGCATGAGCGCATGTCCTTTACTTGGACTGAGGGAAGCCATTGGAGGAAGCGGAAGGACATGTCCCCACTTCTGTTTTCAAAGGGCCCCTTTAGCTACCATCAGTGCAAGGTCTGTAAGGGCAGTGATTTTAGGAGGCTACTCAGTGATTCAGGTGAGGCCAGTGGTGTCTTGAGTTCCATTTCCTTTTTTTTCCCCAGCTCATCTATGGTAATGGCGGTGGCTTCCTATGTTTGCCCCTCACTCAGTCCTTTCTCCCCATATCCACTGTTTTCCTCTATTCCTTTGGTCACCCCCACCAATCCAGATCTACAATAGAACTTTCCTTTTGCACTTCTTGTCTAGATATTTTCTTGGTTTCAAGGGGGGCTGTGTAGCTCATTTTCAATGCAGCCTTCATTGATTTCCATTAACCATTTATCAATATTTGATGAAGTGTGTGTCTGATCACTTTCTAAAGAAGAGGCTGCCCCTATGAGGTGACATAAAGTAAAAAATATACAAATTCTGCTTTTATATATAAATATACATAAAAGGGGAGGCCAGCCTTTAATAATATTGTTATTATTATTATTTTTTTAATCAGTGGAAGAGTTAGAAATCTTCCCAGGGTGAAAATTGCATTTCTTGTGTTTACACAAATTACTCTGAGCTATACCTCCAAGCTACGCAGCTCATTCTGAATCTGTCTTTCCTCCTCCATTTTTTCATCCTCTTATCTAATGAGTGCATTTAGCATGGATTATGATGAAGACATTATGCTAAATTTGAAGGAACAAAGATGAATACATTCATCTCATGGCCTCAAGCAGCTCACCCATAAATGGGGAAGAAGAACACACTTAAAAATTACAAATCTTTGTCGAAGTACAGGAATGCAGGAAGACAGAGGGTGGGTTTGGAGAGGTGGGGCCAGGCAGCTTCTCGGCTAAAATGTAAATGGCCAAGACACAACGAGGATGCAATAGGTGTACTACCTAGAGAGCCCGAAACTAGGCTGCTTATAGAACGCATCTAGGCAGCGGAAGATTGAAGTCTAAGTCAGCGAATCACGTATGCCACAGTCTTAACAAAATACGCCTGGAATTGCTCACCGTGGTCTTTAGATGACTTTCTTTCTCTCCATAGCACTTCTGAGCCTCTAGAAGCTGAACATAGCCTGACTTAAGGCTACTGAATCTGCAACATAAGTGGAATTAATGTTTTTCATCCGGTAATACGTTATTTACTTCCTCTACCTCATCTTGATGTTATTTCTAAGCCCACACAGTTCCTGCCTAAAGGGAAAAGGATGCAAATTCATTTGCATCCCAAACAAGCACATGGGTTACTCTCAAATTGTAAACTCGGCTTCTTTGAAGCCCTATCACTTCTCTCGATGAAACAAACAAAAATCCTATTTTAAAAGGTTGTAAAAGTAAAACGTGAGGAGGGCATAAAGTTAGTCTAGGTTGCAATGGTAGCTTCATGGCTGTGGTTACATATTATAATTCCCTAAAACTTGGAATCCACCCCTAACAGTGATGCTCTGTTGGAAAGTCAGAGAGGGGACCCCTTGGCTCCACCGTCAGAACGGTCATAGAACCCCCATTGTGGAAACGGTCTTCAGGACTTCCTTACCCCACTCGCTGGGAAGAAGACCTTTCCAGAGGACCACTAACCCCACTTCCAGAAGCCGTAATGTGGGGGCCTGCACTTGGCTACTTGCCCACTTCTTGTTTATTACGTGCCCCAGCCTTCCACAAGACTCGCCGATCCTAAGCAAGGTCATTTCACGGTTTACACCCGTCTTCCCTGGAGAGAACATTCATCTGCCCAATGACAGGATGTTAGCCGCACCCCCATCTGCCAGTGTCTGGCACTCGAGGCTGACGATGGCCGTGAGAACGCACCTGCAGTTCGAGTCAATACCGGCTCTTCTGCCCCGCCCCCTCCAGCTGCAGATCTAGGCTGTTCTCTTCTAAGGACAAAGTTGTCCAATTCACCACGCTGGCTGTCGAAGTTGACACGCTACTTCTGAGCACCATCTGAAGAGGCAGGCTTTCGTCACCAATCACCAGCATCCTTGCCCCCGCCAGGCCCCTAGTCCCCTGCATTTAGGGTCATCAGTAGATCCTATGCTGGGTCACATGTGACATGGCACTAGAGCTCCCTTGACCAGTGATGTCTCTGGAGCCCTACCAACACCTGAGAAGAAGCATTGTGATGGAGTCCGGGATGGATCCCCGCTGTCGAGTAGTTTCTGCCGCTGGGCTATAGTTCCTATACCAGTGATCTTCACAGACGCTCTTCGGGGCAGAGTGAGGCAGGGATTCTTTTGCAAATGGTTAACTGAGATGCCTCTCAGGAAAGGGGGTGTGAGGGAAGCATCAAAGGAAACTAAAAAAAGATGTCGTCTCTGATAAGACGAAAGAGCCTGAATCTGTGCTCTTTTTGCAGTCAGTGATGGTCTGTGGGGTGGACAGGATGCAGCTGTCTGGGTACCCCTGGGAGAGGCGGACAATACTGTCACCCACTGAGGGATGTGTACAGCAGCTGGTAGAAGAGAACTGGGCAGAGCACCAGTGAGTCTGTAACACCACTTTCTGCCACCGCAGGTGCCCCTGGGGCGTGTGTGGAGCACAGCTCTCTCTCTACTACACAGAAATGCCATTTGAGTTCCACTTTCATGTGGCTGTTAAGTGAGGGTCTCTCTCATTATGGATTCTTTCTTAGAAGATTCATTTTATATTTGTGCAACGACGTTCTTTAGTCCTCTGCCAGTACGTTGGACTCGTCCTTTTTTGATTAGCTATCATTTTCGGATTGATTTCAATGTCTGTCCTGTGGGAGACCCATAGCCTTGTACAAATTCGGTTTAGATTTAAAGTGGGGGATCATGAAATGCAAAGAAGGAATTGAAAATGTATTCAGATATCCCATTCTCTTTGCACAGGTAGAGAGAGATCTGACTTTGAATACAATTTCTATTCCTATACAAAATGGCCAATTTTGTGCTAAGAACTGGATGCAGTTTCTTAATACTGGAGATTTTACCTGGTTTTATGCAGGTTGAGATAGCAAAGGCTCTCTTCTGGGCCTGATTCGGGTCCCTACAATTGACTTACTCACAGGAACCAGCCAGAAGTGACCAACTGCTTCTAATTCAGGGTTGGTGCCTATGGCAAAAGCTGCCCACTCCTGGCCAAATTCGACTTCGTCTTTTTCCTGTGCACACAGTTAGATGACACTTCCCACCCCACTCGACTACGGTTCTCTGAGATGACAGAAGCCATATGCCTGACTTCGAGGCAAGGAGTATGTGAACGTGGTGTGCCATTTCCAGGTGTGGCTCACAGAGGGCACCCATATGCATTTCTCTCTATTTTATTACCCCTTCCCACCGAAGGCAACAGTCCAAGGCACACTTGCATTGAAGAGAGAAGAGCTAGTGTCCTAACTGCTAAAATGGCAGGTGCACCCATCTTGAACTCTTCTGTGGGTGAAAAATAAAGTCTGACCGTAGTTGAGCCAATACCCACCCATCAGTCAGCATACTGACAGAAATCAGGTAGCACACTCAAATCAGGATAATTTAAGAAAAGTTTATTTGCGAAGGGACCAATTACACAAGTATGGGCAGGTCATAGGGGGCTCACATGAGACATGCAGTGACCTAGGTCTACCAGCAGCCAAGAGGGACAAGGGGACAAGAGGCGAATGGAAGCCAAAAAGAGAGGCCCCAAGCAGATTCCCTTCAAGGAGAAAGAAATTTTGTCAAGAAAGGACACGGCCAGCCCAAGATGACCTCCCGAGAGGGAATCAGACAATAATACCTTGTCCTCATTGCTCTCCCTTCCCCCGGTCTCTGCAGGGGCTCCCTATTGGAGAAAACCAAAGGGAAGCAGGAGGGCATGGGGTCGATAGAACCCCCACAGGACAACCTCCTGGGGCAAAGAGCAGGGCCGAATCAGGGGACCCCATGGGCAAAGGGAATGTGTCAATGGAATGCACTTTGGGATCTATTTGTTATTTCCCTCCGATGGCCCTCCCTCCGATGACGGTCTCTAAGGAACAGGGGGAGGAAGCAGTACGACATATCCCAGGTGCTAACAGGGTCGGTCGCATGAATATTCAATGAGAAGAAGCTAATGGTCTCATGAAGAAATTTTTTATTGTTAGAAATTCTATCTAATTCTCTGTCAGGTCTAATTTCCCACATCTTCCATCTACCGGGCATCTATCTTCCCTGGGAGGTAACGTGAAATAAATCTCAACCCTCTGGCATGTTAGAGTCCTGCAACTATTTGAGGACAATGATCAAATTCCTCCCTCACTGTTTTTTTCTTTTTTCTTTCTTTCTTTCCCCCCACCCTCTTCAGGAGCTCCAGACTGCCCAGTACCTTACATCTGGAGGCTTTTAGATCCTTCCGGAGTCGACATCTTCCTGTGTGACCACTAGCTTGAGCATCTCCCTCAGCCATACAATGGCCAAGAAAATACGTCCCAGAATGACCATTATTTCACAAGGAACCTATTTCTAGAATTGTCCTTTAATGAAGTAAAGTAAAACTTACTTGAGTTTTTCAAGTCACGTCACAGAGCAAAGCATGTTGACTTGGGTAAGTACCTCCTCTAGGTCAGAGGTCAGCAATCTTTTCCAATAAAGGCCAGATAGTAAATATTTTAGGCTTTGGAACCTGGTGCTCCTAGCAAGAAAGCAGACACAGACAACATGTAGATGAAAGGGGGGAGCGGGCTTCCAACACAACTTGTTTCCAAGAACCACAGATTTGCATAGATTTGACTCATGGACCACAGCGTGCTGACACCTGGCCCAAGCCAGTGGTTCTCAAACTCTTCCTCACACTGGAAGCTCGGGGGATCCCCAGGTCACACTTCATTACAGTTGACCCACAGTGTCTGGGTGGGGGAGGGCAGGTTTCCAAGGGGTCTCCACTACCCCAGTGGGAACGACAGCCTCAGCCCCCTGCTCTGCCTTCCCGCTGTCCGGGGTTCCCTCCGGTGGGCTCTGGGCCACACTCCGCCTACTCTCTCGAGTGGGGTGGGGGTCACCATGTCATAACCCATTGGAGAGCAGCTCCCCAGGTTCTGGCGTGTGGGGAGCTGCCAGCAGCCCTGGGGGCACAGGGGGACGGAGCACCCCTGGCCCCAGCACACACTGCCCCCCAGGCTGCACGTGCTGTCCCTGTCTGAGGACCCCCTTTCCCAAGCCCATGCTGCCTTAACCTCTGCCACAATGCTGCTTCACTCTGGGATGGATCAGCGGAACAAGCTGGGCATGGGTTACCCGCTATCCGCAGGCGTATGGCTACTTTGCATCTTAACATACTGTCCCCCAGTCTGCCACTAGTGAGCGTTTCTTTTAGAACCTCCTGTGAGCTTCAGACCTCCACACTAAACTCACTCAACATCCTCTGCCTGGTGTTTATGCTTTCTTTCTTCTCTAGATTTCCTTCCTCCCTTCTCTCTTTCCCTTCTTCCTTCCCTCCTCCCTTGCTCTCCTCCCTCCTCCTCCCTTCCTCCCTTCCCTCCTCCTTCCTTCCTCCCTTTCTGTCTTCCCTCCTCCTTCCTTCCTTCCTGCTCCCCTTACCCCTCTCTCCTTCCCTCCCTCTCTCCTTGCTCTCTCTCTCTCTCTTTTTTTTCCCATAAACTCAGGTTGACACTTGACAGTGAACTAATTATATGACATTGTGCCACCACCAAGCTAAGAGGTGACACCTTAATAATTACCCAGCATGGCTTTATTTAAAGAATGGATTATTTTCATGCTGTAAAGAAATCAGGGCACAACTGCACTTAAAAAACATGCTGTTCCCTTCAAATGAGGGCTTCTCCTGTTCCTCCTCATTCTCCCTGCTTGTGGATGGTCGCTCACTGCACCAAGATTTATGCTCCAAAACGAAGAAGAGATAGAGGGAGCAAGAGAGGAAAACACAAGCGCTCGTGCGCACACACACACACATACACTCGGTGCCAAGATTTCAGAGAGTGTAGAAGCAAGCAGAAGTCAGGCCCCCGTGAGAGGACAGCTGAGCACGGTGGCTGGTCAGAGCCCTGCGCTCCTGCTGCATGGAGGCTGGCCCTGCAGACCGCGCTTGGAGCCCTGTGGCCTGGAAGGCGTGCCATCGCTGACGCTGTAGAGAGCAGAAGGCTATTTGTACTTCATCGAAGAAGTCATGGGAGACCCACGCTGTTCCCATGAGCCCTGGAAAGGAATATTAGAATTCGTTGAGGCAGTAACAAATGATACTTTAAGTTCAACTACTAGAGTTGTCATCTGATAGCTACCAATACAGCTACTCACAGGTTTGCTCTGTTGTGTGTCTTGACTTACGATAACAATATAGCATGTGCACCACACGCAACCGTGTCTGCGAATCAGCTGACCGTTGTAGGTATTATCGGGTTTGACGTCCTTTGAAGGGGAAAGAGTGAACTCTTAGAGGTTCCGGTGGGTCCACAGAAATAAACCAGGGCTGTCTCGGGGGCCAGATAGCATATGGGCACCGTTTTCATAAAGAGTGTTATTGTCAAAGACAGCGCAGTCGGCTGAATGGTGTTGTTCTGAATGCCCTAAGACTGACGTGGCCATGACTGAGGAAAATCACAGAACTTTTCCTTACTCGGTAACTAATGGCTGTTCTTTCCATCCCACTGTCTCGAGGAGCCTAGGAGGGCACTGACCCACATGGCTGTTGTGCGGTCCTGGGGAGCACGGCAGGAGAGCTGGAGTTAGCCTTCTGGATGGCTTGGTTTCTTCCGGCCAGCTCCAGTGGGAGATGGGGCTCCACAAAGCCAGCCTCGGGTCCCGCAGAACTCCTTCTCCGATGCTGAGGTGTGCACTCCGCAGATCCAAACCTACCAAGCAGAGAGAAATTCGAAATCACAGATGAAAAAGTAGGCAAGCATCTGTCCTTGGCCCCAAAGCTAGTTTTGAAAGTGAAGGAATGACTCTTCTCCTGCTGTGCCTCAAGGACTTCATTCATATATGAAAGGAGATTTGTGGGATTCGAAGGAGATAATTGATGTGTTCTTGACCCAGAGCCCATGTTTAATAAATGCAAGGAACGTACTATTGTAAGTAACAATACGCTTTTAGAGTTAAGATATTGTAATCATTGAATCATAAACATTTATTTGCAAGTAAAAGCAGAAGCTATTCTGGGTCAGCATGTATGTCTCGTCCTCCACCCCGTGTGTATCTCCGTCTTGTTTCCGTGCGCTATCCCTGCACTTGTGAAAATCGTATCATCATAGTAAAAACTTTTTAGAAACCAAACAATGTCTCTTATGCAGTTCTTTTTTTTCTAAGATTTTATTTATTTATTTATTTGGAACATGTGGGAGCAAGGGGAGGGGCAGAGAGAGACAACACCCCAAGGTCCACATGGGGCTTGATCTCACCACCCCAAGACCACACCCCAAGCTGAAATCAAGAGTCGACACCCAACCAGCCGAACCACCCAGGCTCTGTACATCATTTGGGTAATTGCGAACATCCAGTTGTCATTTTTCTATTACATACTTCTCAAAAATTAAAATATCATTCTATTAGAATGATCCAAATCATATTAACTAGAATTAAAAATTATAAGATGAAAAAAATATATATATGTACATATGTTTCTAAGCACTGGCATGTCTTGATAGGTTTGAAGAATGGAAGAACCACAGTTAAATTCAGGAATGAGGGACCACGGCTCTCTGCAAACTGTGTTGGGAGACCAGAACCTTGTAAGGATGTTAGGGAGAATGAAAATAAATTGTGCCCTAAAAGATCAATTTCCTATTTCAATTCACTCTACAGGTTGTATTTTGTCTATGTGACAATAATTTTCAATCAAGCTGATTGATATGAACCAAATGAGATTCATAAATAAGTGAATGAAGACATATTTTATGGCTTAATCTCTACTTTGTCACAAAATAGTGACTTTAGAAAATTTTCAAATTTATTTTTCATCCAACTTTCATATATTTCAATTGGTGTGTGAGCAGATTACCCGTGGAGATTATAACTCCTAAATATAAGTTATATTTTATAAATAGCTCTTATTATTTATTTTATATTTCTAAAATTTCCCAGAGCCTATCTCTGATCTTCCAAAGTATTAACTCTGAACTTATTTTTCCTAAACAGGTTCCCAGAAATCAGGCAAGCCTGTGTAACAGTTTTCATCTTTTCGTTCACGCTCTATGGGAAGAGTGGGGTTTCTTTTGCTCAGGAAGAATACAACAGCAAGGACCTTATTTCCCCTGCTGCTGATACAGGGGTGGACATGCAGAGACACCAGTCTGTGATGCCACAGGACTGGGCGGCACGTCTCTCATTCTGATACGCTCTCACATCACGCCCCAGAAGCTCTCTGCTGAACCATTGGTTTTTCACACCATGTTCCTCGCTATAAGGATTCTCCACATCATGACAGGAGCTCGGGGAATGTGGGAGGCCAGTCTGGCGGAGGTGAAGTTGGGACCCTAACCCTACCAAGCTTGCTTTTCTAAAATCTGATCTATAGATTGAATTTCTTAGAATTGCACTTGAATAAAACACTCTGTTGCTTAAGAAATATTTGAAAACTAGTGTCTCAATCCCTGCTGTCTCCACATCCTACCCGCAAACATACGGGTGTGTGCACACTCCCACGTACAGACTGTGTAGACAGGAGGGCGGGAGGATACAGCAGGAATAACACCAGATCTGTATTTGCCATTTGGGGCATCTTCCTAGGGAACTTGGACTCTTCTTGACATCCTGCTGCCTCCACCTCCCTGACCCTCCGGAATCACCTACTGTCCAGCTCAGTCAGGCCAGTTCACAGCCAAAGAAGGACATTTCCATGGAACAGGAGAGGTCGGTCTCCCTTGCTAAATCTACTTAGCGTGTGTTGACACTGAACAACCTGTTGTACAGACAGGCTCTCAGGTGGGCACAGGTGTGTCACGTGGAGCTAGAGCTCAAGTTCCCCTTAGTGACTCTGAGGGACTAAGCCGTTGTGCTCAGGAGAGAGCCTAGGGTGAGGGGGGGCAGGACAGCAGGAAAGGAGGGAAGGAAGGGTGCAAGGCTAGGTGGCCTAGATGGACCACGTGAAGCCGTGGACAACCTCAGCCCAGTCCCTGTCCGGCTTCCTGACCTATCTGATTCTGGAAGGGTGTTGGCGTCTCTTCTCAGAGGCCACACCCCGTTAGAAGCAGCTTTGTCCGTCTTCAGGCTGAATGTAGCACTTTGGAAACTGTAAAGGAAGGAGCAGCCTGGTTTGAGTTGGGTGCCTGGCTTCCCCTCATTTTCAGTAAGACACGAGGGTCTCCTCGGCTCATGGGCGGCCATGACAGGCCCACGGTATTCACTCTAATTTTTCACATATAACCCCAAGACTAACATGATTATGAAACTACACTGTCTCCTTTATGATGAAAAGAGGATACCACAACAAGGAGACTTAAGCAACTGTTCCGAAATGGCATGAATGGATAACGCGAGCCACACAGACAGCCTGTGGCCAAGGGAAGGGTACTGCGGTAACACTCCTGACTCCAGAAATTCACTGAGGTGTGTCTTCAATACGCAGCAGCCATACCTGTCTCTACACGGCGAGCAGGTCGGTTTTCCAACACGAGGACCAGAGGGGATCCTGGTAAGGTGCTGGTGCCGGACGCCTCTCCCAGAGTGGGCCATTTTGGGGACTCCGCTTCGGGAGTCGTGCAGGGCTGGCGACAGACAGCGTGTCTCTGTTCCCCAGCTTCACTGCCGGATAGCAAGACTCGCTGTCACAGTCCTCAGTGGCCATTCCAAATCCTGTGTCACCGGGTACAAGAGAACAGCTGTTCTACGCTCTCTCCTAGGGAGTCCTTCCCTGTTCACCGACACATTTCCAACTTGTGTATCTTTAATGCATGTTAAATAAATACAAACAAACAAACGGTAAGCTTACTATCACACGCACTCAGCTTCTGCTAATCTGCTTAAGAGCAGAGAGGGTCAGAGAGGTCTAATATGTACAGAGATGGTGAAATCACAAAAAACAGGAATTAGGTAGATAAATGTGTGTGGGTGTGTGTGTGTGTGTTTGCAAGTCAGTTTATCCCAAATGTTTTCTAATGGTGACTCACTTGAAAATTATTTTAATAATAAGCTAAAGAAAATTCAGTGAGGCCATTCTTATTAGACCATTTAGGAGAAGGGGTTGAGAGATGTGACCCTCATGGGCACTAGTATGTGGGAACTCACTGATTGTCAAACTCCCACAGTTAAACCTCTGCAATCGACAGGATGCTTTCGATTTCAAGTGTCCGGGTGCTAGTAAGACCCAGTCAATGAATCAGGAGGGGTCTACTGGGACTCATCCTTTCAAATTCCTTTTAGGTTCCTTTTATATTTAAATTATTATTCTCTAAGTATTTATTATATATTTGGAAACTCACAGAAAGACCTTTGAAAATAAGATTTTTTTTCACAAAATGTAAGCAAAAGTTCCATTTACAGAAACATTCTTAAAGCTAAGATGACACATTCATAATCATTTGTAGAAAAAGCAAATAATGTTACCTTTAATTATGACATTTTAAGTATAATATATACCCGTCTAGGGAATATTTATACACGGGTAGTTTTAAAGAATTAATGGAAAGAATATACCTATTTTTTTCCTTCATTTTGTCAAAAAATTAAAATATATATTTAGAGCTTGCAGTATTATTTGGGTGGATGTTCTCAGTGTGCTGGTTTGTGACACTTTTATGGAAAAAATAAAACTACTCATTAAATGCCATTTCTCAGAAAAAAGTGAGAACTCAAGTGAAATAGTTGTGATGATAATATGTTAAAGCAGCTGTTTATGTATGAGCACAAAGATACAGAAGTCAAATGGATATTGCTTTTCATCCGTTTGAAAGAAACGACCCCCCCACCCCCATACAAGACATCCATATAAAACGGGTGCTCAGAAATACATTTAGTTGGCTCCAGATTCCCGTGCCTGTAGTTTTTATTCAGCTATTTAATTTTTTATGACAGTATAATGTTTTAGTTTTAATATAATGTCAGTGTTCTAGTGACAATTCCCATATTCTTAAATACAAATTCATATTTTAAGTCTTTTATCTATTTATGGATAGCCTATCATAGCACTTGGAGAATAACAAAAATGTACCTATCAATTGTGAACATTTTTCTATGCATCTAATTCCCTGAATGTCAATAATAGACCCCAGGAAGGTTTTAAATGTGTAATATTGACCCAATTTCAAGACTTCTAAAAAACAACCTTCCTTTTGGCCAGATAGGGATAGTTCTGGCTTTGGAGATTGCCCTGCCTCCCAGGCCTTACGAAAATACTTCATAGTCTGCTAAGCATTAACGTGAGAAAGGGTAATGGCTTTTTTGGAGCTGTTATAATCTATCGGGTCAAAGCATGTTTCATTGATAAGATAATTTTGCTTATCCTGCAGTCATGGAGGTCTGCAGATCAGGCGAGACACCCAGAGCCTTATGAAATATTTAAAAAGGCCCTTCCTCCATGCACACATAAACAAGTCTTCCCAACCCAGTGGCTCAGGCAGTTTTAAGTATTAAGCCTGGGAAGGTAAGGAAAATGAAAAAAAGGGGATAACGAAATGAAGCAGAGAGATTTCAGATGGAAGAAATAAAGGGGTAGCATGACTGTCAACGGATAACGCTCCCATAAATTCATGTTGTTTCCAGAGTTATTAATAAGTCAGCCTGATTGATGATCATGGGAGGTGGTGGCCTGAGAGGGTCGGGGAGTGTGTGGTGCGAGCACAGTCCCAGGTCTTCATGCTTTGCTTGAGAAACATTCACAGGGACCCTGAGACTTAGGGTGCTTGATATTTTCTTCAAAAGCATGCCTTTCTGAACCACCGCATTAGTGCAACGATTTCTAACAGAGAGAGAGAAAAGATCATTTAATAAGTCCATTTTTGTGAAAATCACACCAAAGCAGGAACGACTAGGATGCTTTCTCGCTAATTCATACTCACCATGCTTTGCAGAGAGAGAGAAGCACGCCAAACCAGTGGTGTCTCTCTGGCCATTGCTGCCCTGACATTCACCCTGCCCCTCTGACCTGGTGTAGCGGGTGTTTTGTCTCAGGCAAGGAGATAACAAAGACACCCAGTACCTATGGGGTAGAGGCAGCTTGAAGTCTGCGCAAGGATGGCTCGGTTCTGTCTATGATTTCTGGGCTTTGAAAAAGCAGCCAACCAGATTTCTCCAAGGCCAAGATTACACTGTCTGTCTGTCTTCTTGTAAAATGGAGATGGGAGATACTCCAGTTCCAGGGTCTGGGTTTCAAAAGGGCCCTCTTGGCCACCCTCCCCTTCCCGGCGCTCCCCCGACCCACCTCCTCTACCCTCACTCGGCATTTATTCTAGGACGGCCTTCTTATGATAAAAGAAAGATGCCATGCAGGGTAAATTCAGTCAGATTGTCAATGTATCCACACACATTCTCAGTCTCTGTTCAATGTTCCGTGACAACAAGGTGAGACGGCAGAGGTTATTGGAACAGCTGCTGCCTAAGCTGGAAATCCCAGGCATTGAGCACCATCTGTCTATACATTCACAAATGTATACGAGGGCCATCTATCAGAGGGGAGCACTGCAGCTGCCTCTCCATCAGGCCCGCTTCCTTCCTCCGCTCTGAACAATGAGAGTGGGCTCTTCACTCTGAGCCACACAGAATGGCTGATTTGATTAAGTCCCCGACTCTCATTATGCTAGGTAGGGGTGTAGAATTTCAATGATGATCCATAATGCATGACCAGCTTGTC
Source organism: Lontra canadensis (assembly GCF_010015895.1). Classification (NCBI taxonomy): domain Eukaryota; kingdom Metazoa; phylum Chordata; class Mammalia; order Carnivora; family Mustelidae; genus Lontra; species Lontra canadensis. The sequence goes on from NW_022631026.1 coordinate 3,224,566, forward strand.
GCCATGGCAACATAAATTCAAGGTTACTAGCTCAGACGCATAATTGGGTGTGCATTGAGCGCTGAAGACGGGCTGTTAAAATTCTTGTCATAGAAAAGTAGCATCCATCATACTGTCTGAAATTGCAAAGTACTCGTAATCAGACAGAAAAATCCTTGGAGAAAAATGTTAATAAAATAACTATTACAGTCTAATAAAATTATGAAGTTTAACCACTTTGGTTTTTAGAGTATTTCGGTTAGGAAGGATGAAGCAGACACCTCATTAAACACCAGAGATTTAGGTCGAACCTCCCCCACCAGTATTTGCTGTGAAATATGGACCTACAGAATTTTGGGTCTCAGTATGATTGATTGATCAAAATAAGCCCCGCATAACAAAATAGACCACCGCACACACACTTCTTTCATTTTTTACATTTCATATTGGATTTTTCTTTGCTGTAAGAATATTTCCTTAATAAAATGCTCTGGGAAAACTAAATTTACTCCTTTGCTTTAAAATGCTGAAAATTAAATTATGCATGCTATTTGTTGTATCTCCCAAAGTAGAGACATAAAAGCGAAGGTGGTGACAAGAAAATGAAAAAGAGTCAAAAAGAGATAAGACTATGTTGAATTATCAGCCCACCCTTCCGTGAATTCACTGTGCTGTTTATAAATACTCTGAGGAGAAATTTTACTGGAATGTGTACGGCTAAGGAAAATCCCATACAAAATAAAACGTGTGCTCCACAAGAGGATTTCATCCTGGACCAAAATAATTATGGTAATTACTTGTTTTGGTGTCTGGCTTTGCCAATGAAGTAGAACCAGGCACAGAGTTATAAATGAGCCCCACACAAATGGCCGAAAATTAAGCTCAGGGTGTTCTTAAGGGGGCACATCACGGCTCATTGAAGATTCCCCCCACCCGCCCCTAGTTCCTTTGATGGAGTCTAACCCCTGTTTCATGGTGTTGCTTCTTTGGATTTTACGTACGAGATGTTCTGCTCTAGATATTATTTATTACAGTTTTTCCTAAAATCAAAATGACAAAATCTAAATGTATATATTTTTTTAACCGCACAACCCAGGGTTGCATGTTTTTTTGTTGTTGTTGTTTTGTTTTTTTTTAAAGACTGGTCTGCCCTTTGTTACCGAGCTTCAGCTCTTATTTAATTCTGTTGAAAAAAACTTAGGATTCACTGACTTAAAGGATAAGAGAATTCCTGCCAAATGAAAGCAGACGTGGCCACATGACCATGGAAACAGCGCCGAGCTCTCGCGCAGACCTCGCAGGAAGTGAGGTTTAATTGCTTCTGCCTTTCTCTTTACACTGAACCCTCTCACACTCAGACCGTTTTCTTCTCCGTCTACCCTCCGGGATATGCACAAAAGCAGTTATTTTTCTTGGTATCATATCTGCCATCATTATAAAATAACTAAAATAATAGGTAAGGGCACAGATAAAACTAATTTTCAGGCAGCTGACATCATTTTAAATGCATCGTTTATCTTATAGGATTTCAAGTACTGCCCTCAATTTTCTGCAAAGCCAAGGGGGATCAGATGATTTTTTTTAAGTGAATAACAGAGATTTATTTATTTTTAACATCACATCCCCAGGACCTTTGCAAATTTTAAAGTAGAAAATAAGAAGAAGAAAAAAAAAAGCAAACAAGAATCAAAATCAGATGACCTAATTCAGAATATAGATGTAATTTTATATATATTTTTTTACATTGTGTTTAATCATACTAATGGCTGTGTCTTTTGGAATTTTTTTTTTTTAAATGAAGGTACTTTGTGTGGTGCAGTTTCATTTGAAATATGAAGGGGTTTCTTGTCTGAAAGGGCTTGCTTACAAAAGTCACATCTGGAAGTACATTCAGATCCAACGGCACACATGTAACTCCAATTAACATTACGAATGCTAAGGAAAATATACCGCCAGCCGGCGGAGGGGGAAGGGTGGAAAACTGAAGAAAGAGGTTTGTGTCTCTGATTTAAATACAAGTGACTTTATGGAGAGCACCAGCATGTGGTCAAATGGACTCCTATTGTGGAAATGCATTGGCTCTCAAGGCAGAAAAACATTTCTGATTTGATGTTTACTGAAGTGCATCCATAATCAGGAGCAAATACTGAGCTGATTTACCTACCCTGGAATGAAATCCCAGCAAACTGTGAAGGTGTGAGTCTGATTTAGTTTCCAGAGTCTTTAGGATCATTTAAAACTTTGCAATTTGAGGAGGTAGGCTTTCGTATACTTAAATATACATATCTGTATGCATTGGCACTAATGTACACTGATTCACAACATACTGTTGATTCTTATTAAAAACCCCTTATGCTGTATACACTTGTAAGAATGACAACAACAAAAACCCACCCCATTTTTAATTAGAACAAAAGCTTAAGCATCAGAAACATGGATTTCACTATAACCAAAATCGCCATATTTTTGAGAACTCTTTAAGAAAAAGCCAATCATGTTTTCTAGTTATAGAATCAGAGACAATGAAGATATTACAATATGGATGTTTTATGCCCATTGTGCCTCAACATCTTTATAAAAAATACAAAATTACAATTTGAAAATATGCTGCAGTTACTTTCCATCTTCAACTTGCTACAATTTGATATTAGTCAATCTTTCGAAGTCTGAAATGATTCTGAAATGAGTACATGATAAATATTTTGGAATAATAATGTATCAAAATTCTCAATAAATTGCCAGACCGTGAGATAAATATTCTCCCCGTGCAGAAATGAGGAGAGACTTGTAGCTGTCTCAACACTGCTTATGCAAAAGACAGAGGCAGCGGGAAGAGTGGACCGGCCAACGGGCTGCTCCCCTGATCAATTACATCCACTTGCCAGTCAGGTCTCCTTCCCATCATTTTTCTCAGCAAATTGATTTTTATTTGTAATGACTTCATATTCTGATGCCTTGCCCTTCATTAGTTAGCTTTGCAAACTTCAGGAAAAAAAATAGCACTCATTATAGTTGGACATATTCGGTTTTGAAAACCTGTATAATGTGCGTTTTACATTTTTTTGTAGATGTGATAGACACTGGTACCTATCTGATTTCTGTGAAGTTGCATTCTGGTGAGATGATTTTTTAAAACCTTCTTAAAGTTCAATCACTGTATACAGTAATTCCAGAGGATGTGCTGTATTCAAATTAACATAAAATACGTATCTCAATGTGTACTCATGTGTAATTTATACATCGTATTTGTGTAGTGTATGTGTGTCTGGTAAATCTAAGAACCTAGCTGTGTTTCCTTTCTTGCTGTGATGCTCATTTATAATTGCATCTGCCTTTTATTAATGTTATGGTAATTGGCACAGGGTGGAGTGCGGCAGTCAGAGCATTAGGTCTGACTCACGTGTATCCCCGTTCTTCCCAGTTGTAGTCGAATGCAGGTGTGAGTAGTTCCTGATCTTTCATTCTTCCCTTGACTTTCAGAGCCATCTCTCCGTCGTGGGAGTCGGCCGTACAGGGAATCCCATCACCATCCACAGGGCTGCAGTGACAAACCCGGGTTAATGCCCCATATAGCTAACAAATGCACCTGCTTGTCATCTGAGAAAGCCATGATGGGCAGGCATGAAGAGGACCAACTCCAGCTCTGATTTTTTAACTGAGTTTTTAAAAATCACCAAAAGACTACAAATATGTGATAATCTTGCCAGACCTATTATGGACATATACTAAAACTGATAATCAGTGTTTATCCCACAAGAGCTAATTAGATTTGTGAGAGTCATAAACCTGGGATCCAAAGGAAATGGGCAACGAGGACAGTGATCCATTCCATACTTTCAGGTCGTTACCATACAATAAAATTAACATTTAAAAACATCCTGAATATAGTTGAATCACTAATGTGGAAAGACACTGTTAACATTTGTCTCATAGAACTTTTGGTCTAGAATGGATTGTAAAAGGTCATCTGCATGGGAGCCTGGGTGGCTCAGTCTGTTAAGTGTCTGACTCTTGGTTTCTGCTCAGGTCATGATCTCAGGGTCCTGAGGTTGAGCCCCATGTCGGGCTCCCTGGTGAGCATGGAGCCTGCTTGGGGTTCTGTCTCTTTCCGTCTCCCTCCCTTCCACTCATGCTGCTCTCCCGCTCAAATAAATAAATAAATATGTGCTTATGTCCCATGTCAGTTATTTGAACCTATTATTTAAAACCTTCCAGGGGCACCTGGGTGGCTCCGTCTTTAAGCATCTGCCTCCAGCTCAGGTCATGAGCTGGGTCCTGGGATTAAGCCCCACATCGGGCTCCCCACTCAGTGGAAGCCTGCTTCTCCCTCCCACACTCTCCCTGCTTGTGTTCCCTCTCTCATTGTGTCTCTCTCTGTCAAATAAATAAATAAAATCTTTAAAAAAAATCAATAAAACCTTCCAAAACTGACCCTCTAATTTGTATATGAACATGTCTAATGTTTAAGAACTTATTATTTCTTAAAGAAATCCATGATTATCTTTATATCAAGCTGGAATCTAGAATCTGTCTCCCAAACCTTCTGTTATTCAAGCCAAATTCTCCCTCCTGGCACCACACAAAATAAAACTAATATATCTCATACTCCACCATCATTCTCATATTTGAGGAAAACACCATCCTCTCTTACTGAAATGAAACAATTCAGTGTCTTCAAGCATTCTTGATCTGATGTGGAAGTCCTAGGAATACATTTTTAGGATGAACACATTGAAAACAGCCAACGGATACCATCATATATAGAGATGCATTATGTCAGATTTGATCTGTTTTTATTTTTTTCACAAACCAAAATTGGTTCTACTACAAAATAAATGTAAATATTAGACAGTTTACTTCTTAATTACGTAAGAAGATGAGTTGTAGACCAAACAAATGAAGATGATTTCTGATTAATGAAAAATCGACTTCATCATGTAAATACATTTTTTGATTCTTCCATCCACGGCCCCACTCTCCGGCTCCCTATCTCCTTCCTCACAGGCCCCCACCCCAGGGAGTCCAGGGCCCCGCATGCAAACCCAACCACGCTCCCTGTTTCAAAGGAAAAAAGGGCACGTCCATGAATGGATTGCACTAGAAGTATTTTCGTGAATTTATGCTATCACCTCTCCTTTGCAGAATTTATTTGCCAGTGGCTGAACCTTTGGGGGCCATGTTTGAAGCAGAGGTCATGGGCAACATCTGGAACAGTGTAGACTCTTAGTACGATGTGATCTCTGTGTGCACCAAAGTTGAGTGTTTGATTAGGTGTATGACATTCTCCAGAAAGCCTTACTACCATTTCCTTCACTGAACCATACCACATACTATATGCAGACATTGTACAATCTGCACCTAAATTTTGAATCTGTTACAAATAAAACCTCTGTCAGTACTGCACAGTGAAGTCTTAGACTTAAATTCACAGGCACATGACCTGTGAATACGACCGTAGGCACCAAACCGTCCCCATCTTCCTCCCACCCAGTTCCCATAACACTGTACTGGAATTCTGTTCCTCTGTCCTGCCTTGCTCACTCAGTGAGGATGAAGATGGTCTTTGGATTCCCATGGGCTTCTTAGCACCGACCATAGTGCCTAGAATACACTAGCATCTGCGTGATGTTAGGAAGTGAAGGGAAAGTGATTGAAATTATGCAGGTTCTGAGAGCACCCCAATTCCACAATTGAAAATGTTCGCACACCGTGAGTCATCCACTGTTTCTTGTGTGTGTGTGTGTGTATGTGTGTGTTTTCCTCTCTCTCCCGAGGGTCTTCCCACACCACTGTTCTGAACGAGTTGCCGAGAAATTGCCGAGGGAGACTCCCACAGTAATGCAGTCTGCCATGACCTGCCTCCCACCAGCATTCTGATGCAAAGTGAAGATAGAATCTGCAAAAAGCCTCAGTGGAACCATAATGATCTTCAGCATTTCCAAGGTCAGGCAGAGAGCAGGAGAGAAGGTTTCCAGCAAGGTAAGAGGAGGGGGCTTGCCTGCTAAGGTGTTCTGCAGTTGTTGGAACGTGGCAGATTAACAATTCCTATTCAGACTAAGCCTTGTGGGCTAGTCCAGGGCACCGGGGCTCACGTGCTCTCTTTGAAATAGCTTCTTTCTGTCAGGCTGCATCCAACAGTATGATGAGATAACTGAAGGAAAAGTTCTACCTTCCAAGTCCTCCCCTGAATATCCTGTGTCAGCTGGGGCTCAGACCCCATGCTGGGTTACGATAGAATTCACAGTGAATTGGGGATACAAGAGACACACCAGCGATTAGACGTTAGAGTATGTAAGAGCTACTGTGGGATAAGTACCGGGCTGTGTGGCAGCGGATAAGGAATCAAAGAGCCAAGAGTCATGCTAGATATGGGAGAAGGGCGCGGCGTGAGCACCCAAGCCAAAGGCAGAGGACAGGAGGTAGACCCCCAGACAGACGCGCAAGGACAGACACATGGAGGTGCAGAGAACGTGCCACCCTCAGAAATGACTCTTCATGAGTTCATCTCTGACTGGAAAGCAGGGTGGGCAGGAGAGCGAGTATCAGCGGGGAAGACTGGGCTGGGTGGGAGCGGGAGCGGTCTCGGGAGCGGTCTCGGGACCGCAGGCCCAGCAGTGAGGGGCTGGGAATGCTGTTAGCACACTGTTAGTCATTCCAGCAGGATCGGGGTCCCCCACTGCATTTCCAACAGGACTGCTGAGCAACCGGCATGGTCTCTTAATAACGGAGGAAGAGTCACAATCGCGTTCCCTGGTGTTGAGGCTGCTTGCCCCAAGGTACTCTCATTTCAAACATTTATGCAAATGTTTTTGTCAACTTAAGCCTGAAGAGCTTGAAGTCTTGAAAAAAGATGGTATTGACCAAACGGCCTCTAAATTCCCTCCAGTTTCAACAATTTCCGAGTCTTAGTGACCGGCCCATAAATAAAACAGCAGGGACTTCCCAGCATGCTGGCCGCCTTGCCGTCTGGTCTACATATTGTTCCCTCTGCTGTACGTTTGAATCTGAAAGCCTTATTCTCCGAACTACAAATGTCTTCAACCTTCAAAAATGCTCTCTAGGATTGAGAAACTGAATCTAAATAAAATTATTCCCTCCTTTTCTTTTGCTTCTGAAAACATGTACAGCTAACCATGCATACTCCCAGAATTTGACACTTGGGTCAGTCTAGCTTACCTGTGAATTAACGGGGTTTGGTCTACCAAATATCTGGTAGGAATGGTTTTCTAATCAGTGAAATCCCCGGGAGCATGTGTGTCCTGCAAACAATTTTGCTACAGGGATTATGGAAATAATGTTCTTTTTATTCTGACACGCAGTTGTTCTTAGTTCACAGTCCAGTGAACTGGCATGGAGTTAAATTCAGGTTTTCTTTATGGGTTATTAATAGTAGCCTACAAAATTAATAACCATACCTTGTAGTAATCTAGCACCTCTCAAAGCATATTATCTCAGCTTTATTATCTCATTTTCCCTCACAGCATCCTTGTGAGGAATGGCCGTAGCAGATCAGGGAGCTGGAGGAAGAGAGTCACATTACCCAGATGGTCAGTCCCCAAAGATGTGACTTACCTTAAAGCCCAGGTCTTAGCAAATGATTCTCTTTCCCAAAGAGCATGCTACGCAAGAAAGGTATATTATTTGTTTGCACATTTCTTGACACGTTTTGGCCTCCATGAGGAATTTTTCAGTCCCAAGGTGATTCATCCTCAGAACATCTTAGCTGATGTTCTTTATGAACTCACATGAACGGCTTACGGAAAAAAAAATCACAGTGTTTATATCGCTATGTCCCAATTAAACAATCTGTGCTGCGTCTTCTATAGGACAACTGTCATTTCCTATAGAAGACTGGAGGACTAAATACTGTAATTAGAGATCAATTACTCAGTCAATAGTCACTGAATGCCTGTGAGCCTGGGGAAGGAGCTTTCCAGAATCTTCCTGCAGACCTCAGTATGGAAGGAGGGCTCCTCTCCTGGTGTGTGCCCCCAGGGCAGCAGGAGCCCGGCCACAGTGGTCAGCTAGTTTTTTCTCTCTGTAACTATTCCTGAAGTGGTTCCATTTCATTACTAACTTTAGAATGCATATAAAAAGCCTTAGTAGAGAAGTGAAATTTTACAATGTCCTAAATAACTAAAACATAAAAAACATAAATTATGATTTAAAAGTATGTATCTAGGGGCACCTGGGTGGCACAATCAGTTGAGCATCTGGCTCTTGGTGTCTGCTCAGGTCATGAACCCAGGGTTCTACCCACCCTGCGTCGAGCTCCACACTCAGTAGGGAGCCTGCTTGGAAGTCTCTGTCCCTCTACCTCTTCTCTCTCTCTCTGTCTCTCTCTAAAAAATAATAAATAAATAAATCTTAATAAAATGAGCATCTAGAAGCTTGAGTGTGACTCTGGCATTAGTGTAACCTGAGGTGTTGGTGTCATTGTTAACTACGGGGCCTAAGATAAATACTTCAGCCTGTTCCTGGCTGCATCTTACTGTTCTTCTATTAAACAATTCTGAGCAGTTAGTGATTTTTTCCACTGTAACCTGGTACCTATTCACTGGCAATTTCCTTATGTGAGGGCAAGTACAAATTGCACAAAAATTTCAATCTCTACATGCAATTGTTACGAGGATAGATTTTAGAATGCAAGGCCCTTATTTAATTTTCTTTGACAAAGTTGCCTATATTTCATGTCATGGGTGTGGGCTACGCGAGACGATTGAGAAGTGGGATTCTCCTCAGGTCAGTAGATTTACTAGTTATAGAAACCATGGAAGTTCTAGGAATTCTAGTCTCCTCTTACAAACCAAAGGGATATGTTTTATATGCTCTTTGAGGAAATAGGAGAAAAATTCCAGTTTGAGTTTTCACTGAAAATCCAGAAAGTGAATCAAATAAAGGGTTGAAAATTATCCTGTGAAATGGTGGGCTATAATTACTGAGGTGGGAGAAGCTTCTTAAATAAGTACAAAATCCTTGAGTAATAAAGAAATTGACCTAGTTGACTAAATTTTTTTAAAAAGTGACAGTTTGGGAGATCATATTTAAAATGTATAGAACAGATGGTACTTAATACCTGATGAGTTTAAAGCTGTCTATGCACAAAGACCCACAAAGAATAATTGTGCAGACAATAAGAACAGGAAGTTTACAGAGGGAAAAAGCACAGAAGAAAAAATATAAGCATGTAAAAGTATACTCAATCTCTTCAGTAGTCAGGAAAACACCAATTAAAAAAATAAGAAGACACAAGTTATTTGCCCACCAGTCTTATAAAAATTAGCATCTTTGGCAATGGCCTGCCTTGGGATAGGTATACAAAAGTTAATGCTGTTAGGAAAGCTAATTTCATGCCACCTTTTTTGATACCATTTTGGGCTCATTGGTTAAAAACATAAATGTCCTCATTTTTGAACAATAATTTTCTTTTTATCACCTATTCTATAGAAATATTTGCAATTATGTATATAAGAACACATTTGCAAGGATGTTTAACATAAAATTTTTTGTAAATGCAAAGAGCAATAAATAATGAAAGTCATTGAAAGGGAAAGTGCTCAAAAATGTAATATAGTTAATGGTAGATGTTTAAAAGGAGTATAAAGTCCTAAGAATTACATGACAACAAAACAATAAGGAGGAAATGGGTGTCATAAGGCAGAACAACACCAGGACAGACAATATGGCCAGAAATGGTACACCTCACACAAATTCATGTTGAAAACTGCGAAGAGACAAACTGATACTAATTAAAATGTTGGTGATGTAGAAGCTAAATTTGGCTAGTTGTCTTAGAGTCCAGAAAGGATGCACATTCACAGGTAAAAAGAAGGACTTAATATCTAGATGATTGCAGTTCACAAAGAAAAAAAATCTGAACAACTGAAATGGAAATATTAATTTAAAAAATAACAGAAGAAAACTTCTGCTGATGAAAGCATCATCAGCTCTGGGTGTACTAAAATTTCTAATTCAAAATAATTTAGCAGAAATTTATCCCAGTTTGCCACATCCTACAAAATACTCTTAATATTCCCAGTAATAACTGCATCAGCAGATTCTTCTCAAAATTAAATGTCATTAAAGATTTAAGATCTTTCAGTTATCAGTTGAAAGTGAAGTTGCTAAAATATAAATTTTGATGGTCTAATAAATTTGTAAGAAAGTCAGCCAGAAAAATCTTGTAATCAAGTTCTCATATTAATGAAGCATAAGTTACTCTATTACATGTATATGCTTATGACAGTAGAAAATTCATTTCTGCAGTTTATAAATTTTGTCACTCATTCATCACCACTACAACTATTACCTTTTTATAGCTAATAACATATTTTAACCAATTTTAAAAGGAAAAAGCTTTGGGATACCTCGGTGATGCAGTCAGTTGAGCAACTGACTCTTGATTTCAGCTCAGGTTGTGATCTCAGTAGGAGATCTCAGGTGGGAGTCTGCTTAAGGTTCTCTCCTTCCTAGGCTTCTGGCTCTCCCCCTTCTCTCTCTCTGTAAAATAAATAAATAAATAAATAAATCTTTTTAAAAATTAAAAACAAAACAAAGCAAAACAAAAGCAAAAAGAGAAAAAACTTTATAACTCAGTACCATTCATGGCTCTTCCTCCTGATTTTTGAGCAACAGCCCTACATTTTTATTTTGTACAGAGACCCACCTACCCTTGAGGAAATATTTTTATAAGAATGAAAGGATGTTAATATCATTAAAATTAGATACAAACACCAGAGCAGATGATAGGACTGTCACATACTCTACAGTGCAAAGACACATACACGTGCGCACACGCACACGCACACGCACACACACACACACAGGAGCTTAAAGTACATTTATTAATAGGTAAAATCTCCACCATTGAACTAATCTCTACTTCTGCAATCTACTCACACACTGAAGAGACACACTGAAAACTGAGTGGTAACAATTTTTATCAAAAGGTTAGTAACTAGGGCTGCCTAAGTGGTTCAGTTGATTGGACATCTGCCTTCAGCTCAGGTCATGATCCCAGAGTCCTGGGATCGAGCCCCACGTTGGGCTCCCTGTTCCGTGGAGAGCCTGCTTCTCCCTCTGCTTGCTCCTCTGTCTACTTGTTCTCTCTCTCTATCTCACTACCAAATAAATAAATAAAATCTTAAAAAAAAAAAAATGTTAGTGACCCAAGCATGAGAGTTATAGCCCTGGTTCCCCATGGGGGAAGTGGTGGCTGAGTGAGATCATATTTCCACCTATCTGAAGTATGGATGCCTCTTGCCAGGAGACATCCTGATGCATTTTTCCACTCAAACCTCACAATAATTCTTAATTAATTAGAATTAATTAAAATTCTTAATTCTTAATTAATTCTTAATATTCTTGAATTTAGGTAAGACAGATAGTTTCCTCAAGGGCAAACAACTACTCAGTCACAGAATGGGGGCTCAGACCAGGTTTTCAGACATGAAATCTAGAACACATGTTGTCATCCCAGACAACAAAGCGAGGGCTGGCCTGTCTACCATCTCTCTCAACATTCCACCAGATTCGGTGTCATCCCTGAGGCAGAAAACCATTTCAGAAAATTCTTTCAAAATATTTTCAGGTGAGCTTGGACCAAATTCTTACACATTTGCGAATTATCATACACTTCTCTTTAGTTGGAGGGCCGGCTTGGGGGGAGTGAAGTGAGGGCCGGCAGGTTAGGAGTGAAGTGCTCTAGGACCCGTCCTGTCTGGCAAAACTGCTAAGCAGACAAAGTGGATAATGGAATCCATACTGGCCTTTTTGATATTTTCTATCGTGCAGTAAGCTGAGTTTGTGAGATGCACACCCTGGGGGTAAGTATTCTTTCCCGAATACAGGAAGGAGCTCAGACCCAAGAGGGAGACACCATCCAGGTGCATCTTATTATTGGCAGAGACCCTTCCCTCCTCCGTAACCAATTAAGATGTTTCTATGAAAATAGAGAGCTCTTTAGTCAAATCAGATGTTCATTATTGAGTCAACTTATAATTACTTTCACTTACATTCCGAGTACAATTTTCTTAGTGGTAAAAGTGCAGTTTTAGCAGCTTTTCTGAATGTAAATGCTTCCCACTCTTATCACAAGATGAGATGCTGATCAGTATGGCCAGCAACTCTACATTAAAGGGCAAGCTCTACTTTTTTTTCCCTTGTGAATGAGCTCTCCCACACCAATTAATGATTGATAGTATCAAAAAGAATAAAATCTCATGCATACTATATTGAAAGTACAAACATCTCCTCCATTAATTTAATAGCATTTACTTCTGTGCAGTGGAAAATGACAAAACCCAACAAGCTAGCTCCATTCTGCCAGGGGCCAAGTCCTCAGAAGTCAAGGCAAAATGTAGGCTTCATTCTCAGGGGAGTGGATGACACCCTAAACCCCACAGGCTTGTAAACCGAAGGCGGTGCTAAGTCTGAATGCCCCACACTCTTCCTGCAGGACCTAGTGGAACGCAACCTTCCATTTCCATGGGAAACAAACCTTTTGTTTCAAAATAAAATGGACATCAGGTGTTTTGAAAATCCTCTTAGTCAGCAGTAAAGCATTACAGAGAATCAGTGCGCATTTAGGAGTAAACCTCAGACGTCAGTCTGAGGCTGATGCCCTCCCTACGTCATCCGTATCCATATTCCAAGAACCTTAGCTGAGTTGAAAACAGGTGTTTCTAATGTTTGAAACATGAGAATGATGTTAAATGTGTTACCTCCACGTGAAGCTCAATGACAAGTAATCTTTACACAGTCACTTGAGCATGGTGAAAATTCATGTTTATTAATTTTGTCGGATGTTAGAAAAACACAAAATGAATCACCGGATTCACAAGGAATAAGGATTTAGCAGCTCAGGGCTACAAATGCCCTCACACTTCTCTCTGTCTCCATCCCCTAGGCCTGTAGCTGCGCATAGGCTTAAACAAGTGTAGGAGTGTGTAACACACGGCCTACAAGTCACAAGTAAAACTGGCATTTTCATGTCTTGCAACATAGATCAGGTTTCATACTTCCTCTCATTAGTACCAGCCAGTTAGAACGCCTCTGTGTAAAGTAGAGATTTTTTAAAAAGTGTGTATTATGAAACTTTTGAACTTTTTATTTTGAGATAATACAACATCCAGGAAAATCCACAAAGTATAAATACATACTTTAAACAAATCACCATGAATACCCATGTAATCATTATGAAAGCAAAATATTATAGGACATTGCCAAGATCCCAGGGGTCCCCCAACTCCTAACCTCACTTCTGGTTCTAACTCTTCCCGACCATGCGCCCGAGCCTGACTCACACAATTATGCCTTCCTTCCTTTGTTTATATTCTTATGACCCACATGCCTGTCCCAAAATATCCCAGTTTTGCCTATTTTTGAACTTTATGGAAATGGAATTGTACAGCATGTATTATTTTGCTCTGTGCCTCTTTAATTCAACAATATATGTATTTTTTAATTAGTTGTAAGTAATGTAGTCCTTGCACTCCTGTGTACTATTCCACTGTCTGAGTATTTCACAAGCTGTTTGCCCATTCGACTGATGATACGTACTTGGGTTATTTCTGATCTTTGTTCTTTGTGGACAGTGCTGCAGTCCACATTCTCGTACATGCCCGGTTGCACAGATACCTGATATCGCTGCCTGCATGTTTTATCAGAAACATGGATTTGCACAGGAATTTGCACAGGAATTGCTGTGCGCATGTGTGTGTTTTAGCTCTGCAGAGACAACGGAGCTGTTCTGCCCCTGCAGCGCAGGATCTCCTGTTGCTCTAAGTCCTCGACGCCACTGGGTTTTGTCGCTCATTTTATGTTCTCAGGGCTGTGGGCATGTATTATCTCGCTGTGATTTCAATTTCTGTTTTCTCAGTGTTTATGAACATTGAACACCTTCTCACATGTTCTTTAGACATGTGTCTGCCCCTCTGTGAGGTGCCTTTTTGGATCTTCTTCTCATTCTGCTCATTCTTCTTCTGCTCGTCTTCTAAAAATCCTTATAATAATCACAAATTGTGGGAACTCATTAGCTACACATCATCTGCAGATCAGTGAGTGTCACAGATGTAATCTCCCCATCGGTGGCTGGCTTAATGTCACTCTCTTTTTAATGCCCCCCAGTAAATAAATAAAGTTGTTTACTTTTACCTTAGTTCAGCATTTCAGTCTTTTATAAACTCCTGTGCTTTTAAAAGATACCTTACTCTATCTGAGGGAATGAAATTGTCCTGTACTAACATTTCACATTTTATATCATTTTATATCTTATATTATTTATTTCATTTTACTTTAATTGTATGTGTTTTGTTCTTCCCCTTTCATTTAGGCTAACAGCCCACCTACAGTCAAATTGTATCTGAGATAGATGTTCAAGCTCTTGTTGCGTTGTGCACGGGTCCCCTATTGACTGAAACCCATGTATCGACACGACCCTCGCTTCCAACTGGTCAGTAAATCATCAGAAGTCCTGGTCAGATGTCCCAGGGTCTACCCTGAGTGCTCCCTTCCTGTTCACTGGTCTATCCCTGGGCCGGACACCACACTGTACTTATTGCTATACCTTCCTAAAAAGCTTTAATAAAAGACACATCACGATCTCCCAGATTCTTCTTAAGAGTGTGAAAATTATTTTGGTTATATGAATTTTCATAATTGCTTCAAAATAATTTCATCCAGTTACCTCATATATTGTTTTTACATTTTGGGGGGTTTGTTTAGGATTGCATTGAATACATGCACTTCAATATGGGAAGAATTAGCATCTTCATTACATGACACTATTAAGTTTTCCAGTGTAAAAACATGACCTATCTCTCCATGAGTCCTTTAATATTATCCATGAAAGTTTATATTTTTCACCAAGAGATTTTGTACTTTGTTGTTGTTGTTACAATTATCTCTCATCTTATGAATTGGGGATCTTCTTTTACATAGTACATTTCCCACAAGTTTATTTGTTACTGGTAGAGAAATACAGTTTATTTTTTTTTAATTGATTTTGTGAATTCTGGTAAACATCATGAATTCTTTGAGCTTTTTGGTAGATCCTTTCAGAGACTTTCCTTCAGAGCACACACATAATTACAGTTTTCTTTCTTCCTTCAGAATTATTTCTTCTTTTCCAGTTCTTGTACCTTTAATTTTTTTTCTTTACTTAAAATACTAGAGAAAATTAATTTATCATGCTTAATACACTGGCTAAGAACTGTATAGTATACTGAAAAGGAATGGTGACAGAGGACATATTCCCTCCTCTGTTAGAACCTAAAGGAGACCATCCAGCTCTTCAAATTAAACAAATTATGTGCTGTTGTTCTGATAAACACCTTTTGTCTGTATAGAGAGTTCCTTTCTATTCTTAAATGCTGAGAGATTTTATTATGAATGGACTTTTAATTTCACTGACTGTTGTTAAGAATCTCTTGAAATAACTATATCATGGTTCTCTTTTAATAACTGTTTTTGAATTGAAATATATTGATTTGTTTTCTAATAATAAACTGATATTGCATTTTAGTATTAATGCAGTGAGGTCATAATTCGCATACTTTATAGTTAACCAAATAATATTTTAAGATTTTTTTTTTATCTCTATTCACTACAAAGATGACCTGTGATTTTTTTCTCCTTTATTTCTTTAGCAGGTGAATTAGTTCATAAAATGAATTCTGGAAGAAATCCTGTACAATTAGAATTATATGTTTATTAAATAATTGGGAAAAACTTGGAGGTGAAGCCATGTTGACCTAAGATTTTCTTAGTAGAAAGGGTTTTATGTTTTAGAAATTTAATGTTTTATAGCAAGGACTACTCACATCTTCAATGCTGTGGAGAGAACAGTTTGGGTGAGTTATGTTTTTCTAAGATATTTTCTCCATTCCATAAACTGTCTGTTCTATTGGTTTAAAGTTGTCCATAATGTCATTTTATTATCTTTTTGATATCTGCCAATCCCCAGAGACTGATCTTTTTCATCCATGAAACTAGTCCTTTGGGCCTTCTCTCTTCTGTTCTTGACTAGTCTCAACAGAGGTTACCAGTTTGAGTTATTTTAAAGAACCACTGTTTGGATTTGTTTATCTTCTCTGTATTGGTTTTCTACTTTAATAACTTCTGTTCTGGCCTTAATTTTTTTCTTCTCCTCTATTTCTTACTTCCTTGAGTTTTTTTGGTCAATCTCTTTTTCTCTTAAGTTTTTGAAATAGATGCTTGGTTCATTAATTTACATACATTTATGTATGTATATATTTAAGAATATTCTTTAAGTACTACCTGAGTGATATCCTACAAGTTCAGACATATATATTTTTGTTGTAGTTCAGTTCAAAATACTTTATTTCCATTATAATTTCTGCTTTGATTGATGGGCTGCTTAAAACTATATTTTTTAATTTCCAGTCATCCATGTGCTTTGTTGTATCTTTTGTTTGTTTGTTCTTTATTTCCAACTTAATGGCACAGTTGTCAGAAAACATACTCTATGTAACTTGAACCTTTTGAGATGTATTGAGAGTTGCTTTCTGGACCAGGATATGTTCAATTTTGGAAAAAAATATGCCGAGTATGCTTGCAAAAGCAAATGGAGTTGATTTCTTTTACTTCCTCTCTCGTTTCTCTTTCCTTCCTCCCTTCCTCCATGCCTTCCTTCCTTCCTGCCCTCCTACCCCTCTCCCTTCCTCCCTTCTTCTCTTCCTCCCTTCCCTTCCCTCCCTCCTTCCCTCTCCATCTCTTTCTTTCCCTTTCTCTTTCTGTTAGGTCAGATTTGCTACCTTTGTTTAAATATACCTGTTATTAATATTTTCTTATCTGATTGTTCTTTTTCTTATTAAAGATGGCATTGCAAAATTCTCCACAAATGGTAGTGGGTTATTTTACATTTCCTCCTATAATTGTAAAAGTTTCTTCTTTTCATGTTTTGAGGCCATAAAATTACACAAAATCCATAAATTGTTGTATCCTCCCAGTAAATTGAACCTTTTATCTTTTGGACCCTTCATTACTAACTCTTTATCTCTAGTACTGCCCTGCCATAAAGCCAATTTTGTCAAAGATGATATAGTTACCTAGGTTTCTTTTGATTGATATTTCCTTGCTATATCTTTTCATCTTTGCTTTTATTTTAACCTTGTGTTTGGGATATGCTTTATGTTTTAGATGTGTTTCTCATAAGTTACCTACATTTAGAATTTTGTAGTTAGTCTCTTTGCTTTTAACTGGAGTTTCTACCTCTTGGTTCTTGCTTTTAACTGGAACATTTAGTTTGTAACTATATTTATAGACTTATCAGATGTGGTTCATTTCATGGAAGAACTCAAGTGGTAAGAAATTCTGAGTTCCACATTAAAAGATAATTCTGTATTGGATTTTCACAATATTCATTCACTATTGAGTTTCTACTTCAAGAACCTAGAAAAGCAAATTGAGGTGGGTGGAGACAATAGTCTGTATTGGAAACCACTGTCAGTATTCGTTGACTCAAGGTAAGCATCACTGCTTACAGAAACCACCTCCACACTCTAGATTCTATGAGAATTCCACCTCCTCAGCCTTTTACATAGATGAGATAATAAAGAAATAAAGTTGAATATATGCCTTATGGAATTTGGAAAGTAGATTATGTTGAGTACAATAAATATTTTAATCAAAACATCAGCAATTATCCAAGAGGCAAGATTAGCACTTTTTAGTGATGTACAGCAGTAAAACACAAAAATAAATAAAACATGTATTTACAACTACTCCTAGGAAACATTTCATTGATGTATAGCTAAGAAGTAAAGTTTTGAGAATGGAAAATAATGTAGCCCAGATTCCATCTTTTCATGCAAGTTCACAAACACAAACAAATTGTTGGCCTAAAAGTTTCCAAGTTGTTGCATGACTGGGCATTTAGAGCCCTTAGCATGCTTGCATTAACTGCCACTCCAGCTGCAAAAAATAAAAATAAAAATGGGGTCTCCTATGTTTTTTAAAGTAAATGATAGAAGCTGTAGAGATAGAGGAATTTCACCCAAGGTGTGATTAATTTTAACACTGAAATTATTTTAGGATGCAAGGATGGTCTAAAATATGCAGTACTCCCTAGAATTTTTGCAGACACTGTTCAAGCCTAGAGGGAGAAAAGTGAGCATGGCATACACTGACAATCGAAGCAGCTAAGAGGAAGGCAGATGGTTTGCTCCCTTCTTCCTCATGCTGGTTACGACATTCCTTTTCTTCACAGAGGCAGTTGCCTTGTGTTCATGTAATTACCTTCCTGCTGGCATTACCATGGGAAGTCTTATAAACAGTTTCATTATTTCACAAGAGATGCAAAATGGATATGATATTAGATACTCCCCAATTGATAATATTACTGATAAACTAATACACAATCTTCCTTCATGACCTTTTACACAACAGCATTTAGGGATCTGTATAAATACATTCTTCATACTTAAAACCTAACCAAACAGCAGAAGAAAAAAATTTTTTTTGGAAAGCCCAAGTTATATCTCTTTGGAAATGTGAACAAAGCCTAACTCTTCAACAGTCAATATTCCATTTTTTAATGTATTCTGAATATATATTTAGTTGTATTTCATAATTATTAAAAAGACTAATATAGCATATTTGTCTACGCAGCAGACATTCAGTTGAATCTTTCAAGGCTGTAAACATACATAGATACTCTTCAAGACAGGAAATGATGATGTACCAAGTTTATAATAGAAACAATTCTAATAATATTATTACAACATTTTCTTTATGTTTTTAGGCAAATTACCAAAGTTCAACTTAGGAGAGAATGGTAAAATCTGGTGAGCCCAGACTATGTCAAAAAGATGTTAGATTAATTTAATGCTGCCATTAGTTGAATTTTGCAGGTCTTACCAATAGGCAATTTGATTTTGGTCCATCTCTGTACAGAATTTCTTTTTTCTTTTTATTTTTCCAAGACTTACTTATTCATCTTAGACAGAGTGAGCGAGTTGGGGGAGGACCAGAGGGAGAGAACCTTCAAGCAGACTTCCCGCTGAGCATGGAGCCCAATGAGGGGCTCAAGCTCACCATGAGATCTTGACCTGAGCCAAAACCAAGATTCAGTCACTTAACCAACTGAGCCACCCAGGGGCCCCAGAAGGAGAATTTCTAAAGGCACATTCTCCCTGAGAAAATTCTTAAGATGTCACTTTCAAGTACAAAAATTATTCTTCTTGGCAAGCTTTCATGGGTGTGTGTGTTCCCACACACTTGTGTATGTTTTAAATCTCTCACCACCCCTAACCCCCAAGTGGTTGGAAACATTCACAATAGTAAAAAATTCCAGATGCACATCTAAAGATATACTTTGAATTTAAAGATAATAAATAAAAGCTCCCAAAGGAATTCATGCCAGATTTGTTTAACGTTGTGTCCTACAAATATTAAAAATAAAATATTACTCCCCTCTTCCTATTCTTGTGTAATGTAGTCTGCCCTAGTTCTTTCAAATTCTTATTCTAGAAGCTTTAATCAGTTTTCTGTACTATAAGTGCAGCATTATGAAAAACACCAAAGTGTTTCGTAGACTCTCCAGTAGTGACCATATCTCTCATTTTGCCGAGAATATTGCCATCAGTTAGATGAAATGATTTCTGTGGCTTGTCAATAGGAAATCCAACTCAATAGGGTTCAAGAACAAACAAGAGGGAGTCCTGGGGTTAGACCTGACCCCAGGCTCAAACAGTGTTAACTGAGCAAGGTTGCCCTCCGGTCCCATCTCTACTGCCTCTGGGTCTCACCTGTTTGTGGTTCTCTCTCCTCATAAGGTAGCTACAGCCATTCTAGTATGTCCAAACTTCATGTGCTCGAGAGAGAGCAAGTGTTCATTTTCCATGAAACACAAATAACATTCTGGAATTGAGTCTCACTGGCCCTGATTGGCTTGATTTGGATCATTTGTTTATGTCTGAAGTCTGCTTGGTTGGGAAAGTAAAGTGAGTTCCTTAGGTAATGTAGACCAACTCCTCCATCATTGTAACCTTACATTTCCAGAGATTAGACGCAGGAGAGGGGATACTTCTTCCAGGCTTTGGAATATGGTTATACCGACGCTGGAAGGCGAAGGTAACAGCCACCGATTACAGATTCCTGCTTTTTGTAGCTGCTTCTGCCCATGCATGTACGTCTACAAAAATGTCCATTCCCTCAGTTCTAGTCAAGATTAAGGATCTTTGGTTGATATGCAATTCTCTGGTCAGTCTTCCTCTACTCTCTTGTGGTGTGGTGGTCTATAGCTAAATGACACATTAGGCAGTTAAACACCCAGTGTACATAAAGAGGGAGAACCAGACTCATTGGGGTGAGAGGGATGGGGACCACCTCTCTCTGGAGAAGGAAAAACAATGATCCGTGGTCCGTGTTCCACAACACATTTCACTTCCTGCCAGGGAGGGTGGTGAGGGTTCCACGGCTGATTATACAGGCCCCTCATCATTAGTCTGACTGCTCTGATTTTGTTCTCTGGGAAAACCTCCTTTGTCTGTTGTCCTCCAGGGTGACACTGGAGATGGCTTTGGTAGGGTGTCCTCTCTGGGGCTGTTCATCATTCACATCATATTTTAGTTTTACATAGGATCAGAGGTTGATGGATTGTCTTAGAATTGAACAATCCCAGACCGCTTTTAGCCACCCGAGGAATTATTTCAGTTATACAATACTTTAAAACACTTACAGATAATTAGTTCACTTATGTTCACTAAACCCCCTGGTTCATGCCAAGGCAGGGGTCGTGTTGAGATTGCAGATAAGTCGATGTTGAGTGTGCAAAGTCAGATTGGGACCACTCACAGCCACGTTACCTTATATTCTTTCTCCCCCAGTAAACAACAGTTTCCATTTTAATTAACCGTTCTCTGAGATGCAGCATGAGGCTACATGCTGGTGGCATCTCCTTACAGCCGGTCACTGAGGGGAGCATTCCGAGATCAGGGCTGAGACGGAAGATGTCAGCCTGAGGACCAGCATCGAGGCCAGAGCACCTGGCCATAGCCAGGTTCTGAAAGCTTCTGTGTTCCAAGTCTGCCACCGGACTAGAACACACGCCGTGTGAACTTGCTGCATCCCAGGAACTCGCATTCTCCTCACAGGTAACCAACAGTGGCTGGTTCAAGGCTCCCTCACCACTTTCAATCCATGTCTGGGAGCCCCTTTGCCTTGAATATTTGTGTCTTCTATTCCCGGATTTCTATCAGGATTCTAGCTCCACCACCTACTAGCCATGTGGCATGAGGCAAGTAAGTCATCTATCCTCTCTTACCCTTTGCTTTCAAACCTATAAAATAATATAATAATGCTCACCTTACAGCATCCTCATAGTAACAAACTGGGTATAGAGAGTATCAATGCTTAGCCTAGAGCAGGTGCTCAGTATTATTTGTGATGGCATTAATCATAGGAGCAGGGGTAATAGGAATAGAAAATCCAAAGAATTAGAAATGTTTATGGGGAATTTTCTTCAGGAGATAATCTCTGAATGAAAAACAATCCATATGCATTTCAAAGCTTGAAAATGATGGGAGGAGATGGGCTATAGAAGCTCAGAATAATGTCAACGATGTCATGCAGTAGAACAAAACCAAAAACAGAACATTGCTGTAGGGTTATCAAACCGTGTATAAAAATGTAAAGAGATGAGTGACCTGGCTGTGTAAAGAATTTGGAAGTAAATACAAATGGAAATCCAAAACAGCACTGTGCAGAGAATGACAAATCTATTACTTCTTCCTCTCCAACCAGATGCAGGCACCGCCTTGCCCCCTCCCCTACTGAGTCCCGAGGTCTGCTCATTCAGAGGAGGCTATGACATCACCGTCCCATGAGGGATGCTCGTCGTTTGTTTAGTTACAGTGTGACAGCCTGTCACACCACAGCAGGATGTCACAACAGGTCAGAGAGACACACTCTGGCCCCTTTCTTTCAAAAAGCACAATGGTTGTGAAAAAAGACATCTTTCCTCTGTTTGTTGTCTTTCAGCCCCCTCCCCCCCCCATAGCAGCATCCCAGGCAAGAGGGCTTCGGGGAGCCTGGCTCCTTGCTCACAGGAACTGTGCTCTTACTTGTCAGGCTGCCAGTTTGTTTTCTAAATACTGGTCGCAACTATAATTTCCCAAGTTACCACTCTAAGCAGGCGGATTCATTCATTCTTTCTTTTTCTTTCTTTCTCTCTCTTTTTTTTTATTTCTTCTTTCTTTCTTTCTTTCTTTCTTTCTTTCTTTCTATGAAATGAGGAGAGGCTGGAGCTAAGCAGTTGGATTGAGGCTAAAAGCCCCTGATGAGGGGTTTTGGTCTCAGGGCCAGGTAGGGCCCGAGGGTGGCCCATTTCACAGAGATGCAACTCAGCTCTTGTTACCTTTTCTGAAGTCAGGGACAGTCAGGGGAGTCCAGTCAGCAACAGAAAGTCTGGGTAGTGAAATCCCTCCCTCCCTCTTACCTTTTCTCTCTCCCACTTGTCTTACTCATTCTCTCTGATTTTTTCTTTTCTTTTCTTTTTATAAGATGCGTTTATTTATTTATGAGAGGCAAAATGGGGAAGGGGCATAGAGAGATGGAGACAATCTCAAGCAGACTCCTTGCTGATTGTGGGGCTCCATCTCATGACCCTGAGATCATGACCTGAGTCAAAATCAAGAGTCGGATGCTTAACTGACTGATCCTGAGATCATAACATGAGTCAAAATCAAGACTTGGACGCTTAACTGACTGAGCCACAGACACCCCATCATCCTCTCTCATTTATTCTAGTATCTTCAATAACTTCCTTCCCAGTACTCACTGCCTCAAGATTTGCAGGTAACAGATGTAAAGTCTTACACATTCTCATTAAAATGTCACAACGTGGCTTGCCATTGGACGGTAGCATGAAGCTCAACATCCACCAGGCCAAGTGCCAAAGAACTCGTTAATTATGAACTCTACCAGTTACCTTGCTAAGCACCTTTCATGCATCTTTTCATTGAACTCTTCTAGTGTCCCCTATAATGGGTACCTTCCACCTGATACTGCAGAAAACAGAGTCTCCCATATGAGAAGCCTTGCACCGCAGAGGGGAAATGAAAACAACAACACTAGGATTTTTAACCCCAATCTGTCAAAAACTCAAGGTCTTAGCCATTGAGGTACACCCCTTCCTAAAACGGGGCCTACCTCCTATTATGAAAGATATTCTACGTCATCAATTGGTCACTTCACTTCTAAATTCCGTACCATGTCTGATCCTCAAGGACACTGTGGCCTGGGCCAGAATTTGAGCACAGAAGGCTGCTGTCTGCTGTCGTGGTTCTGGGGAGATGGTAGTGTGGCCCTGATCCCAGACTGCGAGTGGGGCCAGATAGGAGCATGGCAGAGTCACCTCTTTTCGAAGATAACACACCTCGCCATGTATATTAAGAAACTGCAACATAGATGTTCCTGTGGGCTCCAACCTAAAACAATTATTTTTTCATTGTTTTCATTAATTCATTAATCCTAATGGATTAAATGTCACTTAGAGTGCAAGTGACACCCACCAATAAACCAATAACCAAACAAATCATCACATGAATGCCAAGTAAGCTGAACTCCAAACTCTTTATTTTTCTTTCTTTTTTCTTTTTCAAGTGGAAAAGAAAATCTTTATCAGAAACAGAAACAGCTTCAGGACTTTTTATGCATTCTATATTGCAGACTATCTTCATATTTTTTCACCCCATAGGTCACTATTATTCTGCTTCATAACCCCCATTATGAGCAGTAGGGGTAAATACGTATTTGCAGATTTTTTAAATTGC
This sequence comes from Lontra canadensis, assembly GCF_010015895.1. NCBI lineage: Eukaryota > Metazoa > Chordata > Mammalia > Carnivora > Mustelidae > Lontra > Lontra canadensis. The sequence goes on from NW_022631026.1 coordinate 3,248,340, forward strand.
TCTTGTTTTTTGTATATCATACATTTGAGCTTGGGAAGGTCTTATTGATACTTCAAACCCATTGAGATAGGACTGAAGTCAAGCCCATGGTCTGCAGGAGTGGGTGGCATTCCGGTGTATTTGCGACAGCCCTTTTTAATTCAAGGAAAAGGAGATCCTGATTTCTGATCATAATTCTGAGTAACAGAATGAGATTCGGAGACTTAGAACTGGACGGAGTGAAAGCATCGCATTCACTGTGCTCCAACAGCAGAATACATTACTGACCTTTTACAGGCCTTAGCTCGATATTAATCCCTGCTTACGGTTAGCAGCCGAGAGATGGGCCTTCAGATTCACACTCCACACCGATGTCCTTGTACCTGAGGGACGGATACCCTAGTTTACATTTGGAATCATTCAAGCTCTTCATTTGAATGTGGCAGTGGACAAACCTGAGCGAGGGCATCGTAGGGCAGACATCAGGCTTTTCCAGATGGACCTTAACCCCGTCCTTGTTACACTGACTTCATCAGGAATTAGATCCTGCCACTGGGTCTGAGGCCACAAAATACAAACGCAAACCCAACAGGCCTGTTTAGGAATATCTCTGTACCTGACACAATTTGTGTAATTCTGGTTCAATAATGTTGAAAGCTCCTCAGTGCTCTGATGCTTTTTCCAGGGGACATCCTTTCAATCACAACTCCCACACCTCTGCTGAGTTCCTTGGCTGATTTTCTTGCCTTTTGTCTTACTCTGACTTCAAACTCAGAAAGATGGACTCTGTCAGCTTGCAAGGACTTTGGTCTGGCTTTTTCACATTTGTGTTAGTGTTGGCTCACCAGCTGTCCCATGCCGGAGACAGTGAGAGCTTACATGACTCCTAGGATTCCGAGCGAAGTCACACATGTATTTCATTCACTCCCTCATCATTGCTGCCTTTCCTTTCTGCCTTTTTTGCTTGACTCAGAATAAGATCATCATGACTTACACATGATTCGACACTCTTAAAAAGCTAGAACAAGAAGATAATGTTTGCAAATCATTCAAACCCTTCTGAAGAAAATCACTTCCTGAATTGTACTTAATACCATCTTTAGGAGTACTTCCTTGCATGAAAAGTAATTTGTCTGAAAACCATCCTTATAGATTTTATAACAACCCTTTAATGAAAGAGAGGTTTTTTCCCTCTTATGTCCCATCAGTACCCATAAGTATTAACATATCCGAGTGTATTTTATATTGACATTTTCCGTTACTTTGGGATCATAGTTGTTGATTTATACCAAAATTGAAAAAAAACCCTGAAAAATCACAGAGATCATACCATGCTTAATGGCTCAGAGTCAGGATGACAATTAAGTAGCAATGAGATTTGCGTGCAAGTGGTGTATACAGATAGCTAGATATAGAGGTGGAGAGAGAGGGAGAGAGAGATGGGGGTAGAGAGAACACAGGTGTGCATACGGATGCATGTGCTGTATGGGTAACAGGATGCGGATGAAGCATATGTGTGTTAGCTGTGACACACAGAGCTTACCGAAGCATTCACAAAGAATTAATACTTGGAAAGCAATTGGTCTTAAATTCTTAAAATCATTACCAGATAATGAAAATACGTTGGCAAGCTGAATTATAGTGTTACACTGGAGAGATAAAACTGCAAAGAAAAGGAAGGAAGTGACTTCCATGAAAGGGACGGGGGCTGTCAGTCATACTCAGGGGCCCACGTTTCTGTTCCCTAAGCTGGACAGTCATGACAAGGGTGTTGGCCTCACACAACTCATTATGATGTACATGTTACCTTTTATGTGCATTTCTGTGTCTGTGCTATATAGAACACAAACTAATGTTTTTCAAAAAACTCTTTGTTACCAGAAAACTCCCACATACGTAGGGGTGAGGAACGCCATGAGAATGTACTAGGTACACAGTAAGCATGGTTTTCCCCTGTGGACTGCTTTCTTGTTTGCCCCAAGGCAGCGGAACAGGAGTGCACGTGCTCAGAACCACTCAGCAGAGGCAAGGAGCTTGCTTGCCGGCCTGCAGAAGCCAATGGCATCTTTGCCAAAAGGAGAGGCTAATATGGTGACAATTGCAGCCTGACCAGGAGCAGGAGGGTATTGGGAATGACCTCAAGGCCATGCAGACCATTGTAGTGAGGTAACCAGGCAGTGAAAAACACAACAAAATGTGGCTCCAGGAGAGATGGCTAATCAAGTCTTTACTGGGCATCCATCGTGCGTCAACTACATTGCTAGACAGTCCAAAGTCTGCAGAAGAATCACGGAAGCTCCTGAAAGAAGTTACAGTTTGTTTGGAGGAAAACATTTACCCAGAAGAATAATTTATGAAATCACAGGCTCCTCATAGCAAATGCAAAATATATGTCAAAATAAAGAAAACAAGAATCGAAGGGACATAGAAAAGGAAAGATTGGCATGGGATCCCATTAGTGTGTGTGTGCTGTGTGTTTGTCTCTGTGTGTGTGCATGTGAATGTATGTGTCTCTGTGTGCATGCGTGTCAATGTGTGTGTCTGTGTTTGTGAACGTGTGTTCTGTGCGTCTCTGTGTGTGTACGTGTGCATGCATGTGTGTGTCTGCATGTAAATGCATGTGCGCGTCTCTGTGTGTGTAAATGTATGTGCGTGTCTCTGTGTGTGCATGTAAATGTATGCGTGTGTCTGCGTGTGTGCATGTTTATATATGTCTCTGTGCATGTTTGTGCGTGTCCCTGTGCTTGTGCATGTGTGTGTGTGTCTCTGCATGCATGTGTGTGTGTGTGTGTGCTGAAGGAGAAGACAAGCACTAATTTGCAGGAGGGATGGGAGTGAGGTTCCAGGTCAGCTGGGGGACAGTCTGCATCTTGGCAAGAGTGATGGGATTGGGATGGTTGAGCCCATGACTGCAGGACTGAGGGAGGGACAGAGGGGTCAGCAATGGCAGCCTGAAGTTCAGTCCAAGAGAAAGTCCCTTATTGTCGTGGAGACCCGACCTCACCGGTACAGGCATGGTGCGGTCATTGTGAAAAATAACTGGAAATGATGACAATTTAGAGAAACAATTCAAGTCACCTCTCTACACCAACCGGTTCTAGTGAATGGGGTTGAGGGGTTGCTATCAACTTTATCAAGAATATCTGGGAAAATACAGAAGTCACCTTTGAAATCACTTATTCTTCTCTCAAAGCAAAAATGCCCGAAGAGCACAGCATTTAGCCAGCTGCTAATAACCAATTCTGTTAATTATTACTGGCTTAGTAACAGCCTTAATAATTCAATTTCTGTTTAATGACTGGATAAGAGTTTACCCAACCTTAGTGACTGTTCAGTACTTCAAGCTCTGTTTTATCATCAAATTTGCATAGATATCTATTAAAAAAATAAAAAGCAAGGAGGAGGAGATAGAACATTTCTATGTGCCTTGGTGGAATAAATGGCAATTTCTGGTTTTGCGGCATGAGGAAATATGCTGGAATCACTCTGAAATTAGCAAAAGCTGTAATCGTGAAAATTCTCAACTGTAAGAGGAATTAAAAACAACGCTGCGGCCCTGTTGTTTATATATGCGTGTTCCCAGCTGTGTCCATTGTGAGGGGAGAAAAGGAGCATGAAAGGATGTTGGGTTTCTGCCAGAGGAGTAAGTGGGATCTCCATATTCCATTTATTGCCATGGCCAGCTTGACTTCTATTCATAATATATTTAGTTAATGCAAATAGAATGACTTAGTCCTGGTTGGAATGAATAATCGTATTAGTGATCAGACTCGGGATGTCAAAATCGTCAGCCTCTCTAGCTAGATGGCGGACGCTTAGCTTTCCCAGGACGACTCCTGTAAAATATTTGGTTGCACATATTCCTCAATATGGGGGAGACCAATTCCCACCTCTCTCCTGGTTCAGTATGTGGCTTGTTTCTCAATGATCCCTATAAAGGAAATACCGAGGGACACATTCTCCCCATTTCCTACTCCTGCTTTCTAGCTGGAATCCTGAATCCAATTATAAATCCATTAAAATGTATATAAATGACAGAAACCCATGGCACACCTTTTCAGAGCTTTCCCTTGCTTCTAGAAGGGGACTCTCGCGTTGGGTAGTGTGGGCTGAAGGCTAAGACAAACCATCCTTTTAGAATCTGGTTTCTGTAGAATTGATGATACTTTTTAAGGGCGACCTACCTCCCCTTACAGTTTTATTTAAAAAAGAGGTTCTTAAATTTCAAACTCATATATTTTCAGTCACATGGGAGACCCGTCAAGCCACTCTCATTTTTAAAATAAGCATGATGTAATGACACGTTTGTCAGAGCAGATCAGGGCCTTTGTATAATGGCATGTTTGAAGAGATAGTTATTCAGGAAGACACGCCAATTTACAGAAACTTCTTCAAGGCTTTTAGGCCTAGGGAAATATAGCCCTTTACAAAATGGTCTGCCCAGGATGAATTGTTTCTCAAGTATCTCCTCTAGACACTTCATTAATGCCAGTTTTCTTCTATCTGTTCAAAATCATATCTTCTTTTCCAGTTTCAGACTGTCCAGACAAATATTTTTCCAGTTCTTAATTAAGGAAGACAATTACCACCTTCTTCAAATTTAAAGGCACATTTTTTTTTTCTTTCATAACAAGCACTGCTCAAAATGAGAGAACATTTGATTAAGTTTCAGTTTGCAGGTTCATGCCCAGGCAGAGAGAGACCACATTCATTTGGGAAGCCAAGGGCTGCCCGCTCCCCTGGAATGACATGCTGAGCCTAGGTGAGGTAATTAGTGGGGTCGACCAGAAACATGGAAAGAACGCCCCCAGTGTAGCAGGATTGAACTTGGCACGCCAGAAAATCGCAGTTTCTGTACAAAGAATCTTTTCGTTCTAACCCATCGGAGATTTGCTGGTGCCTGTAGGATATATTCCAAATTCCTCAGCCTGTTGTTTAAAACTCTCTGAAGCTGTGTATAGCCAGCCTTCCCTACATTCTTCTCCCAAAGCTCTTGATGGACCGCACACCATTCAGATTGTCCTCCTCCTGTGCCGTAAGCATCTCTGCCAGCACAGCAGACCTACGCTGGCGCACACCCCCTTCTGATTCCTGCCTCTTAATCATTTTTCCAGATGCATTTCAGCTCCAGTCCACCAGGAAGTCCTCCCTGACCAACCTACTTGGGGGAAATGTGTCCCTTTTCTAGAAGCAGGTAATAGGCCATTTATAACTACCATGTGACACCATTAATCCCTGAAACCTACAATATAGATATTAATATGGATGTCTTGTTTCACCAATTAATGACCAATATCAAAATCATAGACTGTAATTTGGTCTTTGTTACACACTCAGTACATAACCTCTGTCACAGTAGATGCTAGGTAAATACTTTTTCTATATAAATGTTTCATCTTAAAGTGTTCTTTCCCATCCTAATTGTCTCTCTGAAACTGGAAATCTAACTCATTCTTCAATACCATCTTCTCCAGGGCCCCCTCTCTTGATTCTCCAAATTGGAAAGTGAACTAAAAAATACGAGAATTGCCTGGGTGGCTCAGTCATTAAGCATCTGTCTTCAGCTCAGGACCTGATCCCAGAATTCTGGGATCAAGCCCCACGTCTGGCTCTCTGCTCAGAGGGAAGCCTGCTTCTCCCTCTTGCAGTCTCCCTGCTTGTGCTCCCTTTCTTGCTGTGTGTCTCTCTGTCAAATAAATAAATAAGGTCTTACAAAAAAAAAAAAAAAAGAAAGAAAGAAAGAAGAAAGAAAGAAAGAAAGAAAGAAAGAAAGAAAGAAAGAAAGAAAGAAAAAGAAAAAAGAAAAAAGAAAGAAAAGAAAAGAAATACTATGTTTCTGATTAGAAATCCTTAGGTCAACAGAGTAATGAAAATAGAAACAAGATTTTGAGGAAAATGAAGTAGGAGCTGAAAACATGAAGTACAGGCTAATTCATAAAACAGAAAGAAGAAAGACAGGACAGGATGTTGACGTGGATTGATGAGGTAGAGAAACAGTGCATTAAAGCATGTTTACAGAAGGCAGGATAAGGCAAACCATGAGGCAGACCAGAAGAGTTTCCCATCAGTCCAAAATGCCCTTGGACATCCAAATGAGGCTGCGTTTCCAATCCTTTGTGAAAGTTGGCAATAGGCAAAGATTGAGTAACTGATCCAGAAGGGGTGGTCACAGAGGAAGAACTGTGACCAGGGTTGTGTAACATGTTGCATGAAATGCCCAGCATAACATTCACAATTAAGAAAACAGAATTCAGGATTCTTTCAGGCAGAAGGTACTGTGCTGCGGAAGGTCATGGCAAGCTGATTTGAAGCCGGGGACTTGAGTAGTACGTTTTAGACTCTATTTCACTAGACCTGATAGAGACCTCTGACAAAGCCAAGAAGAAGCACATGTTCTTAATCTTGCAACTCCTGGGCACACCGAGGGTGGAAACCATTCCCAGTACCACAATACTCATCTTTGAAGAAATTTATGGGCAGGACAGCGCTCTTACCACCGCCTAGCTTCCAAGCTGATGCCGAAGTATTTAAATGACCAAGTCTGAAAATAAACCTTGGATAGAAGCTTTCTAGACTGTGCTATCCTCAACTGCATTTTTTTGGAAAATGCTCAGGCATGAGTCATCGGGTGAATGAATGATGCTGTGGTCCATCAAGCTACTTCCCAAGCTCCTTCCACCAGACTGGAAGAGCCATGCTCTCTGCTCTCAAAAGAACAAAAATGAACAATACTATCTTTCTTCTACTGATGATGTAGTTTCTACATGCAACTCAGATGACGGGCCTTCAATGGGTGGTTGTTTTTACTTTCCCATTCATCTCATCACTTTCTCTCTTGGACACTAAACGAGAGCGACAAGTGGGACTCTCTGGGCTGTGACAGAGGAGACGGTGGACTTCAATACCTCGGAATAAAATAGATATACATGGATACATTTATAAAAATTCTATGAAATTTAAATCTTGGGACTCATTGGACATACACAGTCAGGGCATTCTTTTTAGTTTCACTCAGCATTTCAGATGGTATTGACATCTCTGAGTGAAAACGTGGAGCCCTCACCATGTGGAGCCAGCTGAGGTAAAAGCTGGGTATTTCTACCATATGTGAGCCATACTCCAGTCGTGAACAACCGCAGTGACTTCATTCCAGGGAAGATTTGCTCAGCGAGGTTGGAGAGTGGAGACAATGGTGGCCCTTCCTGCCCTGCCCCCACTCCTTCCTCCGATGCTCTCCCCTCTATTATAGGGGGCACGGTCAAACCTATTTTTAGAAAATTCCATTTGATGTGGAACAGCAGGCATCCTGTTACTTAACCTTCAACAGCCCCTCCCCTCTGGTTTTTAAATATATACATTTGTTAGTGCAGGCAAATGTTTACACTGACCTCGAAAACACTCACTCCTCCCCTTTCTGTGGCTCAGTAAAAGCATCTATGTAAACCTTTTTGGGCCCACAAACGTAACTGATTGATTGACTTGGTAGACCAGCTTGATAGGTTGGTAGGTTGGTATCTAAATGTCTTATTTACATTCTTTTTGGGGGGCTGATTTGTAGCAGGGGATTATGATGATTGACACAGGAATGCACCCACGCACTGGGGCTTGGTTGTGTTTGGGGCCTTCGGGGTTTGGAGTAGGGAGGGCCTGCCTTTCGCTCCTCCCATGCCTGCCCCCAAGATGATCGGAGGTGTCTTTACATGGCTGTGAAGGCCAGGCTGGCAAACCCAGGGCCTTTGGCTTTGCTGATTCAAACATCTCCCTGACGCCCTCTGCCTCAGGCTGCCCCTGCTGAGCTGTAAACACTTGTCTCACCGGTGATGGCAGCTCCTACTGGTGTAAGTCAAGCTGCTTTTCGTCTCCGGTTTTATCTCTCTTGCTGGGGAGATCTGCTCTTCATAGTCATGTTTATTGGTCGCTAGGATTTTCTTTTCCTGACTTTCCTCCAACCTGGCAATTATGAGCTACCTCCTGGCCTTGGGGAGCAGGCTGCTGCTGCTGGCCGTGAGTTAGAAAGGCATGCCTCAGCCTCTGGGGGTCACTCGGTTTTACAAAACCAGACTCTTCGGGAAGGGTTCTGCAGGGCAAGAAAGCAGAACTGCTTCTCCTCTGCTCCAGAGGTTCCCCCTCCCTGACTTGAGTCCAACCTGTGGCAGCATCTCACCAGCAGGCTATGGGGCATTTCCAACAGCAAACACTGTCTAGCATTGACCTGAAGGAGCTTCTGAAGTCCCATTCCTCATCTCTGTATTTCTGGCTTCTCCAAGTGCGTGGGCCATAGGAGAGGGGCTGGTGTGAACCAGGAAGCCTTGAGTTACAGGCAATGCTGCAAGCTGCTCATGGAGCCTTCTTCCAGTGGGAAAGAAAGGAAAGGGATGGGTTTAATCTGCACCAGCCATGAAGGTCCTAGGGCTGCCAGACTGCGAGCGGGATTCTGTGCAATCTCAGGGAGGGGTGGATTTAACCTGAGCGCCCAGGGCTGGGCCTGACCACCATTCCTGCGAGCGCAGTGCGAGTGCAGCGTGTCCTGCTGAGCTGAAGGGAGCTCCTCCATCAGCCGTAGCCGAGCTGGACCGGACCAGCTCCCACCGCAGTCCCCTCCAGGAAGCAGCTGTGCTCGGTGCCGCAGAACCCCGCCTGAAGCACTAGAGGTACTGAAGGGCTCCTCCCGGAGAAAGAACGGCCTCCGTATTCCGTTATGATACCACCAGGCTCAGACATAGGCGTGTTTATTTTCCTGCAGCCAAGCACATTCAGGAAGGTTATTTGGAACTTTGAAGACTTCTGGAGTAACCCTTACTGGGTCACATCCTTCTTGTCGAGTTCATTTGAAGAACGGTTCTGGGCGTTAACATTCTATTTTTAAAATTATCCACTCATGATCAGATCAGCGCTCACAATGAAGTCAAGATGCTGTTTCAACCTCTCCAATTAGCCGACATTCACAAAAGTGTCCACGCCGTGGGAATACGCTACAACAGGACCTCGCACCCGCTCCTGGTGGGGCTGTAAGTTGTCACTAATTTCTTTCTGAGATCATATCGAAAAGGAATCTTTGGGACTCCCGAGTGGCTCAGTCGGCTGAGTGTCTGCCTTTAGCTCAGGTCATGATCTTGGGGTCCTGAGATCGAGACCAGCCTTCGGCTCCCTGCCCAGCAGGGAGTCGGCTTCTCCTTCTGCCCCTCATCCCACTCATGCTTTCCCACTCTCTGTCTCTCTTTCTCTCTCTCTCAAATAAATAAATAAAATCTTTTTTTTTTTTTGAGAGAAAGGTTTTAAAGTATCAATATGGGGTTAATTCAAAGAACTGATCTTGAAGAAATAACATGCAAGGTACCAAGGTGGAAATAAGCCGAGGGCATTATTGTGCAGCCCCATGATGAAATCACATGCAATCACGTAAAACAGGGCTCAAAATCATGCGTTCAGTGTGTGAGTGGGACCGTGAAAGCATCAGAGGCTGATTCAGATATCTATGGAAATTTAGTGTGTGACAAATGTAGAATTTTATGTCAGGGATCAAAATCAACAATGTTGCTGAAAGTTGTTACATGCATGGAAATTATAAATTCTCTTACATCATACTTTCCCCAGATGGATTATACACACACTCACACACATATATACTTATATGTACTTATTTATTTTTAATTGTCTACATACACACATCACCTTCTGTATATAAATACACCGTAAATATATTTATCCAAAGTAAATACATTTATATACACAAATGTATATGTGTGCACATGTATTTGTATCTTTGCATTAATTACAAGAAAATATAAACTTTTTTGTAATATTGCCAGTGAGAATGGTGGCCTACGAAGCAAACAGTAATACCTATTTGTCATAAAATAACAGATCAACAATATGTCCAATTGAAATTAAAATACATGTACATATACATGTAGTTGCCTCATATGACAAAATATGTTATGAATAAGATTAAACTGAAAGACAGTACACTTTAATAGATGATATTTTCCAGATAAATAAGAGACAAAAGCACAACATTCCTAATATGTAAACAGTTTCTACACATCAATAAAATCTAAACAATCCACTAAAACAAATCTTGCAGAAAACACATGAAAAAGTAAGTAATACACATAAGAAAATACAAATGACTTTTCAGAAGATGTGAAAGGAAAAGAAATCCAGTGTCACTTGTAGTAAATAACTAAAATATTAATAATAAGTTACAGTTTGTTTGGAAAAAATATCAAAAAGATGTTTTCCTATATTATCCGGGAAAGGCCAATTTGGCACAAATTTCCTGAGGGCAATCTGTTATCTCCTACCAAATAGAGCTGACTTTTAATATCCTCAGTACACTTTCACTTCAAGTTTCCATGTATAAGATACATACATACTCTCATAACTATTTCTTCAAGTATGCAAAGGTATTTCTTCAAGAATATTTATTTTTATTTGTAATAAGTAAATGTCAGTGAACCAAAATGTCTAAAAATAAGGGGAGGGTTAAGTGACGATTATGTCTGTCTTATATATATTTTATAATTATATTTTACATTTTATAATTATATTTTACATTTATAGATTATACACAGCTAACTGAGAGATGTATTTCCTAAGGTAATGCCAGCTACGCAACCAATAAATCCTGTAACTGCAGTGGTTCTCTCTCTCTCTGTCTCATGACCCTCCAGGGTCGTCTGTGTTTCTGGTGAACAGGGAATGTCCCTCCCCTGTTGATTGAGAGGGAGGCCCTTCTTGCTTTGCGGGTCTGTCCTCCTGTTAGGGTCTCAGAGCCCCGGCACGCAGATAGCAGAAGGGAGCCCAGGCCCCGCCAGGAGGAGCCCTCCTCACCTCTGTCCCCTTCTTGGGCTCCATCATGTGCCCACACCTGCTAGGGCAGTTGGGAGCTCGTGCCTCACGACGTGTCCCGGCTGGATGAGCAGTGAGCGATTTCTGGCACAAGATGCCGATCCCTGCCGAGTTCTGGCCACTCTGTGAGGGGAGGAAGAAGGAAGGGACGGGGTCTGCCTCCCACTGTCTCCTGTAAATATTGCCCTACTTCTGGGCTCTGGGTTTCCTCACACCAGGGAATCAACTGTTTCTTTGGGTTTCAGGAGGTTTCCGGAAGCATGCTGCCAGAGGTATTAGGTTGCATAAGCCGAGGATTTTTGTGGGAGCTCAAGGGAGCAGGTGGAAAACCCCGGAGTGAGATTTGACGTGCAACCACGCCAGGGAGGTGACAGCCAAGTCAAATTTAACTTCAAAACAATTCAAAATATAAAGAAATGATTGTTTCTCAATTTTATGAAATATGTTACCAGAATGTACCATCTCAATAAGGAATGACGACATAAGCATATGTAACTTTTGGATGGAAATCTAAAAGAATTAGCTAGGGGAGACCGGGCAGCCACCAAGGTGTGTGCGCTTCACTGGTGGCCTAACAAAATAGGGGGAAGGGAGAAGAGAGGAACAGAATTCCCCCTAAAATTGATATTTTGTGCATGTTTAAAATATGTATTATATGTAATATAAGATAATATATTATGTATAATTATATTAGTATATTATATATAAATATTATACATATATAATTATTGTTTTGAATACTCTGCAGGCTTTTAATAACATTTATTATATTTTCTTTGCTCTATTGAAATTATATCAGTATATTATAAATAAATATTATTATACACATAATTATATTTATATATAACATACTTATATAATATGATATACTACATGTAACATTTATATATATTTGGTGAAAATAATTTCTGGGCTTCCTCTCCTTATTTTAGAATTCTGCTTCCTCCCGGGCATCGGACAGTGTAGGGCGATACTGGGCACACTTTTTGTACTATTTTGTTTGGTTTCTGTAAGGCTGAAAGCACAAAAGATTATCTCCCAAAGACATATTGGTGGTGCATCTGTGGCAGCAAGCACCCCTCTGTGTACACGCGGGGACAGGAAGAAGTTGCCTGTACGTGGAGATTGCCAGAGAGACCCAGGAAGTGGGAATAATGCAGACAACACGCAAACACGTAGGGCGGATTCCGTTTATTGCCCTGCTGGTGCTTGACGGAGTATGGCCTCCAAACTGGATACATTTAGGTCAGAGGGGATCTACGTTTACTTGCCTTTGATTCTGATATCCACCCCTTATCACTTTTAAAATGCAACACATGTAAAAATAATGTGACGCATCTTACAAACCATGTAAACATTGGGTAAGGGGGGTTTTCCAACTCTTTCCTTTTTCCAAAAGGCCCTCTTGTAATAACAGTGCATCTTATAATCTATGGAATCTTAGAGCAGAGGAAACACGATGTAAAATATATTAAAAGAAAGACCGGAAAATAATGGAAGAAAATATTAATCTTGGTTATCTGTGGGGGTTGGGATTGCGAGCGGTTTCGAGTTTCTTTACACTGTCTCAATCTTATACAGTTTCAATAGAGCAAAGAAAATGTAATAAATGTTATTAAAAGGCTGCAGAGTATTCAAAACAAGGGATCTGGCCAGAAATTAAACAAGATTGCAGATTACAAACAGCTGACAGTCACTAAATTCAATTCACGTCATGGCCACGCTCTGGCTAGACATTCCCCTGGGGAAGTGACAGAAAGAGCCACGCTAATTGTGCCGCGGAGGAGTGCGCCTCACATGCCCTGCCTGAATTACACTCCAGCTCACTCTAGCCGTGCATTAGGCTCTGACTGAGGCAAGGCGTCCAGAGCTGGGAAAAGTAACAGCTACCCAAGTTAGCTGGAGAAAAGATGCATGGCGCAGGAAGAAAACCCATCAGCCCCTTGGGCTTGGGCTGCTAGGATGTTGGGTCAGGCAGACCACATGCTTCCTTAATTTCAAAGAACACAAGGGATCCCAGGCAGTTTCCAGAAGTCTGTAAAAAAAAAAAAAAAAAAAATGGAGAAGGGGCGCTTGGGTGGCTCAGTCATTTTAGCATACGGCTCTTGATTTCGGCTCTGATCATAATCTCAGGGTCATGAGATCGAACCCCGTATCAGGCTCTTCACTGGGCATGGAGCCTACTTAAGATTCTTTCTCTCTCCCTCTCCCTCTGTCCCTCTCCCCCCACTACCCTCCCCATCTCTAAAAAAAAAAAAGTAAAACAAAAAAATTTTAAAAATTAAAAAGTGGAGAAGGAGCTAAGTAGTAAGGAGCACCGTGTGATCTCCTAGGCATGCCGCATGCTTATTCTACTTCATCCTACCAATAGCCCTGTGCATTTAGCATTGTTTGTTTGTTTGTTTGTTTTTTAGGTTTATTCATTTTTTTGAGAGAGAGGGAGTGGGTGGGGCAGAGACAGAGGAGGCTCTTAAGCAGAACCCGCTGAGCACAGAGCTGGTGTGGGGCTTGATCCCAGGACCCCAAGATCATGAACGAGCCAAAATCAAGAGTCAGATGCTTAGCTGACTGAGCTACCCAGGTACCCCTTAGCATTATTATTCTCATTACAAATGAGTACATTTCCACAAAGATTTTCCTAAAGATTATGCAGTTGGTGAGCAGAAGACCTAACATTCCTCAAAATGTCTGACCTTAACTCCCAAGTGCCTCCTACTGCCCTTTGCTGTGTCCTAGAACATGGCTGGTTCTCCTGCTCCCTGCCCCGCCTCCATCTAGGGGCTGCAGTAGCTACCAGCTCTGGGCTCATGGCCATTGAGTGAGTTGACTCTGACTTCAGAAAAGTCTTTCTGAGTTAAGTTCAGTTTCCTTCCCACCAACACTGCCACAGGCCCCATGTGAAAGTCCCATGAAAGTCCTTAATAGCTCTGTCTGGAGACCAAGCAGCACAATGCACAGTGCCCACCCACACAACACAGAAAAGAACTCCAGAGGGAGAGGGTACAGGAAGCCTAAAGAAACAAGGGTGGGCCTGGTTCAAAACCAGAGAGAAAAAACCAACAGAAAGAAAGAAGCCAGATCTTGTACTCAGAGAACACAGGGAAGCAAAAATCACTAGACTCTCTGGTAGACCAGATGACTGGGGAATGATTTACACCTTCCAAGCCCTGGGAATTTACGTACATGGGACTTTTGGGGTGGAGAAAAGGGGTTTTCTTTTAGAAAATAAACAAATGAAATTAAAATCCTGCTAATAGGTTTGTATTTTAAGACAGCCAGACTTTTTGAAATAGACTAAGAATGACTTAATTTTCATAATGGTCATTTATCTTTAAACCGTTACTTCTACAAGCACAAAGTCCTTTCCAAGAATATTCTTTATAAGGTAGAACATCAAAACATTACAGGAGCCCCTGGAAAGGTCTTCTTATTGGTTAGAAACTTATTTCACGTGTGACATAAAACATCATATAGTTATACAAATAAGTTCAAGCAGCAAGATGACTGGACAGGAGAAATGAAATGGTACAGGGAAATGGATAAACAATTCAAGGAGAGTCGAGCAAACGTGTTTCTATTCAGAAAAAGTTTGGAAGAGGGAAGGGCACATCCAAGATCCTGTGAGACAGCCATCAACCGGCTCTTGGGAGAGAGAACAACACGATCTTTTCCTGGGAACAATTTAAGGAAAGGCAGCAAATACATTATATCTAACACCCCAGCTCCTATTGACTATTAGCAGCTGAGTGAACACTGGATCCAGGGGGCTCTGAGGCCGCTGCTGGCTCAGGAGGAGGGATGGCACAGGGATGGCATCATGGTGGGGGAGGGGGAAGGGAGGCCACCGTATGGCCCAACCAGACCGGATTCCCAGAGTTATCAGGGAAAGGCATACACAATGTCAGTCTCCAAGGAAGTCCATCCACGGAGTGTGTGGTGCGGAGAAGAAAGAGAGAATAGTCAATTCCAGAAACATCTGAGGCTTATCTGGAGGAACACCTGCTTGGCTGCCTCCTGTCCAGAAGAGCAAGCAGAGAAGCGTTGTTGGGACAGCAGAGAGCATCACACCCGAGACACGGAGGAAGGGGCCTGACTACCTTTCTACTGAGATACTGTTACCACATGACCACGATGAGGTACCCCCAAAGCCTGAACTGGGATATAGTGGCAGACGCCCTGTGAGCCTGGCTCTGGACAGGCCGTGGGGGAGGGCTCCGAGGGAGATGGCCTTGCAGGGAAAGGTTGATGGTGGAGAGGTGTATCCATGATCAAGGGCGAGGCAAGCGGCCCAGAGCAAACAGAAGGGAGAGAGAGAGGGAGTTGCGGGGTTGTGAAAGGTGATGCATGCAGTCCAGAGCTGTGAACATCCTGGAGGGGCGGACATGGGTCTTCTTCCTTGGGTGCTCCCAGCACAGCATGCAGACACAGCCCTGGACAGTGAGCAGAGGCTGGCCAGTCAGAGGAGCGGTTTAGTGCTGATAAAGTGACAGAGCAGATGATGATTTGCCTTTGTGTGTTCTTCTAGTCATTCATTCTTTTAACAGATAGCGCTAGACACAGAATGCAGTCAGGAAAATAGAATGTGTTCTCAGATAAAAGCTTTGGTACAAGAGGTATGTCTGAGGGGTCCTCTGGGGACTCACCTTTCCTTCTGCCCCAGGCTCTCCAAAGCTTCCTCCACACCGGGTGTTCCCTTCACCACCACTGGACCCAGAATCGTCTTATCTCATGCTATTTACCTCGCACACCCCATTCCTGGGCTATAGAACCAATTCATCTCATCAAACTCTACCTTTGTTTTCTGGTCTAACTCCCAGCTACAACCCCAGAACCAGTCTGTACTCATGGGGCATCTACTGACTACCTTTTCCTTGTAATACGTCTGTAATTTAACAGGAAGAAGAGGCCACCAAGAGAGAAACTCTGGCTCTAGGAGAGCTCACTGGAGAAGATGCAAAAGGGGTATTGTGGGCTCTCTGGTTCTGTCTGTGCTTCCCCAAACACCCCTGCATGGTCAGCTCCTCACAGTGACATCTGATGCACACGGCAAGCCTGCATTGAAAGCCTAACTTGCACACACAATGCAATTTTTAATTGCGACCCTTAAGAAGCTTTTAAATATTTTTCCTCTTTATATACAAACTTTATTTTCTGAAATAATTTTCTAAATAATTGTGTATTATTATTTTATTAACTCTTGCGTCACATATACCTTCCAAGGAAGACTATGACAGTGAGAACACATGTGAAGAAGCAAAGTGTTCGGAGCTCAGACAAGAACCAGGGTGTTTTCCAGGCCACTGCTAAATGTTTGTTTTTCTGCAAATCTTTGTTTTTCTTGTAGCCTAACTCAACACTAGATGCTCTGTCAATATTTTTGGATTTTTGAACAAATTGAATGGAAGCTAGGGTTCCTGTCTTGAGAAGATGACAATTTAATGGGGGAGATGGGAATTGTGCATGAAAAGCCAACTAGCCATCAAAGTCCCACATGATCAACGATGAAGACACCAGATGCCAACGAGGCAAGGGCTCTGAGGGAGGTGGTGAGAACCAGGTGGGTGTCTGAGGAAGGTCCAGGGAGCAGAGGAATCAGAGAGGGGTACGGAAGTTTGGAAAGGTTGTAGAAAGAAAGGAAAGGAAAGTATCACTGTTTCTGTTGAAATAAGCAGAAAACAAGGAAACGTGACATCAGCAGGAAGATAAGTACCAAGTGTATTTAGGGAGCATAGACCCGAGGGTTCTTTTTCAATGATCCTTACAAATTATACTAGAAATTGGCATATCTGAAGACTTCATCATCGAGGCATTATGGAGTTTTTAGGTTTTAAGAGTTAAGCAGTAGAGATAAATCAATGTGTGTCCAGATAATTTTAGTTATAGGTGAGTCCAGAAGGGAGAGAACCAGGAAAATATGTGGTAATCTTGGCTTGAGGGGATGAAGGCTTGGTGACCATGGGGAAGGAAGAAAGGGCTGTTATTGGCACATTCGGGAAACAAAACAAAACAAGACAAAACATAACAAAACATAAAAACAACATCAAGACTTCCAGGCACCAGGGAAAGTAGAAAGCAAGTACATGTCTCCTTTCACTCTCACCCTTTATGTGGCTGAAGGACTTTAAAAATCTCTTCAGTGTCTTTGAACCTCACACCTGACTCTCCAGGACTTTGGTGAGTCTAGCAGCAGCTGAACATTTAGGACGTTCAGGCTCTCAACTGGGCAAGAAAGACCAGAGGGAGTGGGCATCCACAGATGGGAAGCTGCAATTCTATATGGTTATATAATACAGCATCTTCTTGGTAGACATATCTTCAAAGGCAAGGGAAACAGAAGCAAACATGAACTATTAGGACTTCAGTGAGATAAGAAACTTCTGCACAGCAAAGGAAACCGTCAACAAAACCAAAAGGCAATCTGCAGAATGGGAGAAGATACTTGGCAAATGTCTTATTAGATAGAAGGCTAGTATCCAAAACCTATAAAGAACTTCTCAAACTCAACACCCCAAAAACAACAACAACAACACAACAGTCCAGTCAAGAAATGGGCAGAAGACATGAATGGACATTTCTCCAAAGAAGACATAAAAATGGTCAATGGACACGTGAAAAAATGCTCTGCATGACTCAGCATCAGGGAAATACAAATCAAAACCACAATGAGATACCACCTCACACCAGTCAGAATGGCTAAAATCAATGACTCAGGAAACAATTGATGTTGGTGAGAACTCGGAGAAAGGGGGACATTCTTACACTGTTGGTGGGAACGCAGACTGGTGGGACTGGTCTGGAAAACAGTATGGAGGTTCCTCAAAAAGTTAAAAATAGAAATAAGAAGAAAAGAGAGAGGGAGGCAAACCATAACAGACTCTTAGCTCTAGGAAACAAACTGAGGGTTGCTGGAGGGGAGGGGGATGGGCAGGTGGGGTAACTGGGGGATGGGCATTAAGGAGGGCACTTGATGTAACAAGCACCTGGTGTTACATGAAACTGATGAATCACTAAATTACCTCTGAAACTAATAATATACTGTATGCTAATTAAATTGAGTTTAAATTACATTTTTAAAAAGTTAATAGGGAATCAAGATCTTTCCTTAATTTTTGCTCCATACTAACTCATCAAGTTAGTATGGCCTTTGAGTGAGTGTAGCACCAAATAAGCAAAGATTTTAAACCTCACCAGCCTGTCGTGCTAACCCCATGCTCATTTCCACTACCACTGCTCACGGACCGATCACATTTTTCAAGAGGACCAAGCAATCATCTGGAAGCATTTTTTTGGTTCCCTCTTAGTTGAGTAGAAGGACTTCAGTGTTATCACAACCTCATCTTTTCATTATATTGCATTTGGTACAGGGAAGGAGGTTTGTATTTTTTTTTAATTTTTTGCATATTTGTAGGTTGCTATATATGAAATGATTACCTTGAAATGTTCTCGATTTGTGCATCTTTATATATGCAAGTCTTATTATTTCCAAATGCATATCTCCCTTGTTTTCCTAAAGCACACAAATGCTGAGAGATTGTGCTTCTGTGACAGAGAAGTCAGTAATGATGTTGTGCTCAATCTTACTGTTGAAATGTGAGCTTCCCATTGAAAGCCAGAAAATTTACTTCAAAAGGTGGAACATGATAGGACTTTTAAAAGAATGTCCATTAGTGATATTTTAGGAACTGGGAAATGCCTGATAAAGAAAATTATCTGGGCTAGTGGTCGTTTGTTTGAACCCTCACTATTCAAAATTTTACCCTGTCCGGGGGAGTGTGGGTAGGGACAGATGACCTCTTAGGGAAGAACAGGCCATCCCCGCCTGTTGGCTGCCGGGAACTCCCGTGGGATCTTGTCAAAATCCAGGCACTCTGATCCCCCTGCACTGAGTTGAGGGGTACTCATAGCCTTGAAACTTTCTCTTCTCAAAAGTGAGGAAGATTTCTTTCCTTATTATCCCGTTATATGTCTTCATTTTCCTTATAACGCCTCCATCCCCAGGGTTTCCCAGCTTCCATACAACCAGATGGTTACTCTAACATCCTCCTGTGATGTTGACTTGGAGGTGATGCTCTTATATTGGGAAGAAAAGAATCATTATTTTAAGAAATGACTGCAGCCTGACCCCTCACTCTTTAATGTCAGAGCAATGTACTTGGGGGACAAATTGCTTCTTTACCTTTTTGAAACTTTGAGCCAAGAAAGGAACCATACTATTCTGCCTGCTAACATGGGCGACTTTGGGGAGCCACCTTCAGGCAGTTCAAGAGGGTGATGCTGGGGGTCCCTGAGACCCCTGTGGGGAGTAGACGGGGGGAAGGTCTGGAAAGAGAGAGTGCTGCACTGATGGAAGATCATACCTATGAGATCAGCCCCGTGTCAGGGGACGGACAACGTAGCATCGAGGCTACTCGGTGGAACCAGTATAATTAAAAGTCTGGATTCGGTGTAGGACGAAAGAAAATTGCTTTATTTTTCTCCAAACCCTGCCTTCACACCTTTCCACAATATCTACCGTTTCCTACCATTTGACAACATCTTGGAAGGTCCCAGAGCTTTCTAATCACTTTGGATTATAAGGACAGTCTCATTTGGGGACCTAAGATTTACTTTCCGTTCTCAAAAAAGTACATTTGAGGGTGACTTAATCTCCGAGTCCTGTCCAAGCCCTTGGCTGGCTCCAGCCCTTCCCTGAGACGGCGGGTGGGCCTGGCACTCCTTCCCTCATTCGGTCTCCATCCCTCCCCTTTCCTGGCTCTCCCAGAGAACCATTGGGTAAAGGGACTCATTTTGAAAAGTGCAAAATCCCTTTTCCCTAACTACCGTGCTGTCGGTTTTCCTATGGGTAGCTAGACCTGCGGGGTCCGGATGGGGGTGAGGGGGTGCAGCAGGATGAAGGCGCTAGCCCTGTGGGGTCCGGACGAGGTGAGGGACAGCAGGATGAAGGCGTTGCACTCGCCACACTCATGAGTGCACCAGTTCCTGCCTCTGACTGCAAGTCTTAGGTTACTTCTAGAATCTTCTCACACTAGTACCCCTTGCTTATAGGCAATGCAAACTCCCTGAGGGTCTCCAAGGGGATTCCAACCCACAGAACCCTTCTCCCTGCCCAGGTCCTGGAAAAATGGAAAAGCCGATCAAGGAATAGGAGGCAGACACAGACTCACCTTGTTACAGAAAGAGACCAAGATGAAGAACAAGGCCAGGTGAGAGCCCAGCAGTCACGGCAGCTGTGAACTGTGATGTGCCTCCCGCAGGGCAGACGGATGCGAGCTGGCCGGAGAGGAGTGGACCCTGCACCCCGTGCGCCCGTGCCTCCCCATGAAGGTGGACAGCAGGCACAGCCAAGCCCTTTATTCTCTGGTATTCCCTTACCAGTAAACTCACTCAGTCGGCTGTAGGAAGATGGGGATAAAGGAGCCAGGGGCGTAGCACCCATGAAAGACTGGATGTAGAAGGGTTTCCACTCCCCTCCACTGAGCCAAAAACAAACCCCCCTCCTCGCCGTGACAAACGGTGCAAGTGTCAACAGTGCAACACACCCCCAGCCCAGAAACACCTACCAGTGTCTGCACTTGAGTGAGCCAGCGAACTCCAGGGACATAAGTCCCTACCCTCCGATGGCTCACGTTCAGTTCTCAGCTCTACAAGCCTGCTTTTAACAAGCCATCCCCATCTCAGCATCTTAAAAAAAGAGAAATAAGCATTCATTAAGGGCTGTGCCTCCTGTCCCTCACATCCCTCTCCCTCTCATGGGTGTGCCTCATGGCAGTGGCCAAGACACAAGCACTTCAGGCTGCCTTTTACCTCTACCATCCCACTGGCCAAAGCAAGTTACAGGGCCCAGCCCAGAGTGCAAAGGGAGACAGATAGGTTCAAGGAGATGGCATTTAAAATAGCCTTTAATAAAGGAAGAGAATTTTCCTGCATGAAGGAGGAAAAAAATCATCAGTATGAACAAGGGAGAAATGGTAGGGTAGAAGCCTGGCGTGTTTAAGAAATGGTGAGTAACTTCATGAGTGCATATGGTGTGGCAGGAAGTTGGGTTTGTGTGACGGTCGGGAGCACTTGAAACTAGAACGGTAGATGGGAGCCAAAGTCAGAATCCTTTCTAAGGCCACACTGTAGAGTCTGCATGCTGTCATCCTAAGTGGGAAGGGATGGAAGTCTAAACTTACCATTGCTTGCTCAACTTTTTTGTATTAGTGCTTTCAGTCATTGTAATTGTTTTTCTTTATAATTTTTGGTTTTGCATCATGATTAGAGAGTTCTTCCCTATACCACAATTTCACAAATATTTGCTTTGTTTTTAAATTCTACTACTTTGTTATTTCTATTACTTAAAGCTAATTTCTAACCTTTGATAAATTGTAATGCATGATCCTGTTGAGAACACTACCTTCTTGTCGCAAATGGTTATTCATTCAACACCCTTTATTGTTTAAAACAGTGGTTTGGAAGGCACCCTTCTTTCCCTGAGCCAGTTTACGGACCCACAACCCCTCCAGTTCAGGGTGCCCTTGAGGAAGGACTCAGCTACCGTGCCCCAGATGTATACTGTTAATTTTTCAGCCTCCTCCAAAGGGATCTTTGGCCTTTGCTGGGGTGGCTCAACATTGGAGAAAACAAAATACTCATATTTGGGGAGGACTGCTGGACAATGGCGCTGAACTAACACTATTTTCAGGAAACCCAATGTCACTGGGGTTTACCAGTCAGAGTAGGGACCCACAGTGGTCAGCCTCAGGTGCATGTCTCGGACTGGGCCCACCAGGTCTCCAAACCCACCCTGTGGTTTTCTCCCCAGTTCCAAAATACACCATCAGAATGGACCCACTCAACAACTTCCAGAAAGAATCTGCATACTTATGGACTATATCCATAAATATAATTATAGATCGATATTATGCATATAATCACTTCATAGGATGGTGTACTATATGCTATAATCCACATATATGAGTATACTTTTAAAACATATACTCATATAATTATTTATATACACATATGTATAATTCTATATATTTTATATTATATATAATGATATATAATGATATGATTCTGAAAGTTCTATTCTATTCCTGGAATAGGTAAATCAATACAGTTGAAGAGCAAATTGGTAGTTGCTGAGGGCTAGGGCCAGCCAGAGATAGGGGGACTATTTAATGGATATGGGATTTTCTTTGGAGGGGATGAAACTTTTTTCAAGTTGTATGGAGGGGTTGGTGAGTGCATGAAAGCCACTGAATTGCACACTTTTAAAAAGTGTTGTGTTGTGTAAATATCAACTCGATACCAAAAAATGCACTCTTCTGAAAAAAAAAAATTACATGGATATGCTACAAATTACATAAGCCGACGGAAAGAAATCAGCTTGTTGAAGATAAAGGAAAGGCAGATGAGGCAGGGAAAGAGGCAAAGATTGAGCAGGATTTCTCTAGGAGATAAGAGTCTTTGATTATTAAGACACTTGTCTTTCAAATAATTGGTAGAGTGGGTCATGAATGGATTAGAGGTAAAAAATATCTGTCTTCTTTTAACAGTTGCTATAGTGAAAATGAACTTCATGGGACACCCGGGTGGCTCAGTGGGTTAAGCCTCTGCCTTCTGCTCAGGTCATGGTCCCAGGGTCCTGGGATCGAGCCCCACATCGGGCTCTCTGCTCAGCAGGGAGTCTGCTCCCCCCTCTCTCTCTCTGCCTGCTTCTCTGCCTACTTGTGATCTCTGTCTGTCAAATAAATTTTTAAAAAATCTTAAAAAAAAAAAAAAGAAAATGAAGTTGAAAGCTTTTGAGAGAGATTATGAAATAACTTGTGTTTTACTCAATTTGCACTGTTTTACTACTTCAGGGTTATTTTCAAAAGTCGCATGTGTTTATGAATTTAAATATAAGGTCTGGTGCATAGATATTAGGAGTAACCACCTATGAAAGAATTAATTTATGACCTATCATCTGAAAATCCCCAAGTAGATATAATTGCAAGAACTTGAAGTACATCAAAAGTAGATGATTATTTGTTTGCCTAAAAAAGAAATGTCCTCATTCAGGATAATCTCAGGCAGCACCATCCCGTAGAAAGACAGTGAGCCACGCACATAACTCAGTTTTCTAATAACCACAGTGAAGAAACTAAAGAAATATCCTTCATTATAATATTACATTTCCTTTGACCAAATACATCTGAAATATTGTCCTCTCCATGTAGAAGCAATATAAAAACATGGATGATACATTTTCCCTTTGTGATGAGTATTTAAAATCTAGTTTGCACTTCAGCTATAGAGCCCCTTGCAGTTCAGACCAGCCATGTTCCGAGGGCTCTGTGGTCACATGGGGCCAGTGGCTGGCTGCTTTCTCAGGTGCTGCAGATAGGGTATCCCATCAAATCATGCCTGTATTTCAAAATGGCCAGATCGGGGTTACTTTTTGCTAAGAGCAAGCTTCGTGAAAATGAAGGCTGATTGATTCTGTGGGGAAGAGGAGGGAGCTGACAGCCCCGGTTACTCTTCACAGTCAATTTGGCATTTAACAAAAGACCTTTCCATTCTGGTCCTCCTAGGGCATGCTGGTGTTTTTTTTTGTTTTGTTTTTTTGTTTTTTTTTTTTTTTCCAGGTGTCTCTTGTATCTATATCATCCTTGTTAATAAACCTGCAAACCAGAGCAAAACCCCACCGCTGGACTCAAATTCATTATCTTCAACTCACACATTCGACAAGCTGTTAAAGTCTGCACACACCCGCTCTTGTTAAGAATTCACACCTTGTGCAGGTCAGAAAGCCCTTCCATTAACCCCAGCACGGAGCCCACGGGACACGCTGCTGCTGCCATGCACACACGTTTCATCAGTCCACTGACAGCAACTGGAAGGCCAGTCAAGGTCCTTCAAACGCATGAGGAGGAGACCATGTTTGAACGGAGGGACTGCAGTGGTGCTGGAGATCAAGGGGTGTATTTCCAGCAGAGAGAAAAGAGTTTAGAACTGGACCCTGGTGACTGCGGGGACCTGCGTGGCAGAGGATGGATGCTCTGTTGGGCACAGATTACACTCAGCTACACCCCCGAGCTGTTCACCTGCAAGTCAAGGGGCGGGTATCTGGCAAGGGCTCGAGTCGTGGGCACACAGGACCCATGTCTTCCCTGAGTGTCGTTAAATTACGTTAGACTTTAAGAGTTCCATGATGGCAAAAAATGGACTCTATAGCTCGAGCCGTGCTAGGAAATGTCTGAACACAAGAATGGAAGAGACCGGAAGACATGAAGTGTGTCAGGTTCGGCTGTTGTGGGCCCCAGATCATCTGGCCCATTGGCCGTGCAGCATCGGTCCTGGGATCGACCCCTCACAATGCTTCCTTTGAGAACTTTTAAGACTTCATGACTTATTGCAGGGCCTGAGGGAGGGAGGATGGGAGGATTTCCAGAAAAGCCATTGCGGCATTTCAGTTGGGTTGTTTTTATAAGCCTGGGGTTGCAGTGTTTTGACACCAAGGATTTGTCTGAAGCAGGAAAATGTGATGAATTTTCACATCAGATTTATAGGGTTGGAAGCAAATTCTTCCAGTGGAAAGCAGTCTTTCCAAATCACGCATTATGGACTAGATGGGAGATTCCTACAGTCCACGTGGCAATAACGTCTCTGGTAAAATAACACGGAACCTCTCTGTGATAATTTGAATACGCAAGTGTGCTTTCTTCTAGATTTTTATATCATTTGCTTTCAAATTATGTGAGTTCTGGAAGTGGAAAACCTAAGTCAGACTAAATTTCACCTGGTGAACTATTTTTCGACTATGTCATAGAGTTGCATACCATAAGATCATGTAATTTCTTTTCAAGATGTGAAAGTTCAGTTTCAAGAACAGGGCTCTTAATTCAGAGATGGTTTCCTACTGATTAGTATCTCTGGGGGACCATTTACTGCTAAACACACCCTTCCCATTGCCCTCTTGCTTACCCATAAAAATGTCGTGGTGGGAATAGAAAAGTCACAATCCGTGAATTAAAGTAAAATTACACAAATCTGCCTGAGAATATAAAAGTTTTGTAGTCACTCACGAAAGTTGATGTCATTGAGTGCTTTGGAATTTCTTGTGAGGGAAGGTTCTTATATGTAATCTTATGTAATCCTTTCCCTCTTTCTTGCCAGATGAGAAAACAGAGACCCTCAAAAGGTGGTTTCTCCAAAATTCTGTAGTGCTAGAGACGGGCAGAGTATGAGTATAAAAGTTCTCCTGACCAGGAAGCTACTGTCCTGTCTAGTTCAACCCAAAAAGTTCAAACAGAGATGTAAAATTTTGAGCCTGGATTAATGACTTTTTCATCCCAGGGAGCTAAATTGGTGTGCTCCAGGTCTGGCTTTGATCTGAGCCAATTTTCTCTAGACATTTGTTCTCAATCTTGGCAGTGAATAAAAATTATCGAGGGAGCTTGCTGAAAATGCAGATCCCTAAGCTTTCCTCTCAGAGATTATTAATTATTTGATCTGCAGTAGGGCAAAGGAATCCATCTTTTCAGTAAGCAGTCTGGTTATCCTGATGGAAGTGGTATGCAGATGAGGTTTGGAGAAGTACTGTGTATGATGTTATTTTACAAACTTTGAAATTGGTAGTGCATCTGTGAACTTGCCCTGGAAACATCAAGATAAAGTTCACCCTTTCATTTAGCTACTGCCACTCAAAATGTATCAAGAGAAGTGAGAAAAGGTCCAGCACCAAAAAATACTAATGATGCTTTCACAACACACTGCAGGAAAACTAATGTGTTCAGATATCATGGTTATATTTCTGTTTCCTTCACTGCCATTCACCAGCCTAATCTCTTACTCAAAACCAGCTTATAAAAATAAGGAAATAAATGGACTCATGTGGGATGATGTCTTACAAGTGGGGTTCAAGGAATTGTTGATTTCTTGGACCAATAATGTCATCATTCACCCATTTTCTTTCCATGGGCTTCCTATTCCATGGCCAGACTATCTACATCCATGGCTTAATAGCAAAGGCCAGTATCAGGAAGTGATGATGAATCTTCTAGCATCCTTCGTTAGGACCAGAGAGCCACTCGGTTGCAGGCTGACTACATATGACTTTGCCCCAGACCAGCAGAAATGATTTTATGAGTCTGTATGCATGTGACCACAGGTTTTACCATGAACACCATCACACAGAAGAAGCACCTAGTTCGATAGAATGGGACAGTGGCTGGTTTAAGCTGCATTTGGTGGTGGACTTTAAGTGACATTGGGATACCAAAATGGTGTCAAAGCAATGACCGAGGTAGAGGTAATAGGTCCTTCAGAGCTGGAGTATGTAAGCATGGGTCCAGAAGATGGAGGTGTAATGGGCAGCTCTTACCATCATTTCATTGACCCATTGATGTGATATATCCTTCCTGTTTCCATCACCCTTAGCTCTGCTTAGTCAGAAGCCCTAATATCCAAGTGAGTACCATTTTTAATGGGAACCCATAAAGATCCCACTGAAGTTGAAGTTCTGTCTACCTTCTCTCCACTTTAGTCTCCTCAGAACAACATACCAAGATATCAGAAAGCATTATCAGCATAACTAAGCCTGGATAAGGGGATGAGATCACTGTCTAGGTCCTTCTGTGTCCAGGAAAAGGTTGGTGAGCTGGTGTGACGTGTACAAAGGGCAGGACAACTAAACGTTCATATCCTTCCTTCCATCCAAACCAAGGAAGCAAACCAAACACCTCACACAAACAAAACCCTCTTTATCTAGATAAGTCTAGAACTGTAGTGGAATTCTTATTCTATCTAAAATCTAGTAAGTGGTGAAGAGGAATATATCTTTATGAGATGATGTATCAGGATCAGTTATAACACTGGAGGAGTCTCTCTCTTTTTTTTTTTTTTCTTAAAGATTTTATGTATTTATTTGACAGACAGAGATCATAAGTAGGTAGAGAGGCAGGCAGGCAGAGAGAGAGGAGGAAACAGGCTCCTTGCAGAGCAGAGAGCCCAATGTGGGGCTCAATCCCAGGACCCTGGGATCACGACCTGAGCTAAAGGCAGAGGCTTAACCCACTGAGCCACCCAGGTGCCCCATGGAGGATTCTCTTCTTGATCTAGTCTTGCTGGAAATATGGCCAGCCACCACCTTGAAGGAAATCCCAAGAACTATTGGACTTTTGCCTCTTCCCTCAGGGAGGGAACGAGGGCATTCATGATGACAAAAATCCTATGATCTGGATAAAATAGGAGGCTCTGAGTTCAGGGTAGTGCAGGTATGGGTTCCCTCTTAGACTCCTCCTGGCCGTTGGCCCTTTGCTCTTGCAATGCAGCAGCTTCTGTGTCATGGGTTCAAACCTACAGCCCCTTGCTCCATGCCCATCTAGGCATCTGTCACATCAGGTGAGAGGTTTCCTGCTGCCACAGAGCATAAACCCAGTGGGACACAAACAGGAGCCGTCCATGTGCAGTCTGCAGGGACAAGGATTTGCTGCCCCACAGAGTGAGCACTGCCCAGTGGGAGATGGGATCTGGTGGGTATATTCTCCCCTGCTGCTTCTCAGATGGAGCGCCCAAGCAGCCGGTGGTCTGTATAACATGGCTGAAGAACGTCCCTGGGGAAGGACAGGTGGTCTTTCAAGTACTGGCCAGCTCAGTGATGCACCCCTGCTTTTCATTTCCTCCTTCCCTGTCTCATCCCCCTTACCCTCAAGCCTGATGCCCTGCCACTGTTCCAGGGTTATACAGATTTGCTCAGAAGCAGGGGGAAACCGGGAGTCTGAGTCATAAGACTTAAGTTCTATGCCTGAACAGTGAACGTCAGGAAATCGTAGGGAGAGGAGCCTTTGTAATTGAGACAGATGCTCCAGGGCCCAGGAGTCATCATTCCAACTCAGGCGGGTGCGGTCCCTGCATGGCACAGGACCCCACAGGCCAGGGGTCAGCACAATGACCACGGGCCAAATCTGCCTGCCGCCTGGTTTTGTAAATACGGTATTACCAGTAGAAGCCATGCTCACTTGTTTTTGTCTTGTCTGTGGCCGCTTTCAGCTCCACCAGCAGAGCTGAGCAGTTACGACAGAGATCCCATGGCCCGATCTGTGGACAATGTGGCCGTTTGCATAGAGAGTTTGCCAAGAGCTACAGCGGGGATCAGGCATCAGAGCAGAGGGAAAAGGAAAATCATTTGAACAGGATCAGGACACAAATGTTTCCCTTATACACGCTGAGTGAGGGTTTCAACAAAACCTTAGTTGGAAGAAATTGTAAGTAATGATACAACCACTCTGTCAATCACCTGTTGATGGCCATGCATGCCCGCAGCTGGGAGGTCTTGCACAGATGCAGGCTTGAGCTAGCTCTAGACGTTTAGCGCCTTACCTGAGGAGTTACTCTCTGAACTTCTTGAAGTCAACGTAGTCATCTTTGCACCCTCAGAACCTGGCATTAGTTAGCCAGAAGTCTAGTGATAAGTAGAACGTCTTAGCCATCGAAAACATTCTCAGAGAAGGCAGACAGGTAACTTGCACTATTTTCAAAATAGCATTTGAGAAATGTTTTACCTACTTTCTGAGGATTCTGGACCAGCTATCCTAGAGGACCAGACTGAGGGAATGAATATTCAGTTACAATTTTGTTTTAAAGAGTTATAGCTGATTTTGTTTTCCTCGCAGAAGTGTGCTGAATCTTGAGATCGATGAGAGAGTTGCATGGGAATGGGAGGGCATGGGGTTGTGCCCAGAAAGCAGAGCTGCATCAGAAAGGACACAAGCCTGCATTCAGGTAATGAACCCCACGACCCAGGACAGAGACGTGCGCTCCTACAAGGTCATCTAAAATAGACCGGCTTGTTGCACCATGTCGGAATGCGGGGCTGCTCCAGGGTGGCTCCTAAAAACAGAGCTGCTGGGAGGGGGATAGATAAATTCCAAGGGCCACATGTGGGGGGAGTCCCCGATCAGCGATAGGCTGCAGACACAGGGGGAAAGCCGAAGCTGCTTTCCCCTGGAGCAGGCAGTGAGCTGTTATATTTCAGTTTTGCATTCTGGAATGAAGATGTCTGTGTGCATGTGCGTGTATGCAACATGTGTGTTACACACATGCATCTAGGTCTCAGTGTGCTGGGGTGCATTTGCCTGTGTGTACACGTATGTACACGTGCGCATGTGTGGTGTAGGAGTATTGCACGTGTGTGTGCAATGAAAATGCAAAGTGCAAATCCAAAGGGCAGGTCTGCACGGGCGTCAGTGCTTGTCTGGCTGCAGGTGACAGATTGAGATTGTCCCCGTGCTCAGTAAGCACGGATTCACCTCTTCTGTGACCTAATGGCTGGTGAGACCCTTCTCGGGAGCAGCAGTTCCAGTAGAAATATATTTACATTGTATTCTCGTGAAAAGTGAGAGTAAGCAGTTCATAAAAAGAAACCTCCAGTGTATCCAGCAGGAAAATCAGTTTAATGTATTGGGGGGGCGGGGAATAGCGACTGTGAATCAAGGCAGAGCCCCAGCCTAACCCAGCGGAGGTTAGAGAAGTGTTTTGGAGGGCGTCTCAGCTGCTGTCGCCTTATGAAAAACCAAGCTCCTGAGATGCGACTGGACTTTGTTTGGTATCCAGTCGTTTGAAAGGGGACTTCATTTTGGAAGGATCTCAGGATGGCCTACGGCCAGCTCAGACAGTCACCGGGCTCAGCAACATCCCTCAGGGTCCTAGTCTACTTTGCGCAAAACCTTATAGCTGTGCGTCAAGAATGGGGTGCTGCATTTATTCAAACCCAGGCTAGAGCACACAGAGGGCAGCTGGAGATTGAGGCCCAGATCACAGCGGAGGGCGGACATTCTCCCTCTCGGGGAGCTCCCATCCCATGCAAGAAGCAGATTCCATGTGGAGTGACCCTGGGGCCATGGGAGCTGATACCAATGGATTGACTCAGTGATTGATCTGGGGAGAAGGATTTCTCCAAGCAGCCCAGGAAAAGTCAACTAGAGTAGAGCAGTATTCATATTCTATGGGTAATACGTGTACTACCCCTAAATGGGCACCTCCATACATGTATTATTTCTTGCATTCTAAATAGGGCTGTGCAGCTTGTTAATTACAATAGTTATGGCTCTACTCCATATTGTTCAAAAGAAAATGTATGCAAATTTCACCAGGAATAGAGTGATGGCTACTTTATATTGAGATATTATTTCCTGGTGATAGGATAGATAGTATAGGTTCTAGGAAAAATTACTGCATTGGGGGTCAGGAGGTATGATTCAAATTCTGGCCTGGCCAGGAATGGATCGATCATGGACACGTTGCTAAGGCTCTCTGAGTGACCAACTGCCCCTGGAAAATGTGTTCATGTCTTCTGCCGAGAGGGCTGTAATGATCCAATAAGGTATGTTCTAAGGTCAGTGCAAATGAAGGGCTTTTTGTGTCAAGTGAATTTTACTCTCATTTAAATTTTTTACCAAAAATGAAGTTTTCCTCCTCCCTTACCACCATCACTAAAATGGTGGCCACCCTCCCCACCTTAGGAACTGTGTTATCTTGGGTAAGTCCTATTTGACTTCTCTAAGGTGCAATCCAGGTCATTTCACCCACCCCGTGTTAGAGAGCATCACTCCTAGCAAAAGCACCCAGTAAAAGCTCGTGCATGCCAGCTTCATTTCTAATCCAAGTCTGGTCGCGGGATCTTCCATAGGGAGAAGGGTTGAAGCATGTTGAGTTGGAGGCTCTTTTGGGCAGAATCATCAGGTTTTAAATGAATGAAATTACAGTCAGGGATGCGACTATAATTGACTTTTGGTTTACTTGTCCCCAAAGCCCCATCAACGGCTTCCTCACTGGCTGTGTCCAGTCACTATCGATGTGTATTTCTGCGTGGCAGGGGCGACGCCCCACAGCATTTGGTCTGCGTGCTGGACGTGTGCTCTCTCCATACGTCCTGGTGCTCTCAGACCAGTGGAATGCTTTAAGTACATCAAGCAAATAAATCAGATAATTTCCACCGCGTGTGTCGAAGACTGAGCAACTATGTGCCTGGTTCACCGCAGATTCAGAAGGATTATTTGGATTTGTGAAAAAGCAGAGAATTCCTCTCGTCTTGTCCATACAGAGCAAGGATGGAGAGTCTCCCGCATTCATTTCAACCCTCACGAAAACTGTCTCCATTGTGTTTACCTGGATTCCTTTTTTTCTTTCTAAATTTTGTTTCTCAGAACAGGGAAGCTCAAAGCAACGCTAAACTAGAGATTCTTCTAAGCACTCATGAAATATCAGGGACTTAAGTGGCATATGGGACACTGGGGGTTACTTGGTACAACCTTGCTGTTTCCCCATAAAAGACTGAATTGGAAGAAGCGGGCTTTTCTGGGATCACAAAGCCAGCTGGTCACGATGCTGGGGCCGGTTCTTCTGAAGCCCACCCACCTACGGTTCCTTCGGCAACTTTGCCAGGGTATTTCACACTCTGCTCTGGCTTAATAGACAGGTGCATGCGTTGGATTTTCCTCCCCATGTTTTGTCGTAGGGGAGAATCACTGTCAGATGATCACCTTACGTCCTGGTTTGTTTTCTTTCTCCCCAGTGGTTCCAGCTCAGCCCTGAAGTATGAGCCCTTTCCTGCAGCTCACACCTGCCTTGCAAACCCAGACTGACCCGAGCCGAAATCAGCAGCCCAATGCTCAACTGACTGAGCCACCAGCTGCCCCTATCTTTAATCCTAATTCCACTTAGTTCCAATCCGTAGTCTTCTCTCTTACTCAAGATCCAAATTACAAATTCTACCTAGTGATCCAATTTCTAAAATCTTTGACTTAAATTCTCTGGGCAGCAATGAGTCTTCTTTCTCTTGAGAGGTCATTAAAGACCAGTGGAAGGAGCATGGGCTCAGGGGTCTGTCCAGTGTGAGTTGTCTTGTATTGTCTGCCTGGTCTCTGAAACCTCCTTTTTGGGAATCATCACCCACTCCCACAGGGATGGTCTTGGAAGTCATACTAACCCTAGTGATCCCATCCTTCAGCACAGATGAGGGCCTTAGAGCTGGACTCTGTACCCAAGTCATGCCAAAGAGATCCGGTCTGCTGGCAACCCAGATTGGGTACTCTCTGTATCAGCGGGTCTCTGCTGTCTACTTAAAGACAGACGGTGAAATGTGGTGAGCTCACTGGGAGGGAAAGCAGGTGAGGGGAGGGAGAGAGAAAGGGAAAGAGAAGGAGAAGAGAGAGAAGGATGGAGAGATAAAGAGAGAGGGAGAGAAAGAGGTGGGGAGGCTATAGTTCCCTCAGTTCATACTGGCTTTTATAATCTGAACTTTCTTCTCTGGGATTCCCCCAATAAATTCTATAACAAAATCTTTTTAAAAATTGCTTAATGATGTTTGAGTGAACCAAAATAATCCTTAGTAAGATAACCACCCTTCTTCTTCCCTCCTTCCCTCACACACCCCAGCAGTGGACCATTCTTCCTTCCCTACATATGCCATACCCTCCCCTCCACCTGTCCCAGCAGGTGGGCCTGCAGTGTGACTGAGCACCAGGATCCCTGGGGGCTCGGGGCAAACAGATGCCTGGGTCAGATGCTTGGGGCCAATTCAGGTCAGGGGTGGAGTAAGTAAACGTCACTTCTAACAAGATCCTAGGTGTTCTGGTTCGGATTGTATCCCACAAAAGCTCTGTTGGCCTCCTAAGCCCTGGAACCTGTAGATGAGGCCCTCCTGGAAATGTGGTCTTTGCAGATATAATTAAGCTCAGATTACGTCCCGCTGGACCAGCGTGTGCTCTAGTCTAATGACGGGCATCCTTATATGAAGAGGAAAATTTGAGCACAGAGACACTCTGGGAGAGTTCCATGTGAAATCAGGTTGAAGTCATGTGTCTACCAGCCAAGGAACACCGGAGATTGCCAGTAAAGCTCCAGAAGATGGGAGAAAAGGAGCAGATTCTCTCTCAGAACCTCGGACAGAACCAGCCTCACGACCCCTGGATTTTGGACATCATCTCCAGAATTGTGAGGGAGTGAATTTCTGTTGTTTTGAGCCACCCAGATCATGGCACTCTATGGCTACTCTAGGACATTAATCAACTGGGGAGGCTTCTGCTCTCCAGGGACTTCACTCAGAGACGCACTGACCTACACCTGGTCTCCCAGTGGACTCCTCTCTGCCCTATACCTTTCCAGTCTCTTCCTGTTCCCACAAGCATAAGCCAACTGAAGTTTAGTGAAGGTAGCGTCACTGCCTTGATCAGAAATAAACTTGAGTCCCTTAGCAAAACATGGAAAGATCTCTCTGATGTAGTCACATGTTGTGTGTGCATGTGTGTGTGTTTCTGTATGTGTGTGTGTGCGTGTCTGTGTATATGCATGTGTGTGTGTGTATCTCTGTGTGTGTGTGTGTGTCTGTGTGTGCCTGTGTGTGTACCCCCGGCCCTTGTCCCACCACCACATACTTGCTCACAACTTGGGATCTGGCCAAGCTCCACATGCAATCGTCCAGACTTTAGCTGCGCTGAGACTGGCTGTTTGGTCTCCTGGTCTTCTAGGAAAACCTTCCTTCTCCTTCAGTGCAGGGTTAAAGGCCGACTTTCTGTAGGTGTACTTGGGCGTATTTAAATTATGTGAATTTGTATATTTTTAGACAATGTTTTGACAGCTTTAATCCCTCGACCTTTATATCAAATAGATCCCTTCTCTCCATTTTCCTCCCTTCCTCCCTCCAACGATAATTATCTGATACATGCGAGACAAGGAGCCAAGCATATTAGGAGACCTAAAAACAACTGTTCTCAGGGAGTCTAGAGTGTAAACGACTGACAAAAACACAAAGAACACAAAATGCGTACTTGCACAGATGCACAGACATTTATAGTCTGATGGCATAAAACACACGGTAGCATCTCATACGATTTGGAATCAGAAGTTCTGGGTTCAGTATATGTGCTGCCGAAGCGAGCACAGAAGTTCTGGGTTCAGATCTCATGTCTGCGGCCGGCTGCCTGGAGAAACTTAGTGAGCTGACGTTTCTTCCAAGAAGTGAAGTATTTGTGTTAACCTCCACCGGGGGACGACGTCGGGCTGGCTGGGGCAGCAACTTCGCTGGCACAACCTACTTACTTAAAACAACTTTTGGGGGCGCCTGGGTGGCTCAGCAGGTTAAAGCCTCTGCCTTCGGCTCAGGTCGTGATCTCAGGGTCCTGGAATTGAGCCCCACGTTGGGCTTTCTGCTCGGCAGGGAGCCTGCTTCCTCCTCTCTCTGCCTGTCTCTCTGCCTACTTGTGATCTCTGTCTGTCAAATAAATAAATAAAATCTTTAAAAAATAAACAAACAAAAAAAAACAACTTCTGTACACGAGAAAGTAAAATGCGCATCTATCTGTGTGCTCACATGTGAAATGACACACGCATACGGCGGCGTCCATGGGCTTATCATCTACGTGTGCTTGTACTTTGACAATTAACTTCTTAGTTCATCCATGAAGGGGCTGTTTTGGATACTGTCCTCATCTCAACATTTTTTAATAAAAAATTAATTTCACAGCCCTAGGCCCTTGTAATATACACACTATTACTCATGTGTTTTTACGTTACTATTTCATCTAGTTTTTAATATCTTGCAGCCATATGCTGCTCTTGATCTGCATAAGGAACTCTCCCAGTGGGACTTCCACAAGTTCAGAATAGGGATCAGCATTCATTCCATGTTTTGTTGTTTTCTTTTGTTTGTTTGTTTGTTTGTTTTCTGAGAAACTGGCACTTTAACTGTAAAGAAAGAAGCAAGAAACTGGCAAATCCATGCACTACAACCTTCTACTGAAGATGGAAGATTTTATTTTCCCAAATCCTGACTCCTCCTAGAGCCAACAGTTACACCCTCTATACAGTAGGCCGTGGCAGTTGTTCTGATTGTTACGGGCTGGAATCCTGGAGGAAGCAGTAGATGCATCTGGGTCTTGCCTGAGCAACATTATGGAGACTCAGCTTCTTCCGGACTGAGAACCCGGATGTCCTCTGAGATGTTGCCAAACCCCTCTTGCTTGTTTGTTCAGAGAATGCGTTTTCTGAGACAGTTTAGCCTTCCTCTTCATCCTGTAGTCAGGTCTTACTCAACAGTTTGTGGGCCAGCTGTGGGAAAGAGCCAGGGTCCCGGAGGGTGTGCTGCATGTGTCTGGCTACATGATCACGCTGTGCACCCTGGGCAGCCCAGGGACTAGCTGGGGTGAGGTCTGGAGGCAGCGCTGTCTTCTGCCCCAGTGGGCCCCAAACCACGCATCCCCGTGCTCTCTCCAGGCTCTTTCACCTCCAAGAGGAAGGAAGATTTGCCCATGAATATTGCATGGGACCATTTCCCTGCATCCCAAATTAAGCAGACAACTAAGGACAGCTATTAAAAATCAAAGAAGGCCTGCCTTGGCGGGTGCCACTTGCAGAAGCCTGTGGGCACATTTCCCTTTAAGACCTGAGTTGGGGGACGGTGTTGACTGAGATTTGAAACTCCCTCCCCTGAGGGCTGGATGTCGACATCATTGTTCTCTCCACACCAGAGCTCAGCTTAATTAACGGTGTGTCATTGGGGTGGGCCAAATTTTATATCCTGCCATTGGGGGAGGTGTAAAGTTGCAGCCACAATTGTCTGGAGATGCAGATCAGGTCCAGATTACGTGAGCCCCGCACTCACTGGGGGGTGGATTTCAGTGCCGAGCCAGTTAATAAATAAGTAAATAAGAGGGGAGATGTTCTCATGGATATGTGTTCATAGGATTCCCTCTCCCGGTTTTTGTTTTGTTTTGTTTTAGTGAAACTAGATCATTTATGATTTTTTAGGCTTGAGTCTGCAGAGTGATTTCTTTTTTTTTTTTTTTTCCTTTCTGCTCTATTTGCATATTTCCTAGGAGACAGGCTTCTATCTAATCACAGATTAGGATTTGGAAGATCAGTGACTGTTGTGCTTGTAGAATATCATTTTTCTCCCTGAAAACTGAAGCACTGGTGGCTAGCTACTCCTTGTAGTAACCACCATGCTCTCTAGACCCAGTGTGAACTGCAGCGAGTTTAAATACTATGTGAGGGACGTGTGTCTTGGATTCTAAAATGTAGCGTACTGTCTTTGAATGTTGCTGAAAGACACAGCTTGTGATACATTTCCTCGCAGCTTCTGCATCAAAATTCCTCAAAGGAGAGTCACTTGCTCATAAAATACTATACACATGTATATAAGCACTTATATATGATAGAGCATATATAGCTAACACAAAATAACCTGTTCTTTATTTTCTCCGTGCCAAAGAATTCCAATCGTTTTGTATTCTAGATATAATTTAAATATATTCCTACACTTAATATGTAATAGATAGACTGTATTTAAATATCTTATACCTGTGCATATATACATATATGCATAGGTGTGTATAAATGTATTTTTTGTAGAAAAGAGGTTTCTAAGTCCTCATTCAGGGATATTTTGGGTAGAAAATGACAGAAAGGACAGGGCCAGTAAGTGAGTCCTGCCCAGGCTGGGGCGCACCCGGAACTTGTAGGACAGACGGTACTTGAATGAATCAGGCCAATTCTGTTCCTCCTCCACAAAGACAGGGCAGGACTGTCCCTGCACAAGCCCTTTCCAGCCCCGCTCCAGGATGCCAGTCCTTGGATCACCCATTCCAAGGTGCTGTGACTTGTCATTTCACCATATTAGGAATGTCGGACACAGGAAGAACACAGGTCCCGAGCGCCAGGTCCTTTTTAAAGCGTCTCTTCAGCATAGCACCATGCCCAAAGCCACCCACAAACCACGTCTTCCTTCCTGCAACATGGGATCGGGATCCCCGGCCACCAGCTAATTCAGTCATGAATCAGGAACGAACGAGATCTAGATCTTCATTGTGGCTTAATTGGGCCTTAATTAGCGGGGTGCTCCTCAGCGCAAAGAATAACAAATACAGGAAAACACACACACAGCCCAGCTCCCGGGAGATCTCTGGGTTCTGCACGGGTGCCTGAAGCTGGCCAGTTGTTTCTGTCAGCAGCAAACCTCACTCCCCAAGGCAAAGGCCCTGGCGGGGAATGCTGAGGACGTTTGCCGACAGTCTCTACTTGCTCCTGCATCGGTTGGGAGGCTGGGATGGGCCCGCCCGGTGCTCAGCCTTCCGAGGCAGCAGGAGGAGGTGGAGCTGGATGGACGTCACGGCTCCACCACACAGCTGAGCCGAGAAGAGCGTGGACACCCTTCTGATAGCTTTGCTCGGGCAGCCGCTCTGCTCTCTGTGGGGCTTGGACTCTGGCTCCCTGATGCCAGGTGTCCTTCAGCCCTCGCTGCCGTGAGGTCCCTCCGTGCTGCAGCCGAGGCTCTTTGGGAACCCCCGTTTGTGGGCATGTTCTGTCTCCAGCGCGCAAGCGGTGGCAAAGCAGCCGGAGGAACATCACGGAACAGGCGGATCCACTTTCCAGCGGGGATGCAGTCCTTGCCGGAGTCCGCGCCTTAACAGGCAGGATGAGATGACATTTTGGAGACAGAGGGGCCGGGAAAACATGGTGGAAATTCAGGGCCTCACCCGGACACCGTGGGGCATCAGGAGGGGTCTGAACGCTGTGCGGGATCCTGATCCTGACGGCCCCAGGCTCAGTTTCAGCCAACGGGAAACACAAAGAGTCTTTCTCAAGATTCTGGTTTGGCCAGTTTGCAGAAGTTGTATGTTTTGACTTGACATTTTTAGACATTCCTAAAGATGTTTTCTCATTAAGAAAAGCATTTTTTAGTCCTTGCAGGACAGCAAATTGACTCTGTTTCCCAGAGCACAGCATTATGGGACCGGTCTGTCCCCAGTTTTCCCACTCTCTGTGCTCCTTCATCCTCCTCCTCTGCCAGCCCGCCTTGTCCCCAGCACCCCGGCCTTGCGCGGCCCAGCCTCACAGAAGGCGGTACCGGGGGCCTCCAGCCTCGGCTCTCTGAGGACAAAGCAGCCTGTCCTCCGTGGAGGACACATGCCCATCTGGGAGACACCGGCCGCCCGGCAGGTAGGCGGCTCTAGACTCCAGGTCTCGAGGCTGTCTCCGGGGAGAGGGGAGGCTGAGCACAGGGCTTCTGGTCCCTCAGCCTCCAGTTGCCTGGACAATCAGAGGTCAAGAGAGACCTCTCAAGTCCTGTTCTCTTGGGTCAGGAAAGCAGCTGTGTTAGCAAGACGAGACACACACGTCCTAAAATACGAACGCAGGGCAGACAAGCCTCGACGGACTCCGCGAGACCCAGGTGAGCAGAGATGCCATCAGCGGACGGTCCTGGTGGACACACAACCAGTGTGGACCATGAGCCTCTGACCCTGCACACGGACCCCGCAGGACACCAGGGCGACGAAGTCCAGACGCCCTGCCAGCGTCGGGCACATCCTGGGTGTGGCGAGAACCGTGCACCTCACCCCTGGCACCTTCACAGGGGCCCAGAGCTCTGGCTTCCCTGGGGGTCCAGCTTCCCGGCCCAGGAGGCGATGGTGCAGCTGGGCAGTGGGGACTCTCAAACTGACATTTTAATCTGTGACTGTGAAATCCGACCCCGAGGGGACGCAGGGCGTGAGGGGAGATGCAAATTCGCCTTATTTGGAAGCTTTGCCACCACATTCTCCCTGGGCTAGAAAATGATTTTTAAATCACTTTATTCCAGCACACTGCAGGCTCCATGCCGCTGGCCAGACAAGCATCTGTGGGAACTCCTGGGAAATAAAAACCTTGCAGCTTGCAGCCCAAGTCACTGTGCATTTCCTGTGCGGCGGACGGAGAGCCAGGGAGCAGGAGATGAGGAGCCCATTTGTTCTGCTTCCTCAGAGATGAAAGAGCTTTACTTAGGGACCCTCTTCGGGTCTGCGCCCCCATTCATCACCCCACCACCCAAATCCCTGCATAGGTCAGTGCAGAAGGCTGAAAACACAGCAGGAAATGGAGTAATAGGCCCACAGCCTGAAAATCACAGCATCGAAACCGGAATACGGCAATCGGTAGTGCTCAGAGCGTTACAGGACGATGTATCTTGGGAAATCCTTCTCACTTCCTGCTTGGCCACATGGAGGGGGTGTGCGCGCGCTCACCATGAATAGGTTTTCCAAGTTTTCCAAAGGTGTTTCCCGAATCAGCAGATCACAATAGCCATGTGTATATGAGCGCCATGTGCTGGACACTGCAAACAACTCTGGGTTGAGATAGAGCATTGCATGACCAATAGAGAGAGAGATGGAGAGAGAGAGAGATTTAAGGGGCTTTGGAAATTCCAAGGTCACGGTTGATTTACAACAGGGAAGTAGGGGTCAATTGGACACTCCAATGTCAGGGCTGGGACGTATGAACTCTACCTGGATTATTTCCCCCTTCGACTACATGCATCCTTCTCTGGAAAACTTGGCTTTCCATCTGTAAGTAACAGTGGTGGATTCCACAGCCACTAAGCGTTCCTGCCCTAAAGTTCTGTTGAGATTTTGAAATGATTAAGAAGATGGAAAAGAAGAAGTTTAGAGAAACAGAAGGCCAGAGTGTTTTCACTGATGCACATGAGGTTTGCAAAGGAAGGTAGAATGGAAGGCTGGAACAGGGCATCAAGCGGGGCTTACGTATAAAAAAAAGAAGCGTCTTTCCATGTGGAAGGAACATACAAATAATAGGAAAATCACCAAAAATAAGTAAATAATAATAATAATAATGTGTTTAACTTGTGTCTAAATGTGAATGAAGCTAAAAGCAAGGTTGTGTAGGTGGTCTAGTTATTTGAACCTCTGGTGTGGGATAGACTGCGTTTCCCTGAAAGAGCTACAGAGATGTTTCTAGTCTCATGTTCTTCCAGAGCCTTGAGGTGTCCCATGAGGAGTCGGGACGTATGTCCTCTCCAACTGGATCTGGCAGGCCTCTGTGACCTGCCAATCATTTATAAAATAAAGTAAAACAAAACAAAATAAAATAAGTAAATAAAATAAAATAAAACAAAACACCAGGCTTCTTGACTGCTGAAGCTAGGTTACGGAAAGCAGTGGGCCCAGCCACGTTCTCTCTCCAAGTGCATTCACCCCCCAAAAGTAGCTGCCATGTTGGGGAAGCTGGGCCCACATAGAGAGGTCACTTGGAGGTGTTCTGACCTACAGCCCCACTAACGGGTCCACCACAGTCAGCATCCTGGCAGGTGAATGAGGGGTCTGCGGACATCCCTAACTGATATCCCAATGAGCCATCCCACCTGAGCCCTAGCCACACTGCAAGTCCGTATCCACCAGCAAAGTGAAGCTGTGAACTCTTGGGGAGGTTTGTCACACAGCCATGGGGGCTGGGACAAGGCACTGATACCCAAAACCTAGAGAGGAGAAGAAGTTGTCTTCTTTCGGGCCGAGACAGCCAAATCTGTGTTTGACTCTTATCTCAAAACCATGTTAAACTGGGTCTGATGGATCATTTGTGTCTCTAAGACTTATTCCAGGAATGGGATAGACCCACCCAGCTTTCCTTATCCAGCAAAGAAGGGGCTTAGAATAGTGTCCCCCCAGCATGTTAAATGGCATTCCTTACATAAGATGAAAATAAATGTGTTCTTTATGCATAATTAAGGGAAATAAGAACATTCCCCCCAAAGTCAAGGAAATGGGAAAACTACAGCCCGTTAAGTGCTTGCTGAGATGGTCATGAACATCTTTGCCAGAGATTCTACTCCATGGCCCTGGAGTGGCAAACAAGGTCCCTGACCTGACAGCACCACTTTAAAATTGGATCCAAATACTATGACTTGGATTGTATTGTCCTAACTGTACCTTAAGACTTCATAGGTGGGTTGAAAAGACAAAGTTCTTGGTTGAGGCCCCAGATGCAAGGGCTTTTGAGGAAATGAAGGCTGCCTGTTAATATCCAGAATGAAGATACGATAGCCCTAATAGTCCTAATTTGCATGAATGTCAAAAATAGCATATAGCTCTCAACTTTTATCATTTAGACCTAATGATGCCAAGGATGTGGCTGCTCTGTTAGCTACGTCTGAGCCACCTCTGGCCCTCAGGTAGAGTACAAATATTTAGGGAATTCTGAGGGACTTTCTAAAAATTTTCCAACCCACCAAGATTTTTGCAGTGAGGTATTATAACTGCAGGAAATGGTGTGGTAGTGGCTTTTGAGTTAAAAAAAAAAAAAAAAAAGTTACCTTGAAGGACATCAGCATTAGGCTCCATGCTTACGTTTAGCACAATGAACCTGGCCAGCTCTGAACTCTGTGTTCAGTCAGCACCCAGCATCCACCATGCATGGTAGGGAGTGCTGATGCACAGAACCCAGGAAGGAGTGATTTCCCCCTTGGGGAGACGACAAAGAGAGA
The DNA here is from genome assembly GCF_010015895.1 of Lontra canadensis. Classification (NCBI taxonomy): domain Eukaryota; kingdom Metazoa; phylum Chordata; class Mammalia; order Carnivora; family Mustelidae; genus Lontra; species Lontra canadensis. The sequence goes on from NW_022631026.1 coordinate 3,289,444, forward strand.
CAGGGCCATAAGAAGGGCATAGAGGATTAGGAAAGAGAGGCTGGGCGGCTGGTTCCAGGCTCATTTCAGGCAAGGTGAAGCAAACGCCAATTTTCGTATTATCTGCCCAGTACCAAATGGGGATGAGACCCTGTAAGTCTCAGTCTCCTTCTATGTGAAATGAGGCATTCCTGAAGTTCACGAATACTGAATTTACATCCAGTATCACCCCTGTAGGCAGTAGCAAGCGTGTCCTGCTGTTACAGGCTGAATTGTGTTCTCCAAACAAGGGTGGGCTGCAGCCCTGACCCCACCGGCTCAGAGAGCGAGCTTATTTGGAAATAAGGTTGTTGCAGGAGTGGGTAAGGCAGGCCTCAGTCCCACATGCCTGGTGTCCTTACGCGAAAGTGGCCGTGTGAAGCCAGAGACATGGAGAGAAGCCCGACGAGGACAGAGGCCCAGATTGGAAAGATGTCGCTACAAGCCGAGGAAGGCCAGGGGCTGTTGGAGAGCCGCCAGAAGCTAGGAAGAGTCTGGGAAAGGTCCCCTCTGCAGGTTTCAGAAGGAGAGTGGCCCTGCTGACTCCTCAGCTTTTGACTTCTGGCCTCCAGAGTGTGAGTGAATATACGTTTTGTTGTTTGAGGCCACCCAGTTCTGGTACTTTGTCCAGAAAGTCCCAGAAAACTGGCATCCATGTGAAGGAACATATATGCGGCATCTGGAATCAGAACAGCCAAGCTCAAGCGTCTCTTGACCTACCACAAGGTGGGTCTCTAACGGAGATCAGATGCTTCAAGCCCTGCCCCTGAATTCCCTGTTCTATAGCATGCACTGGGGGTAACGAGAGTCAGCAGCTGCGCATAGCCTTGTGAGCATGAAAGTGTTGTGTACGAACAGCACTTGGCCCAGAGCCTGGCATCTAGGAAGACAGTGGGAGGGCTCTGAGTCTCCTTCTGAAGACACTGGCATTTTGACCTTCCCTTCTGACCCTTCTCTCCCACCACGTGAACACTGCCAGGCACAGTGATCCCACCCAACCTGCCTTCTGTGTGCAAGACATGTTGTGGTTGATGCAAGAGGGGAATGATACTCTTTCTCCTTGCAGCACAGAAGGTCATGCAAATCCTTCGCTTCTTATCACTGTTTAAAATAAGTTCTGCCACTCAACGCCTGTGCTGTTTGATAAGGCATCGTGTTGCAAAGCACGCGCTCCGGAGTGAGACAGAGCTGGGGGCCAGGCTTACTCAGACTGATGGCGCACTGTGTACACTGGAATGCTTCTTTTCTTTGTAAAAATACAAAAAAAAAAATGTTTTTGAAGTCGACGACAAGAAATAAATGGTATATAGAAGGGGCCTAACCCTAGGCCCGACGGACAGAGGGACCCCTAGATGTTTTGTATTTGGTACGATGAAAGAGGATACCCACTCTTGGTCCTTCCAATAGGTGAAACTGACTGAGTGATTTCATGCAGCTCTGCTGCTGCGCGAGACCAGGGTGGGCAAAGCTCCGCCCAGCTGGTACGGGAGAAAAAGGAGGTTCACAGAGTCAGACCCCGTTCCTAGGAGATATGTGGGGCAGTCACAGGACCAACGTCAACCTGCAGAGGCCATGTCCCCGCTGCTTCTCGCAGAAATGTCTCACATCCCTTGTTCTGTGTTTTTGAGTGGTATGAAAAAGCTAAATTAATTTCCTTTGATAATTGTATAAACCTTTAGAAATGGAAGGAAGCCACCTTCAAATGAAGGTACCTTTGAACGGCCGCCTTCATATGAAGCCGCCCCTGGGGCTGAGTTTCTTCGCTGTGTGTGCGTGTCTGAGTGTGAGTGAGGGCACATCTGTGTTTGTGTGAGTGTGTGAGTGACATATGAAACGACAGGCAGACGATATTCAGTCCTAATTATAACTGGCTGCGCTCACTTATATGGGGCAGAACTTCCAGATTCAAACTCTACGACTCAATGAGGAGGAGGAACTGAATTTTAAAAAATTGTAAATATTCTTTAAAAAGATTGTTCTTCCTCCACTGGGAGGTAAAAAAAGTCCATTCAACTTACCAGGGCCCCCGCTCTCCAAACATTTCCTGCTGCTGTTCATTTGTTTATGTTCCTGCTTCCTTAAAACACCCCTTCTCACCACTGGGTTTGCTTGGCAGGATCTCACGCGACCATCAGAGCCTGTCCCCAGGCCTCCTTTTGTGGCCTTGTCTGAGCTTGTCACACCCACGCCGCAGACTGGGGGGACTGCCCGTGTCTGCCCTCATCACGCTGGCGGGTGGGCTGACAAGGGCGTCTTCCCTTGACACATGGTTCCATCAGCCTTGCTGAGGAGCAAAAATGGGCGACAAAGTAACATCAACATTTACATCAGCTTAATGTTGAAAAGGTGGTCATTTCTGAATCTGTGTCATTCCTTCCTGGAGACGAAGAGTTGCTTCAAGGACAGGCTTCAGGTTGGCTCGTTGATCTTTCTCGGTGCTGGTCACAGTGGCCCATGACGTCTGTGGCATCAAACAGCGCCAGGCAGCCTGTGTGCCCCATCTCACAGAAGGGCAGGTGACCCGGGAAAGACACTCTGTGTCCAGGGCCATCAGACGTTCTGATGCTGAGCCCCCAGGTCTGAAGGGCCCCAGGGGAGGGTGAAGGAGATGGCCTGGAGCCAGACAAGCTTGGGAGGCACCTGCTAGCTGAGAGTGAACCCTACGCGCAGCCCCCACTCGCCTGGGGTGGCATCACAGTGGCAGGGCTTTGCCCGTGTTGCCCAGACAGAGTCCAGGCCAGACCCAGGCCAGGCACCCCATGTGCACTGACACCCGCTTCCCACTGCCTCCTCTGGAAACACATTAACAGAGGCAAACCAGCTAACGCAAGTGTGGCCGGGACAGGGTTGAGATTCTAATGCTCTGGGAAGTCACAAAACCATCTTCCCTGCACTTGTCTCTTTCTGTTTTCGCATCTTTCTGTTTTCCCCTCAACACCCACTGCCCCCACGGACTCCTCTCCTCTGCCTCTTGAGACACATGCCTCATTTACTTGATGGTAAGATAGGCCTGGGCTGCCTTCTAGGGAAAAGGCACAGATATTATTTGCAAAGGCTAAAAAGCAGGTGTTCCCCAGCTTATCTGAATATTTTGAGTAAATCCCTGTTTTGAAATGTAAATGCTTCTGCAGTCTGTTTAGTTTGAGATAAAGCAGGGAACAATGAGTTAATCCTTGTTTTATGCACTTCATTATCTGAAGCCTGTGACCAGGCCCAGCCACCTTTTCTAGCATAATAGAGGTCACGCGCAGGTAGATAACTCCCTGCCTCCTCCCCCCACCCCGTAAATCACATTTATCAGATAGATTATGTCGGATATAAACAAACCAGGGTATAAATGTTTTATATGTGCTTACATATGCAATACAGAAAGATGATTGCTTTAAATATTTATTCAATATTAAACATCTCAGTACTTTATAAAATTGTTTCGTTATTGTTCATGCAAAAGGCTGACTTTTTTTTTTTTCTTTCCCAGGGTGAAATTGAATGTATTCATCTCTGAGAAACATGATTTAATCTTTCAGAGTGGCAGTGGGAAGGATTGTGGAATCTCTTTGATTTTTTTTATTATTATCTTTAAATAGTTGCAAAGGAAAAAAAAAAAAAAAAACTTGAAAACGCAATAATCTACCCAGGCCCGTTAAATTAAATCCTCTCAACAATCTCGTTTCTTCTCTCATGTCTGTCCAAAAACAAACAAGCCAGCCCGCAAACAACTGTCCCCCGCAAACCCCTACACTACCTCAGAAAGAAACGGTGATCCAGGAACGTAGAAGAACAGGCAGCCTGGTCTTAGAGAAGGTTCCCACTGATGTTGCCAGAGCCCGTCGCTAAGAACCGATGGGATTATTAAAAATTATCTAACTCAGAATTCTTTCTTTGCACCAGTGCTCCAGGATAAGAGCTCTGTAAATGCTTCTTCATAATCGATTCTCCCGTTTCTTTTCTGTCTTTGTGGCTCGTTTGAGAGCTTCCTTTCTTTTCATTCTTCTCCCACCAGCTTCTTATTCCTGTCTTTATTTTCCCCATTTTATGAACACTTCAGCCTGGTCTGCTGCCCTCTGCCTTTCTATGTCAATGACACCCTGGGGCCCGGAGCTTTTCCACTGCTGGTGCAGAGGAACCGACAGTCTCCTGCTCTATTTATGATGCTCTGTTAATGATGCTTCTGGATTCCAGTGGATTCTGCTGGCACTGGCTGGACCTCCAGCATTCTGCACTTCTGCAAGCTGAACCCTCAGAGAGCTTTCTCCTTTTTCATATCCTCTATGTGGAAAGAACACTTCCAAGAAAGAGAGAGACTTGGAAAACATGTACCTTCTCTGTGAACTTACAAGGCTGTCAGTGAGAGGCGTTTCTTGGTGGACTCCAGACAAAGAAAGGCACCCTTTTCTACTGTGTTCTCCATGGTGCCAAGGGCAGCTCCTTCCTGCCTGACTGCTAAAGACTGGGGCTAGACGGGAGGGCAGAGCAGCTGACTTGTGCATCTAGAATGTTGACAACGACATACGTGTTTGTTTAGCTTATTACTGGGGTGTCAGGTAGGATCTCAGACATGACTTGCAAGATATGTCGATTTCTTTTTTATTGATTCTATTTTTAATCAGGAGTAATCCAATAGTGGGGTTCTGCTTCAGCTTCTATTGACTCCTTTCTGATGGCATTAAAATGTGCAAGTCCATATTTTATTTATGACCAAAGTGGTACCATTAGAATGAGACCAGGACCCCAGGGCTGCATCTCTCAGGCACGTGCCCATCACAAGTGGACGTCAACATGAGTGTGCAGTCCTGATGCCTCCTTTGCAGCTCCTAGAGTAAATGCATCCACAGATATCTGATGGCCGTCAAGGTTACAGCAGTGGCGGAAAACAGACGAAGACATCAAAGATGGTTTTCCAAGACAGATGGCGCCTACACACCAAACCAGCTCACGCCCTGGGACTGGACAGGCGGCTTTCAGGAGACACGGGTGGATTTTTCCATCGTATTGACCACTTTGATTTGCTAGGTCGTTTTGTTCCAGTAGTTACACTGTTTTGTACATGAGACTTAAGAAATCTGGCTGAACAACTACTTATCACGGGGTATTCCTGAGGGAAAGGAGCCCCTCGGATGTCACCCGGAGCAAAGAGTTTGCTGGGTTTCAAGGCAAGTCAACAGAAACTAGTCCTTATTGAGCAGTTGCTGTGTTCTGATGCTGGGTCCCTTACACCAAAATGGGTTTATTGTGAAGCTACGGAGCTCGAGCCTCAGGCCTTTCCCGGGCAGTGGGTTCCTCGCTGACTTGGGAGGGAAACCAGCAATTCGCTCTTCACAGTGTCATATCCTTTTCCTTAAATGAGTCCCCTCCCCCAAATGTCTTGTGCTTCAGGCCTTACGAAAGCTGCAGACCCCCCGATTTATATATTTCACAGCAATCTCACAGTTGTATGAATTTGATCATGACTTACACAGACGGCATCACACCAGAAATCAAAAGAATGAATTGATCGACAAGAGAACTATCAAAACATACTATTCCTACGAAACCCCAGTTTGGCATTTGTATTTCAGCAAAACATCCCTTTTGATCAGGTTTGCTCATTTGAACTGTATTGTATTGGTTTTACTGCTTTCTGGTATTTAACACGTAAGTGTTTTGTAGTTTGATAGTACTACAGCCGTACAGCTACCTAGATGATCGCAGGTTTGTTACTGTAGAGAGTATAAGCTAAGAGATTTATTTAGGTTAGCAAGGAAGTGCATGAGAACTTCTCCCTCTAAAAAAGAAACTTCGACAATACTCAGGATTGAAAGATACCTCAGTAGACTCTGTCCACGCTCAAGAAGAGGGAGTGGAAGCAAACGGACATCCTTGGCTTTGTAATGGAACTAAAATGTGAGTCCAGGGATGAAGTACTCTTCCTTTTCAGAGGGTATCATGGGTGATCATTCCCCCTTTACCACCTCCTGGCTCGTATTGATTGATCTGTTGATTGATTGGCTGAGGTTGATTTTTGGGGTGTGCATGTGGCCTGTGTCCGAGCTGCTTCGTAGTGACAACATGAAGTCTTGACAAAGGTAGGACTTGCTCAAGATCTGTAGCTCTTTGCACCTCCAATGGTTCCCAACTGCCTGCAGGCAAAAGTCCGTATGCCTTGGCAGGACACACAACCGTCCATGAGTCCCTCTCTGTCTCCTGTTGTGTCCAGTCTAAATGACTACTGTTACCCCATAGCAGGTGTCTTCTGCTCTTCTTGCTTTCCAGTGCTCTGGACAAACCCCCCTCCTGCATCTTGTCCACCTGCATGGGACCTCCACCATCTCCACTCTGCTCCCTCTGACCCTTGCAGGCAGCTATGTAAGGAGAGCAAGCCACTCTTTTTCCAGGTACCATCTCCAGAATCATCTCCCTGAGGGCATTTTTGCTGTCCACCTGTGACTCCCTACATGATACAAAGCCCCTTTGAGGACAAATCAAATGGCTCCTTCCCTAACATCCCTAGTTTCTAGAATAGTCATTGCACTACTTGAATATAGGACCATCTCCCCTCTTTAACTATCCATTCCTCTAGTTGCTCATTGATGCTGTTTTTGGGCTCATCATCGCTAGTTAAGATATACCTGCTCTGAGTACAAAAATGATGGAACGTATTTTTACATCCTGCAGCTTTTGCTTGAGAAGTTGATTGTGTAGATTTCTTTAACTTCTGACTTGTTTTGAAAATTGAATCCACAGTGTTGAAAGTTGTCAAGAGAGGTGCCTGCCATGAAGTAAGGCTGCAGAAGGTTTCTGCAGAATGAATGAGACCAGCATATTTCCTATTTCACCAGCATAGACTGTCATGTTGTCATGGACTGACAGGCCACAGGACAACATTAAAAAAAAAAAAAAAAAAGATTCAATCTTATTTAATATAATTTCTTTTCTAAAAGCCAATAAAAATGCAACAGTGTATTTTTCTCTCCCCAGAAAGAAATAGATTTCTAGAGTGTGATTTTAGTGAGAGGCCACTTCCCTTTCAAACCAAGTGTCTGCAAAAGTAAAATTTTCTTCTTTTCCTTCTTTTTTCTAAGTGGCTGTGTCTTGTCTAGAGAGGAACGTGACTCAGGTGTTGCTGCTACTGCTGTCTTCAATTCACAGATACTTCCCTGTGGGACTCCCATGTCCATGGATAGAGTGACCGACCTGTAGTATTCTTATAACTGGAGCCAAAGACAAACATAAAGAGAAGTACGTTGGGGAGTTTTTATCTAATTCAAGGAATTACCAATTCATTCTGCTACTGATCTTCTCTTCTGGTTTAACCTTCACGTGGGAGAGAGTACAGGACCACGATGATAAAGACAGGTGCTTGACTTTGAACTAAGACTCTAGTGGGCACTGGTCCGGGGCCTTGCCTGGCTCATCACCCTCCATCAGGCTGAGATGGAGACACGGATCCATCACGAAGCTGTTGGGAGGGTTAAATGTGGCAGTGTCTGCAGTGAGTGCTCATTAAATGTTAGCTGTGACTTAGACCCGGTCACACCAAGACACATTTCCCATTGAACTGTTCTCGAACTTAGAGCAGGTGAAGACCCATTGGGAAGCTTATTAAAAAGTACAGTTCCTGGGGGGCTGGGGGGCCCAGGCGGTTAAGTGCCTGACACTTGGTTTAATTTCAGGTCACTTGTGAGATCAAGCACTACATCGGCTCCATGCTCACTGGGGAATCTGCCTGAGATTCTTTCCCCTTCTCTTTCCCTCTCCTTCTGCTGCTTGTTCCCTCCCCCAACTCACACACTCTCTCATTCTCTCACTAAAATAAAGAAATAAAGATAAGTACAATTCTTGGATGTCCTCTGGTTGGGTCCAGTCCATTGGGTCCAGTGTGGGCCCTGGAATCTGCATCTGGGACGTGTCTTCACATGGATTCCGATGACAATTCTGTGGCCTGAACTTGGAGCCATACAGAGCCACCATGTCACTTTCAAAACCACTTTGAAGGCTGAATGCAGAAACCTTTCTTCCAGTCCCCGATTATCTGCCGTCAGATGCTGCGAGCTGGTGCACAGAGTTTCTGCTCTCGGGAGCCCGTGTTGTTGTTGGAGGTTACAGGGTATGGGCAGGACTACTCAGGCTTACCTAATGTTATCAACATTCATCCTATATCTTCAGACTTCCACCAGACTTGGACACTCACACCACAACCTCAGAAAGGTGCCCCATAGATATGGGCTGTGCAGTGAAGAAAAGCCTTCAGGCTGGGAAGTAAGACAAAGGAGGCTTGCACCTGCTTTGGTCACCATTTTCTCTGTGTGTGTGAAGGAAGGCGGGGGGAGGAAGGCAGGGTCACAGGAGAGAGGAGGAGCAGAGCCCTTCATAATAAACAAGGGTAACAACTTGTGCCTCAGAGGGGTTTTTTGTGAGGTTTAAATGAGATGTGTAAAGATTGCAGCCCCTCCTGTGGCTTCTCCCAGCCGTGACTTGCCCGTCCTTAGCTAAGCACTGGGGTGGACTCTGTACCACCCACTTAACCCTGGACGATATACATGGATACTCACTGTCATTTAATCGTTTTTCATGCCCCAGTTTCGTCTTCCCACTAGATTATAAGCATCCTGAGATCAAGGACTGTAAATCAGGCCTGTTCTGTCTTCCCCTACCCGTTCTTCAACTCCCCCACAACCCCCGACCCCCACTTACATGCTCTGTTCCTGTGAATTCACAGCTGTCACAAGTGACAAAAGAGGAAGCAATAAACAGACCACAGATTCGGTTCCTGACCTAAAAGACAGGATTATTGGGCAAGCCAGAGCAGAGTAATCCAGGTTCACCAGGAAATATCACACAATGACAGGTTGGTTGCCAGGAAAAGCAAAGAACCTTCCAGAAGTGGTCAGTCTTGCAGGGAGTTACAAGCGTTCCTTGACATTTTCTGTGCTTGGTACCTGGACCTCATCTTACTTATGCAATGTGTCCACCAAGGCCCTGGTCACCTCCTGCTGTCAACTAGATCTCATCACAGCTGGGCAGGTTGTCTGCAGCCCCTAAGTGAGACTCACATTAGGGGTCTGTATCTTGGAAGAACGAGACACTAATACACATTGTCATAGACATTGAAGGCACTCCAATATTTGTTGAATGAAGAATGAGTAGCCTAATGGTTTGCTTGTCTATCTTTTAAGGGTGTATCTTAAAAAGATTAGATGACATATATGAAGAACCAGAGCATTTTTGTGGAAACAAGTCATGCAAAGGTTAAAGCGAGGTTTACAAAATATTCTTTGGTAATTTAAGAGCTGTGCTTCTGAATGGGAGAGGTCTGAGGCCTCACTTTATAGGTTTTTCTTTGTTGGAACATTTTCAAGCTGTCTGGGGACACAGGCAGGGCTGTGATCCTTCCAAACCCTCCACTCCTGAAGGGAAGGCATGTCTGGAATCACGCCTCCCCCCTTGCCATTACAGCCCCTTCCTCATCAACGACTCACGGTTTGGTGGGATTCTCCTGCATGTCTGCCCTCTTGTCTCTCAGAACTTCTAACCCTGCCTATAAACTGACATCTTCAAGGAAATATTTGTTCATAAACTAGAGGAAGGTCTTGTCTCTGGGTAGGCAGGGAACTCACTCTCATGGGTAAACACTGAGTGCCATTTTCTTCCTCCACCCCCCAACATTTGATTTATATTAAGTGAAACAGACTATCTTTACAAAAACATATGAAAGGGTTTTTTCATAATCAAAACTCTATGTGGCTGAAATGTAGCTCATTTCTTCAAAGTTTCCCACATAGATCACAATCGTATGCATGCAGAACTTTAGCTCTCTGTCCCCTTTCCCTGCTGGGTCCAGTTCTGGATGTGTCTGATGGAGGGTGGAGCAGCTTTCGTGTGTGTTGAGAGCTAAACCTCCACACAGACGAAAAGATGATGTTTTGCACTCTCTGTTGACCCAAGATGAGGTCTCCAGGCTCTTCTTTAGGGTACACTGAAATAAGCCATCTCTCAAGACCCTTGGGAAAAGTGACTTCCTAAACCCTCATGCTGTAATTTATAATAACAGTGGAGATGATAACATCAGTAACATGCATCACATGTGGACTAGACCTGTAGTGTCTCATGGCTATTGTCTCCATCAGTCCCGCTGGTCAGTTGAGTAGACAGACAGTGGAGATTATAGATGTTATTCTAACTCAGAAACTTCTTGTTTCCCTTGTTGATTACAAAACCTTATGACCTCATATGCTAGCTTACATCAATTACCTTGTTTTTCCCTATGGCAGAAATTCTTATTATTTTATTTATTTTTAATTTTTTAAATTAACATATAATATATTATTTGTTTCAGGGGTACAGGTCTGTGAATCATCAGGCTTACACATCAGGCTTACTCACCATAGCACATACCCTCCCCAATGTCCATCACCCAGCCGCCCCCTCCCTCCCACCCCCTCCACTCCAGCAACCCTCAGTTCATATCCTGCAATTAAGAGTCGTTTATGGTTTGTCTCCCTCTCTGGGTACATCTTGTTTCATTTTTTCCCCCTACTTTCCCCTATGATGCTCTGTCTTGTTTCTCAAATTTCTAGTATCAGTGAGATCAGATGATAACTGTCTTTCTCTGATGGGCTTATTTTGCCTCTAGTTCTATCCATGTTGTTGCAAATGGCAAGATTTCACTTTTGGATGGCTGCCTAATATTCCTCTGTATATATACCACTTTTTCTTTATTCATTCATCTGTTGATGGACATCTAGGTTCTTTCCATAGCTCGGCTATTGTGGACATTGCTGCTATAAACATTTGGGTGCATGTGCCCCTTGGGATCACTACATTGTATATTTGGGGTAAATACCCAGTAGCACAATTGCTGGGTCATAGGGTATTTTCAATTATTTGAGGAACTTCCATACTCTTTTCCAGAGGGCTGCACCACATTGCATTCCTACCAACAGTGTAGGAGGGTTCCCCTTTCTCCGAATCCTCGCCAACATCTGTCATTTCCTGACTTGTTAATTTTAGTCATTCTGACTGGTGTGAGGTGGTATCACCCTGGGATTTTGATTTCTATTTCCCTGATGCCAAGTGATGTCGAGCACTTTTTCATGTGTCTATTGGATATTTGGATGTCGTCTTTACAGAAATGACTGTTCATGTCCTCTGCCCACTTCTTGATTGGATTATTTGTTCTTTGGGTATTGAGTTTGATAAGTTCCTTATAGATTTTGGATAGTAGCCCTTTATCTGATATGTCATTTGTGAATATCTTCTCCCATTCTATCAGTTGTGTTTTGGCTTTGTTGACTGTTTCCTTTGCTGTGCAAAAGCTTTTGATCTTGATGAAGTCCCAAGAGTTCTTTTTTGCCCTTGCTTCCCTTGCCTTTGGTGATGTATCTAGGAAGAAGTTGCTGAGCCTGAAGTCGAAGAGGTTGCTGCCTGTGTTCTTCTCAAGGATTCTGATGAATTCCTGTCTCACATTGAGGTCTTTCTTCCATTTTGAGTCCATTTTTTTTGTGTGTGGTGTAAGGAAATGTTCTAGTTTCACTCTTCTGCATGTGGCTGTCCAATTTTCCCAACACCGTTTATTGAAGAGAGTGTCTTTTTTCCACTGAACATTCTTTCCTGCTTTGTCAAAGATTAGTTGACCATAGAGTTGAGGGTCCATTTCTGGGCTCTCTATTCTGTTCCATTGATCTATGTATCTGTTTTTGTGCCAGTACAACACTATCTTGATGATTACGGCTTTGTAATAAAGCTTGAAGTCCAGAATTATGATACCACCAGCTTTGGTTTTCTTTTTCAACATTCCTCTGGCTATTTGGGGTCTTTTCTGGTTCCATACAAATTTTAGGATTATTTGTTCCATTTCTGTGAAAAAAAAATTGACAGTATTTTGATAAGGATTAATTTAAACGTGTAGATTGTTCTAGGTAGCATAGACATTTTCACAATATTTTTTTCTTCCAATCCATGAGCATGGAACATTTTTCCATTTCTTTGTGTCTTCATCATTTTCTTTCATGAGTATTCTATAGTTTTCTGAGTACAGATTCTTTGCCTCTTTGGTTAGATTTATTCCTAGGTATCTTATGGTTTGTGGTGCAATTGTAATGAGATTGACTCTAATTTCTCTTTCTTCCGTCTTGTTGTTGGTTATAGAAATGCAACTGATTTCTGTACAATGATTTTAAATCCTGACATTTTACTGAATTCCTATATGAGTTCTAGGAGTTTTGGAGTGGAGTCTTTGGGTTTTCCAAATAAAGTATCATTTCATCTGCAAAGAGTGAAAGTTTGAATTCCTCGTTGCCAATTCAGATAATTTTAATTTATTTTTCTTGTCTGATTGCTGAGCCTAGGACTTCTAGTATTATATTGAATAGCAATGGTGATAATGGACATCCTTGCTGTGTTCCTGACCTTAAGGTAAAAGCTCTCATCTTCTCCCCATTGAGAATGATATTCACTGTGTTTTTTTTCATAGATGGCTTTTATGATATTGAGGTATGTTCCCTCTATCCCAAGGCTGTGAAGAGTTTTAACAATAATAATAAAAAAAAGATGCTATACATTGTCAAATGCTTTTTCTACATCTATTGAAAGTATCATATGGTTCTTGTTCTTTCTTTTATTTATGTATTGAATCACATTGATTGATTTGTGGATGTTGAACCAACCTTACAGCCCAGGAATAAATCCAACTTTGTTGTGGTAAATATCCTTTTAATGTACTATTGGATCCTATTGGCTAGTATTTTGGTAAGAATTTTTGCATCCAAGTTCACTAGTGATATTGGTCTGTAATTCTCCTTTTTGATGGGATCTTTGTCTGGTTTTGGGATCAAGGTAATGCTGGCCTCATAAAATGAGTTTGGGAGATTTCCTTCCACTTCTGTATTTTGGAACAGTTTCAGGAGAATAGGTATTAATTCTTCTTTAAATGTTTAGTAGAATTCCTCTGGGAAGCCATCTGCCCTGGGCTCTTGTTTGTTTGGAAATTTTTGGTGACAACATCAATCTCCTTACAGGTTATGGGTCTGTTCAGGTTTTCTATTTCTTCCTGGCTCAGTTTTCCAGTTTATATGTCTCTAGGAAAGCATCCATTTCTTCCAGATTGTCAAATTTTCTGAAGTATAGTTGCTCATAATATGTTCTTATAACTGTATTTCTTTGGTGTTGGTTGTGACCTCTCCTCTTTCATTCATGATTTTATTAATTTGGGTCCTTTTTCTTTTCTTTTTGATAAGTCTGGCCAGGGATTTATCAATCTTATTAATTCTTTCAAAGAACCAGCTCCTGGTTTCATTGATCTGTTCCAGTTTTCTTTTTGTTTCTATTTCATTGATTTCTGCTCTGATCTTTATGATTTCTCTTCTCCTGCAGAGTTTAGGCTTCATTTATTGGTCTTTCTCCAGCTCCTTTAGGTGTAGGGTTAGGTTGTGTATTTGAGACCTCTTATTTCTTAAGAAAGTTTGTACTACTATTTAATTTCCTCTTAAGACTGCCTTTGCTGCATCCCAAAGATTTGGAACAGTTGTATTTTTGTTTTCATTTGTTTCCATGATTTTCTAAATTCTTCTTTAATTTCCTGGTTGATTCATTCATTCTTTAGTAGGATGCTCTTTAGCCTCTAGGTATTTGAGTTCTTTCCAACTTTTCTTTTGTGATTGATTCTAATTTCAAAGCAATGTGGTCTGAAAATATTCAGGGAATTATCCCAGTCTTTTGGTACCAGTTGAGACCTGATTTGTGACCCAGGATGTGATCTATTCTGGAGAATGTTCCAGGTGCACTAGAGAAGAATATTTATTCTGTTGCTTTGGGATGGAATGTTCTGAATATATCTGTGATGTCCATCTGGTCCAGTGTGTCATTTAAAGCCTTTATTTATTTGTTGATCTTTTGTTTGGATGATCTGTCCATTTCAGTGAGGGGGGATGTTAAAGTCCCCTACTATTATTGTACTATTGCTGATGTGTTTCTTTGATTTTGCTATTAATTGGTTTATATAATTGGCTGCTCCCATATTTGGGGAATAGATATTTAAAACTGTTAGATCTTCTTGTTGAACAGACCATTTAAGTATGATATAGTGTCCTTCCTCATCTCTTATTATAGTCTTTAGTTTAAAATATAATTTGTTGGGGCACCTGGGTGGCTCAGTGGGTTAAAGCCTCTGCCTTCAGCTCAGGTCATGATCTCAGGGTCCTGGGATCGAGCCCCACCTTGGGCTTTCTGCTCAGCAAGGAGCCTGCATCCCCCATCCCCACCCCCTGCCTGCCTCTCTGCCTACTTGTGATCTCTCTCTCTGTCAAATAAATAAATAAAATCTTTAAAAATATATATATAATATAATTTGTCTGATAGAAGGCTTGCCACCCCAGCTTTCTTTTGATGTTCACTAGCATGGTAAATTGTTTTCCACCCCCTCAGTTTAAATCTGGAGGTGTCTTTGGGTCTAAAATGAGTCTCTTGTAGAGAACATATTGATGGGTCTTGTTCATTTTTATCCAGTCTGTTACCCTTTGTCTTTCGATTGGGACATTTAGCCCACTTACATTCAAGGTAACTATTGAAAAATATGAATTTGGTGCCATTATATTGCCTATAAGGTGACTGTTACTGTGTATTGTCTCTGTTACTTTCTGGTCTATGCTACTTTTAGGATTTCTCTTTGCTTAGAGGATCCCTTTCAGTATTTTTCTCTAGGGCTGGTTTGGTGTTCACAAATTCTTTTTGTTTTTGTTTGTCCTGGAAGATTTTATCTCTCTTTCTATTTTCAATGACAGCCTAGCTGGATATAGTATTCTTGGCTGCATATTTTTCTGCTCTGAATATGCATGCCAGTCCTTTCTGGCCTGCCATGTCTCTGTCGATAGGTCTGCTGTCAATCTAATGTTTCTACCATTGTAGGTTAAGACTTCTTGTCCTGAGGTATTTTCATGATTTTCTTTTTGTCTCCAAGACTTGTAAGTTTTACTATTAGATCACAGGGTGTTGACCTATTTTTATTGATTTTGAGGAGAGTTCTTGGTGTCTCCTGGGTTTTGATGTCTTTTTCCTTTCCCAAATTAGGGAAGTTATCTGCTATAATTTGCTCCAATATACCTTCTGCCCCTCTCTTTCTTGTGCTTCTGGGATCCTGATTACTCTAACATTGTTTCATCTTGTGGTACCACTTACCTTCAGATTCTCACCTAGTGGTCCAGTAGTTGTTTATCTCTCTCTCTCTTTTTTTTTTTTTTCAGCTTCTTTATCTCCATCATTTGGTATTCCATATCACTAATTCTCTATTCCACCTCAATTATCCTAACAGTTAGAGCCTCCATTTTTATTGTACCTTGTTAATAACCTTTTTTATTTCAACGTGGTTAGATCTTAGTTATTTTATTTCTTCAGAAGGAGACTCTGTAGTATCCTCTATGTTTTTTTTTTTTTTTCAAGCCTAGCTAGTATCTTTATAGTCGTCATTCTGAGCTCTAGTTCCAACATCATACTAATGTCTGTATTAATTAGGTCTCTGGCAGTTGGTACTGCCTCTTGATCCTTTTTGTGTGGTGAGTTTTTCTGTTTTGTCATTTTGTCCAGAGAAGAATAGATGAACGAGAGAACAAAATGCTAAAGGGGTAACAATGCCTCTCACCCAAATACACTAAACAAATCATAAAAGACCTTAAATGAAAGTGTATATATATATATATATATATATATATATACACATATGTGTGTGTGTGTGTATGTGTGTGTATGTGTGTGTGTGTATACATGTTTATTTATTTCAGGCTGGTGAATAGAACAGAACCACATACTAGATTTTGGGTGTATTTAGATCTGTTAGAAGAAACTGCCTCCTAAACTTTTTTTTTTTTTAATCATTTTAAGAAAGAAAAACTTATTATATACAAAAATAGGGGTAAATATGATGAGGGGATGGAATATGACTGTAAAGATGATAATTACAAAATATTTTTAAAAAAGGAATTGACAAGATAAGAAGTTGGTTGAAAAAGGAAAGAAGAAAATTTTTTTAAATAATAGGAAAAAATGAAAGAAAATTTTAAAAATTAACTTTCAAAGACTAAAGTATCATGGAGAAAAAGCCATGAATTCTCTGTTTTATTCCCCTAGCGCTGGGGTTTGGCAGTTCTCATTGGGCAGTAAACTTGTTCTTGGCTGCATATTCTTGCTGATCTGGGGGCAGGGCCTGTTGTGTTGATTTTTCAAGCGTGTTTGCCCCACGCAGAGTTGCACCGCCCTTGCCAGGGGCCAGGCTAAATCATCTTTTCAGGTTTGCTCTTGGGAGCTTCTGTTCCCTGAAAGTTTTCGGTATAGCTTTGGAGGATGGGAATGAAAACGGTGGCCCTGTTTGAAGAGTAGTGGCCCCACTATGCCAGGGATCATGGTTTATGGCAACCCTGAGCTGAGGGCCCCCTCCTTGGCTCTGTCTCTGCCGCCGGCTTCCGCACTCTGATACCTGTGAACTCTGCCACACTCAGGCACCCCTGCTCTTTCTGCGACCCCATGGGACCTAAGACCACACTGTCCCAGCAAGGGCTCCACCTCCCACTTAGCCACTGGAGTGGCATCCCTCTGCAGAGCAGACTTCTAAAAATTCAGATTTTGTGCTCTGCTGCTCTCTCGCACTGATGGCCAGCTGATGGAGGCTCTCCTCCCCACCCCTACCTGCGGTCTGTCTTCCTGTGTATCACCTCCACGCTTCTCCTCATGTCCTACGTACCAGAAAGTGGTCGCTTTTCCATTTCTAGAATTGCTGCTATTCTTTTCTTCCGTCTCCTGTGGGGGTCGTAGGTGTTCAGAATAGTGAGATAACGACCTCGCTGAATTCCTGGGACTTGAACATTTTAGGTCTCCTGCTTCTCCACCATGTTGCTCCTCTCTTCAATCCTTACTATTTTATTCCTACGAGACTACCCCACTCTTCTAGGAAAATCTGCCCAGACACACATCCAGGTTTGGACATGACAGATGCTTTAGTCCGATCTTGCCTTGCAAAGCCGTTTTTCATCCCTGTGTTGCAGGAAGTAGCTGGGCTCCTGAGGTGAAGACTTGCCCTAAACCTTATCTCTCTTTGAGTATCTAATATCCACTTTCTTATCCCAGATCTTCTTGACTCTAACCAAAAGAAACTTCCTTTTATCAGAGCCAATTTTTTTTTTTTTTTCCCTAGCATATAATAAAGAAAAGCTTATGGTGGATAGACCAAACGTTGAAGGCCAGCCGAAGGCCTCAGGCTTCAGGACCCGAGTCCATGGCACTGGAATAATTAGAGAAGCAGGGTCCATGGTTTCCTTTGTTAATGCTGAAAACTAATGAAAAACAGACCTGATCCGAAACCATAGTCTGTTGTAAGGAATCCATTTGCAAGAGACATCTAAGTTGCAGCCAGGTCCCAATTTAGGCGATTTTGTTCTGTCTCAGTGTCACTAGTTACTCACTTGACGTATCTTCAGCTTCTACAGAAAAGATAGAGAGAAAGAGAGGAGGATTTCCAGGTTGCTTTTCAAATCTAAGAATCTAGGAAATCCCCTGAATTAAGCATACATGAGGATTAACTCCAAATACAAAGTCAGTCCTGCTTTTGCGATGACAAGTGTTATTTTTCCTGCTTTCAAAAGCAAGGTTTTCTCCCTGAACCTCACTTGGCCACTCTCCCTGAGCCCAGAACGCAGTCTGGGACAGAAGCCGAGACTGACGGCAAAGGTCCGGAGAGTGCGAAAGCCCCGTATACAGTGGACAGATTTCAGACACAAGGCGTTGTTCTGCTGAATTTAAAGTTTAAAAGCAAAAGATAAAAGAAAACAGAGCTCTGAAGCAAGGCTTTCTAAATAGTTTTCCTTCTCATTCTTATGCACTGACCCTGAGCATCTTTTATATGCCTGAGCCTGGTGAGTGGCCCTGACAGGAATGAGGAACGTTTACTTTTTCATCAGAGCAAATAGAGAGAGGAAATCTTTATTGTTGGCGGTGAGCTCAAAAGATGTTGCCCACAGTCTGAGTGTGGGAGCTTCTGGGAGATACATTTTTAAAATTTTTGGTTTTCTCTGGAATTCCAAAGGCTAATGTCACCCTGAATGAGGGGGTCTTCATTTACGGATCTTCCAGGACTGATTTTGAAAGGCCTCACGTGGAAATTCAAGTAAATGTCGTTTGAGATCTTGGCCACCACAGGCTTACTGATATTTTAATGAAATCACTGTTTTCTTTTCAGACTAGATAATGATCATAGCTTGTACTCACAGTTCCCAGTTTATGAAAATGCAGCTGCCAACTTCTTTAGGAGCCAATTTTATTTTTTTTAAATTGACATGCATTTTTTTAGTGTATGGGCTGTAGCTTTGAAAATAGCCTCAAGGTAAAGGTACAAATGCCTAAAAAGAATGACAGTTTTTCTGGAAAGAGAGCAATATATACCATTTGTATATTATATATATTTTTGCATTACATTGCTGTGTAATAGATATTACTTACATAGTATATATTATTTACTATATTATAGAAATCATGCTTATTCGATATTAGCATATATTAGATTCACTTGTATTTACACATGTATTAAATGTTCATATAACATTTAATAACATATTAAATAACTATATAGTATACACAATCACTAGATTTGACTCCCTGGAATAAAAGCACACTTCACTTAAAAGAAAATTTCCTTATCGACCGTTGGGAGCACCTCCAGCAGAGCAAACAGCTTGAAGGAGCACACTGAGGTAGTATGGGTCTTGTCCCTGAATCTTGCTGGGAGTGTAGACTTTCACACATACACTACATTGCAAAGGTAAGTCATCCCTTCACTTTTCTTTATATGCCACTGGGATCTTCCAGATGGACCCAAGAAGGAGAGAATAGAGTATCAGTAAAGAGATACAGAGTCTTTATCAACTCAATTAGAAACTGTTAATCCAATCTAAGGCTTTGGGATATTTTAATGGCCATGTATGATGTTAATGGAGGTTAATTGGCATTCATTTCAAGACTTTCTTCTTTTCAACACTTTTTAGTTCAGGTGGGGGAGGTGTGCTCTGCATTTGCTATTCAGGTTAGGATCTTGGGATCAGCAAGAAACACCTTCTTCTCTTCTCCCCTGGAAGGCCTTATTATCATTCCAATGAAAAAGCTTACCTAGAAACAAAAGTGCAGGTCTCTCCACCTGGAGTTCCTTGTTATCAGCCCTGAGTCCTAATTCTGAATGGTGCCTTAAGCTCTAAACCAAATCTTCTGCTTCAAGCTCGAAGGCAATCTCTTGTCTTTCTCCCTAGAGATTCGATACAGAAAGTCAACAGTAGTAAACCTTGTGCATTTCTATTGAAACTAGCATATATACAGTACCGAAAACTTAAGAAAAAATAAGTCTACAGACTACTCACCACTCAGAAAAAACACTGCTGACATCTTACTGTATTTCAGTCTTTATTTTTTCCTTCCACCTTTTTCTAGAAATACAATTTTGTGTCCTACTTACTGACAAATAAACCAACACACCAAACACTTACTTTGACATAAGCAGGATATTTAGAAATACTATTTAGCAGAGGAAAAGGAAATGAACATCACCGGACGCCCAGCCAGCCAGCTGGCTGGAGCTTGACTAAAATCTCCACGTACATCCTTCCCACGGCTTCTCTACACCTGTGTCCTATGCCAACATGTTGCTTTTACCCATGGTTCTCCTGTAAAGTGTTGAGCAAAACGACATCATGCTACATGTAGAATTGTGTTGCTTGCTTTTTTTTTGCTTATTGGTACCCAAAGCTTCTAAGAGCTGGGTGGTCCAGAAGTATAGGGGCTAAGTTACCATCATGTGCCGGGGCTGCTGTGTTCTGCCACTTTCCAGCCGGGCCTCCTGGAACAGCTGGGCTTTGGAGAAGGGGTTTCTGAATCATTGCTAAAATTCAGGCTAACTGTGTCAACTCCAGACCCTAGCACCCTGCTTCCTCTGCAGTGGGAGGGCTGTGAATATTCTGAGGCTGAGGAAAGCCATCTTTTTAACATCTCGGGAGGAAAAACAAGACGGTTCCTTTGCATGGCTTGGGCTCCAAACCCCCACTAGACATGTAAGGGGCACTTTAGATCCTAGCAGGAGTGGAGCAGGGAGAAAGGGAAAAGAGAGAGAGAGGAGAAGGGGGGGGGAGGGAGGAAGGAGGGAAAGGGTGGTGAGAGAGGCACAGAGACCCAAACTGCTCAAGTTTGCTTGGCCACAAAAGTTGTATTTCAGAATGGTTCCAGGGCCCCAGGTGTGGAAGCTGCAAGCTCTTAGCCCACAGGCCCCCTGAATGCTCCAGTATCCGCTGGACCAACGCTGGCTTTCTCTGGCCTGCACTGAAATCCTGAAATCTGACCCTTCTGAGGCCTCGGGCGCTGTTGTCAAAGGGATGGGCCTGTGGGCTGCCTTCTCTGGGGCGGCCGTCCCAAGGAGAGGCACACAGGAAAACGTCTCAACTAAAAGGCTCCAGAAAAATCCCCGTGTTTCCGCTGTTTCTGGGAGAGGCGCCCTTCCCTCTGCCCCAAGTCTGGGGTCCAGGAGGAGACTAGGGCTCTGAGCACAGCCCCTCGGACCTGTCTGCTGGCTGCAGGCTGACCTAGTGAGGCCGGCTCCTGAGCTGGCTGATGACGGTCAGAGGACAAGCCTCAGAATACCCACTTTGTGATGACTCTGTGGTCCCCGCCACTGTCCCCTCGTCACGATTCCCTGAGTTGACGTGGACATGTCTAATCCACAGGAACACAGCTCACATGCCCTTATTAATTTAAACTTGAGACCATGTTTCTTCCTAACATTCGGAGCCCGGCAGGAAACATCTCTAAGTTGTGTGATTGAAAAGCAAAAACAACACAATGGCGGGTTTTGTACTCACACAGTGAAACACAGTCTGTGTCTCTTGATGCTAATTTACATCGATGTCAACATTACTAAGTTAAGATATAGTTTCAAACTTTTTTTCTAGTAACAGAATTTTTCAATACAGAAAAAGTCACAAAAACAATTATAATATCCAAAATATTATGAATTAATTTCATAAAGATCTACTTTTAGAAGAGACACATAACAAGACTTCGGTTTTATTCTTGTTGTTTTTATGTTCATGTTGCTAATTTAAAGATAGTTTCTTAGACTTCTTTGGGGGAAAAGTACGTTTAAAAATATTAACTGCTCATATTTAAATAAATCAGTCTCTTTTCCAGCTTTGTTATTCCATCTTCTATTTAGCTTGTTTTTAAGTCCCTGAGGAGGACTTCCAGTTTGAGAGGGAAATGTAGTTTCCACGCCGATGGATCAAGAACTTTTGGTACTTTCTTGGAAATATTCTTAACATAACTTGCATTTATTCCTTTAGGAACATGATGTGACTATATGTGCTGATGAGATGTAACTTGTGTGTTGCTGTGTTTGTGATGCTGTGTGTGTGTGTGATAGTGTGTGTGTCGCCGTGTGTGTGTCACAGTGTGTGTGGTGCTGTGTGTATAAGTGTGTGTGTGGTGCCTTGTCTGTGTGTGACAGTATGTATCAGAGTGTGTGTGACACTGTGTGGTACTGTGTGTGAGTGTGTCAGAGTGTGCGGCACCATGTGTGTGGCACTGTGTGTGTGACTGTAAGTGTGTGCATGTGTGTGTGTGGCACCGTGTGTATCTGCTCAGGACAGATCCCTCTAGGTCGCCCGTCTGCAGCCATGCACACCCTGGCACCAGGCTGCCCTCCAGGATTCTCTGTCATTGCCATGTTCTCAGGGAAGGAGCCTCCCACACACCTTCCCCGGCCCATGTTCCCCCACCCACCATGTCTCAGAGCACACGCCGGCCACATCACCCCCGTGGGCTATGCCGCACTGAAGCTGTGCGATCCTGCATTAGTAAGTGTCCAAACACAGAAGAAAGCTGCCCTGTGTGTCATCCAAGGAGGCTGACACAACTTGGCCTATGTCCATCTCTGTCTAGGCCAGAGGCTCCTCCAGATGATACTGTTCAATGCCAAGCCCTCCGCCAACAGGAAGCACAGGTGCTTAGGATGGGGATGTCAAGCAGGTCATCAGGACCCCATCAGTGTCCCTCCGAGCACATCGAGAGGCTTGGTGTAAGCCGCATCTGAGTCCCCTCTTCTTAAAACCTGCTTCAGCGGGTCTCTCCTGCCTAGAACGGTCCCTCTCTGTTCCTCACCACAGAATGGAGTCTAGACTTTTCAACCAGCAACTTCAGTCTTTTCAAAATGTTCTAAATAAAGGATCTTCCGGGTGTTCACGTTTCTGCTTCCTAAAGGTAACTCGCCATCCCCCAGCCTGGAGGGGCAAGAGGAAACCTCCAAATGCATCCCCTCTTTGATGTCCCTCTACCCTGCACCCCAGCCACATGCCACCCTCCAGCCGGGTCACCCCAGCCCTGTTTTCTATCCTCTGGAATCTTCCCTACGGTCCTGCCCCCAGGACCTTCTCCTGCATCTGGACCAGCCATGTGTGCTGACACCCACGACGGCAACCAGAGCAAGCAGTCTGAGGCTCCCCAGCCATGCTGGCTGCTCCCTGAGGGCACAAGAGTTTGGCTTCCTGTAGTCAGCAGGTCACAAGAATGGGGGCTAAGGACAGCAAGCATTGTCTTCACGCTGTAAGTGGACATATGGGTAAAGAAAGTGTTTTAGACGGGAGTAAAGGTGGACCACACCAAAAGCAGCTGATTGATCAAATAAGAGAAAGGGAGGGGGATTGATCACTGAATTTAAAAATAAAGAGAACATCAATGACCTCAAGAAGAGCAGCTTCCCTCAACTAATGCAGGTAAGAGCCTGGTTTCAGTGACTAGAGGTGGAATGAATTAGAGAAACAGATACAAAAGGTATAGACAATATTAGGATTTTGCAGGGAAAGAGGGAAGAAAGGAGCAGAGTGGCAGCTGGAAGGGATATGAAGTCAGGAGAGAATCTTTTTTCCAAGAAGAGAGAAATTACCGCACATTTACATATGGATGGGGTGATACCGGGAAAGAAAACCCAATGATTTAGTCACAACCAGGCAAAGGGGTATAGGATCTAATTCCCATGGGCTTTGACTAAGACAGGAGCATGGAAAGGCCATTCAAAAGATGGATCAAAGGCAAGTATGTGGTTTCCTGGAAGTATGTTGTAAGAACATTTAAATTCTCCTGATGGCTGCTATTTGCCTCAGGATATGGGCGGCAAAGCCATGGTCTGGGAAATGAGGATGGAGAGGGGCACGTTTTGAAGGTTTGATGGGAAGGAGGAGTAAGCTACTCATCCAGGAAGAGCACAAACTAAGGAATCAGGATCAGGCATGGGTTGTTGGACACCATGGAGATCCCCCAGTTAAGAAGATGGTCATGAATTTAAAGAGATCTGTCAGTGAGGGTTAGGAGCTCCCTTAATCATATCCAGCATCCTGGGTACGCACAGAATAGACCGATAACTGAGTATGATCAGGATTTTCATGAGCACTTCAGACAGCGATAGAGAAGCAAGGACGGGCTTGTGTAGACAGCTCACAGAACCACAGCTGCACCAGGAAGAAAGAGAGTGGCTGAGGGAGGCAAGGGACAGGCCAGGGTGATCAAGTCAGCTGCTCCCTTGTTCCTTTGATCCTTGTGACCTGAGCACCTCCCAAAGGCCCCGCCTCCTACCATTATCATCTTTAATGGTAAAGTTTCAACCTTCCGATTTAGGGGGTGACCTAGCTTTTGTATTTTCCGACTGAAAAATAAAAGAATGATTCAGAAGAGACCCCACCACCCCACATCAGCCAAACCTTGGTCAGCACCACATCCTGACATTCCTTCTTGATGGATGGCCCATCCCTGCTTCCACATATGACCAGAAACTTCTGCGCTTTTGTCACCTGCTTTTTTAAAGCAAAGACATGCTATGGCAGTTCACCCCTCTGTCTCTCCTCTGCTACCATGTTCTCTCTGTTTGTCCTTTCACATCACAAGAGAAACATGTGAGATCTTCCCTGTTATAAAAACAAAATGTTGCACCTCACAGTCTTCTCCAACCGCCACTGCCCTATTTCTCTACATAGGGAAACTCTACAAAAAAAAAAAAAATGTTCATACTCACTGTCTCCAGACTTCTTGTCCCATTGTGTCTTGATCCATTTCAATTAAACTTTCACCCCGATGTCCCCACTGAAACTACACCCCATCACAGAGACACCAGCTACTGGAGTCGCTGTAGGTGTTGGTCACTGGCAGTGTGTCCCACACCCCCGGGGCTCACCTCTCTATCTTGGAACACGGTCTTTGCTTGTTCCAAGTGTCACAGTCTTCTGGGTTGTCCCTTTCCTCAGTGACCATCCTTTGGTGGTATCTCCTCCCCTCCCTTATTCTTATGTCAGGGTTCCCCAAAGCTTTGTTTCCCAATCTCTTCCTTTTTCCATGCCTAGTCCCTCTGTAGCTCATATTACACAGAGCGTGGCTTTAAATACGCTTCTGTTGAGCTGCTTCTTCTTCTCTGAGTTCCAAATTGATTCTCAACCATTTACTTGGCACCTCCACTTGGAACACAAGTCAGAATTATGTCAAAACCTGCTACTCTGGTGTCTTTCTCATCTCTATAAATGGTGGTGTGGGTTGAATCATGCCCCCCATTCACATGTTAATGTACTAACCCCTGGTACCTCAGAATGTGACCTAATTTGGAAATACAGTCATTGCAGATATAATTAGTTAAGGGGAAATGGGGCCACACTAGAGGAGGGTAGACCCCCTAATCCCACAGGACTGGTGTCCTTACAAGAAGAGGGAAATTTGGATGCGGGGACACACACAGGGAGAACACGATGTAAAGATGAAGACAGAGATGGTGGTGATGCTGCAGAAGACAAAGAAACCCCAGAACTAGGAGAAGTGGGACCAGTGTCTCCCTCCCAGTTGCAGAGAGACCAACCCAGCAGATGCCTTGATCTCAGACTCCTGGCCTCCAGAGCTATGTGGTGATGCATGTATGTTGTGTAAGCCCTCAGTGTGTGGAGCTCTGAGACAGCAGCCCCAGCAAAGGAGGACAGACGGCCACACCATGCTCCAGGTTCCTTGAAGCCCAAATTGACTCACTCTTGACTTTTCCCCTCAGACACCTACATTCAATACATAAGCAGAACGCGACCAGGTCTCAGCCCTGAACAGAGGCTCACTCTTCTGGAGCAGCCACTAGCTCCTTACCCATCCGCCTGAGCCCCGCTTGCCCCTCTAGAATATTCTTTACATGGTGCCAAAACCATGCATAGGAAACTCGTCAGATTGTGCTGTCACTCTTCTTGAACCTGTCATGGCTTCCTGATCCCTTCAAAGTAAAGGCCAAAATCTATACAAGGACTGATAAGGGACACCAATTTCCTCCTTTGTCACCCTCCTGCTCGGGGGTGCTGTTCTAGCAGCATGGGGTCAACCTGGGTCTGCCCTGAACTTTTCCAAGGTGCACAACAGGGCTTTGCTTGTCCCTCTGCCTGGAGCCCTCATGCCCAGCTGTCATCAGCTTTCCCTCATGAGCCTGTATCACTAGCTGCCTCCCATCCTTCAAGAACTGGCTCAGGGCACTTGGCGTAGTGACCTGCATGGCAGTTGTCCCTCCTTGCCCCTCTAGCCTTTGCCCTGCATGTCTCATAGCTTCCTTATCACACACGTCACCCCCAGATGCACGAGAGCCTCCTGTCCATCCGTGCCCTGCTTGCCTTCCCCACTGGAATGGAAGCTCCAGGAGAGCAAGGTCATCACTGCCTTCGAGGCTGCATTCCCAGTGTGGAGAGCAAGGCTCAGCCCAGAGCAGTGCTCTCTGAATTGTACTGCGTGACTGCAGGGATAATCAAGGACTTCTCAAAACCATTTCCTTCGCTTGCTTCAGGGTCTATATGCTAAGCATTAATCATCTCCATCCAGGCCCCACCAGAGGAGCATACTGATCTCGTCAAGCTCCTGTCATTATAAGCCCCCATCGGTACCATTTCTGGGGGTCTCAGAGGAGAAGTCAAAGAATGAATAGTCTTGAGATTGGGCTTTCCCCGTGATTGTTTCCAGCACACCAGCACAGCCCCCTGGAGAACTGATGTCCGAGGCCCAGAGCCACCAACCTGAGAGCAACTGGAACCTGTCTTTAAACTAAAGACGCTTCCTGGGCTGGAAAGGCAGCTTGGAAGAAGGTGATCTATTACAGAACATTAAAGAAGCCATAACATTCTTCATGTTAAAAGTCAGCAGAATTTTCAAGGCAATTTCCTTAATTATTTTCTCATGTTTGTTAGAGCTCAAATTGTAAAATTTGGAATTCTGTGATGATCCCAGTCACTTTTATATTTCACTGTAGTTTGAAAAAGGAAAAATAGCCAAGAGATGAACATTTGGGATTCCAAATGTTCTAGAATAATATTTAAAAGCCATTATATCACAACCCATCTTAGCAAAACCTTTTCTATGTAATGATTTTTCAAACTAACTTGGCTTTCCCTGTTTATTTATTTATTTATTTATTTTTTAGATGCACCCAACGTTTGATAATGCTCAGATTCTGCTATACAGATGTCTATCTTTTCCCCCTTTAAGTGTAGTGGATTGTTTGTGCTAAAAAGAAACCATGATGTTGGGTATTGCTGTCACTTTAATGATGTGGATGAATGAAAAGAGGTTTTGTCTTACCGTTCCCAGGAAGGGGAGAGAGACATGGGGATCTGGTGAGGATGGCACCGGGATTTCTGTCATGGGCTTTGAACCACCGTCATGGTGTGAAGGCGACAATTTCCATCTCTCTGGCTTCCCTCTGGAAGCCAGTTCATTACAGTCCCCTCCAAGTGGCCGCTGGCTCGCTCAGGCAGTGAGGGGATGGAGCAGATGTTGTTGAGTGTTAGGGACGACCCATGGGCTCAGCAACAGAGTCTAATTGAAAACTCATCGCCTCCTGGACAGGGCTGCTCCATTACTGTTTCTTAACTAACCAGGAAGGGTGAAGCCCCCAGATCTGTTATCTTATGGTGGGAGGGGCTCCCTCGGTCCCCAGCTTCCCCACAGTTTTATTGCATCTTTTCCTTAAATAAACGATTTTGGAGCCAGGCTTGTTTATACTTAAAATAGCATAAGGAATCAGGCTGAAACGTCAGCAAGGCAAAGGAAAAAGACTACAAAGCAGGTCCATATTTGTTATCTTTATTTTTATGTCATCAGCACATCATTAAAGCTCATTCATAATAAAAGCTAATTTGTCGTCACTGATACCTTGATAACAACCATAGGAGCTGGAGCTGATGCAGGTCTCTAAGTATTTACTCAACTTACTTCTGGCCAAAAAGGATGAAGATAAGGCTTTTACTAAAGCCGGCAAGTTGCATGTATGATACTTACTAAAGTCCACATACCACATCATCAAATTATTACTTATTAAAATACACAGATAGCTATCTCATCTTTTTGAATTTGGCAAGAGAGTTGCTAGTATCCCAGTCTAATTCCATGAAAATGGAATTAGACTGAAGCTCCTTTAAATGTCCTTTAAATGTCCTTTGAAGCTCCTTTAAATGTCAAACATTCGATTTGGATTGAAAATAGACAGGAAGTTTTGATTTATAGCACGTGGTTTCCAAGGTGTGAAGCATAGTGCCAACGACCATCCCAAGTGCTGCTGAGCTCTCGGATCCGTGGGCAAAGAGCTGATGGACCAGATTCCCGGTGAAGTTCCCTCAGCTTTAACCAAAGTCGTTCAGTAGATTGATTCCAGGCTTACTCCAGAGGAAAGAATTTCTGTTCCTGGGGAAGAAACATTAACTATGCCACTCTTTACTTGGGTTATCTAGTAAAAACTGAAACAAAGCTTGATCTACCTGACTTGGTTCAAAGCAAAACCAGAGTCAAGAGCTTCTGGTATGAGCTTCCAAGAGTAAATGTGGACTATGATGAAAAACGTACACTGATAATTACACTGTCTCCACAATTTTCACAAGGCAGAAAAGTTTCCACCTATGAAAATCCTAAGACTTTACTCATGTCTCCAGAGACACAGTTATAAATCTGTAGATCAGATGAGAGAAAAAGGGAAAGTGGGAGCTGAAGGAGAGAGAGCAGGAGACGGACGTCCTCACTCATGCTAAATGGACAGTGTCTCTTCCAGAAGAGTCTTGAAGGCTTCCATCCGTCAACTAATCAGGATGCATTTGAGTGGGATACTGATTCATTTAAGGCTCTGTGGGATCAGGAGATTAATTAAAGCTTTACTGATGTAAAATCTCTTGCTGAGAGTTCACATGTAAAGTGCACTTCATATCTCAGCTCAGAGAAGATTATAATCTGAACTTCGCTGCGTCTTTCTCCAAAGACCCAAGACCGTTCGTATCCTGCGGTTTCTCATCCTGAAACTCAGGACTGGAGATTTCATTGTCAAAGGGACAGGGGACTAAACAACGCCATGAAAATATTGCTCCTACCCCCCCTTTATTTTTCCATTTCTTTTATTTTCTTCTTCAAATGAGATGATTTTTTTTTGTTGGGTTTAATCATGAAAATAATTCTTCTTTTTCTTCCTTTTCCCCTTCTTCTCCTCCTCCTCCTCTTCTTCTTCCTCCCAAAGATGAAAGAAAAATGTTTAAACAGTAATTCCCAAAATTTTCTCACCTGAATCAACCAATGTTGATAATTTTGCGTACATCTGAATACCTCCCATGATTTCCCCAGTAAAGACATGGTCATGCATGGTCTCAATCTCCAAATTATGTTTTTCTGTTTTCTTGAGTTTATCCTTGTTTGGTTTTGCTTGTGTTACTGCTACCTTTAATGATTTGCTATGTGGTCTTGTGTTTTGCATTCTGTGTGTTGCCCTATTTAATTTGAAAAAAATGATCTTTTTTTTTTTTTATTTATACTGTTGACAAACCAGTATTAAACAGTATTCTTTCCATAAAAGAGAATAACATTAGGATATCTACATTCTTGCCTATTTCACATTCCAGGCTTGGCAATGAAGATTTCAAGTCTTTTCCTTAGTTTATTATAGTTAAATGACTTTTGCAGAATTGTATCTTACATGGGATTTACTCTTTTTGGAGCTATTCCAAATCTCATGGATGAGGCCAAAATCATGTGTTGTCAAAATTAGCTTTTGAAAGTTCCCGAGGAGTTTGCATTACTGGAAGCTAATAAAGACTTTCAGTAAGTTGAACAAATTCAGTCTCTCATTCAAAATGTTGCAAACAACAGTCAGTTTTTTGGTTAAGTATCAGGTAAAGTGGCTGGCTTTCAGGGGCCCCCGTATACCAAGTGGGGACCTTTAATGCTGGAACCACAGTGCAAGAAAATGCTGATGGTCTGGGAATCATGTGAGACCCAAGGCTTCCTAAGGAGACCTCAGAAACGTCCTTCATCTCACCTTGCCCGGGCCCCGGCCGTGAGTTGTGTGGCAGGCAGAGTTAATGCCACTAGTTAGGCTCCCCAGGCCCAGTCCTATTTGGGGGACTAGAGCCTCAAGCACATACAGCTACATCCAGTTGATGCGCCCCTGTTTCAGTGCTCACATTACCATAGCTTTCTGCATGAAGGAAGACATCGACATATTTAAAAAACCATAATATCTAATTCTTTGGAGTTAATTTCATGTATAAATGGCTTGGACCTCATTGCCAGATCTTTATATCATAGCTTCCCATCTGTGGATTAGACATGCCTACCACACCCTCACAGAGATGTCCCTGGAAGGAAGGCAGAGAGAACAAACGCCACCAGGTGCGTTAGGTCAGGGGATTTGTTTTCACTGACATCACTTGCAAACAACAACTTGGGTGTTTTTAATCTTCACTTAATGTTGTAATAATATTGCCTGTCTCCTAAGTTTATTTCTTTAGTTACAAAAACTCCCATTACTTCTCAAGGTGTTGTCATCAAATAATCTTTTATTTCAGAGAATTTTTTTTTAAATTTTCTTGAACGTATCATTCTTTTGATAAAGCACTGATTTCCTGAGGTACGTCTTCCAAGATGTACCACTAAGGCTTTCTGCTTATTACGTGCATCCCCCCTGCTTCTGTCTTGAGCTGTTTGTCTGCAGAAGAGGGCAACTCTTCTTCGTCCCCGTCCAAATGCACATGGATGGATGTGTGTCCCTCCCTGTCCTGACCCACCACTGGACATCTCCTGGCCTAACCCTTTGCTGGGGCGGGGTTGGGGGGTGGCCAGAGCGCTGAGTGCTGGGGTTCGTGTTATCTGTTCAGTAACTCAGGGCTTTAGGGAGGTGCGGGTGGTGTTAGGACCCTCCTGACTCGGGCCAAGATCCCTGAACTACAGGAGCGTAGCCCACTCTGTCTGGCTGTTGTCTGTCTCTCTGATTCAGGCATAGAGGCTGTTTGACAATCCAAGTCCTGTGTCCTGAGGGTTCTTTGCCTGATTGACGGCAGGAGTTTTCTGTTGGTTTTCCATTTTGAAAAAGTTCTTCAGAAAATACCTCGTGTTTTTCCGCATCTAAAGTACTGCCTTCTGCCCTCGGCCTCCCTCTTCCTAGGCTGCCCGAAAGGCAGGTTGCGCTCTCTGTTCAAACAGGCAACCGCGGCTTGCATTTTCTTTCTTTTCTTTCGTTCTTTATTTTATTATTTTATTTCTTTTTTATTTTATTTTACTTTTTTCAGCGTAACAGTATTCATTGTTTTTGCACCACACCCAGTGCTCCATGCAATCCGTGCCCTCTCTAATACCCACCACCTGGATCCTCCAACCTCCCACCCCCCGCCCCTTCAAAACCCTCAGATTGTTTTTCAGAGTCCATAGTCTCTCATGGTTCACCTCCCCTTCCAATTGCATTTTCTTTTTGCATTTTCATTAACGGGGTGGGGGCACACGACGTCCTGGTACGTGCACGACCGCCGGCACTTGCCCTTCCAGCTCTGCTGCTCCCGCTCAGGAGGCTCTGTTGGACATGGCCGAGAAAGGAGCCCCGAACAGGGGTCTCCGGGCTCATCTCTGGGGCCTGGGCCCCCGGCTTCCCCCACCCAAAGTGAGTTTTATAGCATTTCCTTCATTTCTCTCCTATTTCACGACACCACCCTCACAGGAACCAGAATCATGTCTACGTTTCTCGTGCCATCTTCATTTTATTGCTTTCGGTGAATAAGGCTCAAAATGTGTGCTGGGTCCCAGAGCAAGCCCCTCGCGCTGCCTAGCAATCTTTCTTAGCCAAGTCTACATTTTGTTTGTTTGTTTTTTCAGTTAGTCTGCTTCGGTGAGAGGTATATTAGAAATCCAGGCTGAACATCCCAGCATTCCTAGAATTCTAGTGTTTCTTCCTCGGAATCCGTTCAGGCTCTCAGACTCTAGCGGACTGTCGTGTTCTGAATCCACTTGGCCCATGTGAAATTTTGTACATCCTTGCTCTGCCAGACGCTGGGAGTCCAAGCTCCTGTCCTTACTGTCCTGGCTTCACTGTCCCCCCAGGGAGCCCCACCAGAACGCCCATCCTCCCCTTTCTCCAGCCTGGAATCAGGCACCCATCTCTCTGTCCCCAGAATCCGACTGTCCAGTCTTCTCGTGCTCCACTCTGGGTGGTTTGAGTTTCTGCACCTGGGCAACCCCTGAGCTGGGCAACCCCTGAGCTGGGCAACCCCTGAGCTGGGGACAAGCTTCACCTTCTGGCTGACGCCTCAGTCTTAACTGGCGGGTGTCTCAGAGCTCCCTCTCCTCTCTTGAGAAGCGACCAGATATGAAACAGTTCTCCCTACTCGTACTTTACTCATAAGAATTCCTTTTAAATATTATACCCTTGATCAATTTGAAGGGTTCTCTTAAAGAGACTAGAGGTAGAGACGATGGGGACAGATGATCTTGAACACCTGTCCTCAAGCTTTGCATGCGCGTGTCTAGCTTTTCTGTGCAGGCACGACCGTCTGGGCTTCAACCTGAGCTCCTTGGCTGAAATTCCAGAACAGCGGGACAAGCACCCTTTACTATCCTGATACTCCTAGCTTCCCCTCATCTGGGCTTTGCCTGGACAGCCGCTGATTTCTTCTCCCCACTTTTCAAGACACGACGTTCCACGCGCCTGGATGGACACCCACGCAGCGTGAGCAACGGTGTAGCAGCACAACTCGCCGTCCTTCCATGAGGCATTTCAGAGAATACGGACTTTAAAAGACCGTATGGTAACAGAGTTGCTGAACTCGTTCACCGGAGCCCGGCACCCTTGTCCACGGGCATGAGTTTCCGCTCCATCACTGAAGGACAAAAGACAGGATGGACAGGAATACCCCACGCTGGGTGGGAAGCCATGTGCAGGAGCAGATGTGCAAAGGGGACATGGGGAATCCTTGTCTGGAGGGGGGTCAGCGATGGGGAAGAGCGGGCATGGGGAGCCAGGGGTCAGCTGGCCCAGGACTGTTCACAAAGCCATAGCTTCCAGGATACCATCCAGCATGCATTTGCTGAAAGACCTTAAGCATTTTTACTTTCTTTTAAGTATACTTTTGCCCATTTAATAGCACCTCTTCCTGTTTCTAGTATATTCCTTCCCTCCTCACTCCCCAAATCCAGTCAAGGGGCATCCCACTCTACAGGAGAAGGTTTTCCAAAACTAGCAACAGTCTGATTCTGCGAAGCTCATGAGACTTCCTCTGGGAGCTTCTGCAATGAACCAACTTAGGAAAACCCACTCTGTGTTCCAAATACCCCTAAAGGAGAATCCCTGTGGATCTCAGTTGGAACAACATTATCATCGCTACCACTCAGGAGCCAATGAGGACTGGGAGCAGAACTACCAGAGATCCCAGCTACTCCAGCGTTGCAAGGCGCCGATCAGAGAAACCAATCAATTAAAAGGTTTGGATGCATTCCAGGGCCTGGCCGGAGAGGCCCAGCTCAGCGAGAAGGCCCAGAAGGGCCCTCTGGCCTGCAGTTCTGAGGTAGCCAGCCTTGGACCTCGTAAATCCTCACGGTCGCGCTTCCTGCCGCGACCTCTCCTGGCAGCCGGGTCTCCCTGCTAATGCCTTTTCCACATGGGCCGGCCGGAAACCACCTTGGGGGCTGGGGCGGGGTACGTCTTCTCAGCTCGTTTTCAGCTGCACATTTAGGTGATCATGCAGTGTCTTACACATCCTTGCCTTCCTAAAAATGCTCTTACTGCCACGGAGTCAGGCAGACGGGGCTTTTCATGAGAGCGTGTGACCCCCCACACTGAACAACGGGCAGTGTCTCCGAAGTTCACGTCCATGACATGCACCCTTGGCTTCCTGCCATGACGTGGCTTAATCACTCGCGCCAAGCAGCGGTCGGAAGAAGGGAAAAAAGAAATGCCAGGTCTGTTCTTTACATCAGAACATGGTGACCGTAATTTTTAATAGGAAGTATTCTGTTCGTAGGCTTGTGACCTATGCCCCTTCTGCAGAGTCATTTGTGCTGGGTGACAAAAGCTGGTGTCAGAGTGTCAACAGGGCTGGACAAGCTCTAGGTCTGCTTTGGTCCATGGGATGTTGGAGTGAGGCTGACTGTGCCTCTATGACCCATGGCAAAGTCATGTGTTGGGGGTTCCTGGCTGCCCCCGGATGTAACACTTCCTCGAGGCTCTCACTAGGACACTGATACCTGGGGACGTTTCCTGAGAAGATCCATGTTTGGTGATGTCTCTTCACCCAACCACTGCTATAATTCAGGACGTTCGATAGGACGTTTCACAGGTACCCTTGAGGCACGCTGTTGGAAAAAGGATTTCCCAGATCATATTGAAAAACAAACAAACAAACAGAGTGAGGTTTTGTGTGTCAAGGCAGTGCTAGGACCACAAGCTAATACGAGTGTAAGAATTAACATGCAGTGTTCTCCCTTATGAACAAATAACGAGGTTATTAAAAATATACGTATAACTGCGGAAAATCCTCTGTCCCTTGCCCAGCTTTATAAATGAAGCGTCTCCCTGGAACCCCAGGCCCAGGCCGCTGCTGTGGAGCGTGGACTCCACTTTCTCTAATGTGTGGCACCAGCTGTCTGGCTCAGGTTCATCGGACCAAACTGTCCGTGCAGCTGCTGCCAGATGGCAGGCGAGGCCACGGCCATCTGGGGTCACAGCGCTTTCCCCTCAGAGACCGGGACACCAAGTGCTGCTGAGGGTCCCCGACACCGCGGCCGGGCCTCCTTCGGCCACATGCCATCAGCCCCTGCCCGAGTCCCTAGCAGACCTTTTATCCAAACCAAGACATGGACACACACACTTTTCTCTTATGGAAATCAGTTTTGAGACCCAGTGTCCAGGAACACCATACAGAACAGCATGGTCTGGGTCTCGCTCACCCCACACCGTGGGATTCATGCCCTCCGGAAAGGACTGCTACACCTGTCCGCTGCGCTCGGGGCTGGTCCGTACAAGTTGACTGGGAGGGTGGGAAGCCCCCAGCAGGAGAGACTGCATGGTCCCCCTGGGTTTAGTCTGGTGTCCATTCAGGTAACGATCTATTCAAACGGCTTGAGTGGAAAAGACGAACGTAGTGGCAGCTGATGACGTGAAGTTCCACATCGCCTAAAATGACTGCCCAGTACAGTGTGAGTATTCAGATTAACATGCGTTCCCTCACGGCACCAAGTGGCCGACAGCCGTGTGCCCCACAGCCCCTTCAGACTGCACGTATGTAACAGGGCGCTGTATTGGGAAATGCTCGTCCAACGGATAGCAATTACTTCAAATTGTCCAATGTGGCTCGTTAGAAAAAACCGCCAATAAAAACACAGGATGGATTCCAGCAAGAGCATTTACAATGGAATAGATGTACGCAAAGACAAATTCATTTTACTTCAACACTCAGAACGCCAGTGCCCTGGGGATCTCTGGCCAGAGTAGGGGAGCACCGTGTGCCCTGGGGGCTGCCCCTGAGTCAACAACTCTGTAGAATCCGAGAAAAGGGGTACGTCCTCTAGGGAGGGATCACAAGGGTGGGACATGAGGGAGAACCATAAAACAAGAGGTCTAATATATGTTGTGTGCCTGGTCCCGTAAGTTCCTGCGTTGGGTGCTGTGGTGATACTGGGGTGAGATGTGTGTGCTGACCACAGCCAGGCACGTGGGGAGAGCTGCTTTATCTTACAGAGGATCATCCCATTTCATTTGCAGAACAACGTCATGAACAATAGGACTACTGATCCCCCGACTTCGTGAAGGAGGAAACCAAGGATTCTGTCTAGATACAGACCCAGTAAGCTCCTGAAGATGTGAACTCCTGAAGATGTGGTCTGTTCAGTTTTGGTTTCCCAGTGCCTAGGATTTGGTTAGCATTTGACGATGTTTTTCAAAGAATATAGGAATGAATTAAATCCTCAAATGCTTAAACCATAAAACAAGGGCAGATAGAAATTTCCAAATGACTGACATAGTACTGGATGCCACAGCCACTAGTAAATATGGCCTTATGATCTCCTACAAGATTTAGCAACTGTAGGGCAATAGCATCCAATGTTCTCCTTGATGTTCTCTGAACACAGAGTCCAACAAAAGACAGGTGTGTCTTGAACAAATCCCCGAGCATCCAGCCCCAGCTAAGACTCGCCAGCCACTCCCGGTGTGCTCCTGGTGAAGGTTCTGTCCTCAGATGCCTGTTCCCTGCTGTCCTCAATCCAAACTACATCCCGCACTTCAGGAAGGTGGGCAGTCCTTCCCACTGCTGCGCTTGCCCCTGCTCTACTCTGCTCCCAAAAATGACCAGACCCCAAAATCCTGACAAATGTCTTCCTTCAATCCCTCTATATGGTCAGCGAAAGGATTTGGGAACATACGGTGTTTGTCCCGTGGCAAGATCCTATGGAAAGGTCACTGGGTTTCGACCCCCCAGGAGCTGAGTGAGATCCAGAAGAAGCCCTGATAAATGCTGGGCCCACAAACCAGTCACGAAGTTCTGGAATATTATATTCTCCTTCATAAACTGATGGTGCTATTTTCTTCAAAGTACTGATTCAAAAAAAATGAGATAAATCATGAAAAAGCACTCGAGATGTTAATTAGATATGATAACTGGTACACATATTTATTGGTTTACTATTATTTATTATTTATTTGTATGCTTTTATTCCCTCCCCCAAACAAGCTGTTAACTGCTACCACATAGGACTATTTTATCATTTGTCTTCCCAATACTCTACCACAGTGCCTAAAACCCCGTTGGTATGAAAGGTATTATGTGTCAGTGTTTGTGTCATGTAGTAAAAGCCCACATTCATCCGTCACTGTACTGCTCGTCATGATGTCACAGACGCTAATCACAGCCCCTCATCCCACAACCCCCTCACATAACACCTGCTTTGCCCAGAATTCCTGCTGCCCCCAAAAGTAATTTTTTAAATAAGAAATTACTCCATTTAACCCTGATCACAACTGACTAGACTGGTGGGGAAGGCAAGACCCCGAGACCCGGCCATGCCCTGTGGTTGCACATAAAAGGAGAAGCAGGCTGAGCAGCTCTCGGGAACTCGGTGTAAAGAAAAGAACAAAGCTATCGGTTACTGCTTGGGTGTTGCAGCCAAAGGCCACGTGAAGTCCAGGCTGGAGAGAAATGTCTTCCATATGCTCACCCGAGTTACAGAGAAGAAATGATGGGTGAGAAGGAAAGGATGAAAGAGCAGATGTGCAGAAAGTCTGAGCAGCTGGGAAGGGAGTCCCCGGCATGCCCTCATTTCAGGTTTCAATTCTAAACCCCAAGAAGCTCAGGTACGTGTTACATCTTTGCTATCTGTGCCATCATTTTGATATTCCTGGGCTATCTTGAGTGTTTCTTTGTACCTTGGATCCATGGCGCCCTAACCAGAGCGGGTGAAGGGGTAGCAGGTGTCCCAAACCCAAGGCACAATGAGCAGCTGCTCAGCCCGGTTCCGGGGAACTGCTTCGGGGACTGAGTGAATACACGGAAGAGGAGAGAGAAGGAAGCAGCAAGCGAACGCTCTGTAATTGTGAAGACTTCGGTTCGGAACCTCCACGGAAAACACCATGCTGTTGAGCTGGTCTGGACTATGCGCGAGCCCAGGGGTGGTGGTTCTCCCTCTAGTTTACGGCAAAGACGAGGAATTGGCTAGGGTTGGTTACCATGTAGACCATATATAGGGTAAAATAAAAGTTTCTGTGTCTCCCATTTGTTGTCCAGTGTGGACAACCAGGATGTTCCTGGGCAGGATGGGTCTTTTCCTTGAGGGCACCTGGAGACCCAGGCTTCTGCTGTGGTGACAATGCTGTTGTCACCTGCACCTAGCTGAGGAATGGTGCAGAGGATGCTCTGGAAGCCTTGGCTTGGAGGTGGCACCTCTGACTTCTGCTACATCCTGTTGGGGGACTGATACTCCTCACGTGGGCCCGTTGTAAGGGAGGCTGGGAAAGGAGTTCTTAGCTGTGGATGCACGGTAGAAAAAGACCATGAGCGTTGGGTTTTGGCCATCCGTGTCAGAGCCCTGCTTCCAGCCTTCTCTTCTAGAGCCCAGCCCTAGGCCCTAGGCCCCACTTTTCTCTTCTCAGGTAGTGAGACTCCCTGAAACAAGAGAAACGCTCAAAAGCAAGAATGACAAAGTCATGGTTCACACGGGAGAAGAGCAATGTGCAGCGGGATTTATGGGGCAAGAATGACTTGAGACCCCTCGACACCCCTCACACTGCATCTCCATCCTGAGCACCGTGACCAAATCCATCTCAGAGAGCCCCCTTTTGCAGGGAAGGGTGGGAAAAGTGAGATCTCAAACTCCTTGTTCAAAGTCAAGGACCCCACTAACATTTATCAGTTACAAAGGACTTCCACGCCATTGAAACGTCCTCACAAAGTCATCAAGAAATAGTCATGACCAAAGGGATGAAAGATGTGGCCAGATCTCACAGCTCTGGTGAAGTGGGGTCCAAACCTGGTCTTAATTTCCGTTGAGTGCTTTCCACGAGCTCATGCTGATAATTGTTTGTTTGTTTTTTAAGATTTTATTTGATTATTTTGTCAAAAAGAGAGAGAGCACAAGCAGGGGGAGCAGCAGGCAGAGTGAAGGAGAAGCAGACTCCCCGCTGAGCAGGGAGCCCAGTGTGGGGCTCCATCCCAGGACCCTGGGATCATGACCCGAGCCAAAGGCAGCTGCTCAATGACCTGAACCACCCAGGTGTCCCTGCTGATAATAGTTTCATAAACATCGTGCTTGAGCCTAGGGTCCTTCGTGCTTTCCAGAAAACTGCACAGGCCCAGGCTGGTCGGCCTGGGGGATTAGAACAAGACGTGAAGGTGTCCCAGGTTGCAGAACATCGAACAACTGGTTTCCACAGCCCCTCATGCCTGATGCCTGTTGGCTGTGCAGACAGTCTGCCAGCTGTCAGGGACACTCTGTGTCGGCTGTGGGGACACTCGCTGCTGGCTGTGGGGA
>NW_022631026.1:3327769-3394908 GCF_010015895.1 Lontra canadensis
CTCGCTGCTGGCTGTGGGGACGCTGGCTGCTGGCTGTGGGGACACTTGCTGCTGGCTGTGGGGACGCTGGCTGCTGGCTGTGGGGACGCTGGCTGCTGGCTGTCAGGGCAGTTGGGAAGTTCCTGGTAGGTAGCACCTGGAGAGGTTTCATCATCTGATAATAATCACAGATCCTATCTCCAAGATTCTGTTTGTTGTTTTAGCCTCATCATCAATTATTCTGAACGAGCCATGCATTCAATTAGAAGAGGATTTTCGAAGGCCTCGTTTTGCGTCCAGCAACAGGTTCTGGGAACTTCATAAAGGAAGTCTTTGGAAGTTTGGAAGAATGGGCCGCGCACACCTGCTGGAGAGGAAGGGAGGGAGGGAGGCGCTTCCTCGCCGCACAGCCCTGGTGAGCAGGTCCGCGGACCTGCCGCATTCTCAGTTACCTTCGCTCTGTCCTGTCTCTTCCTCGGGGGCTGACAGCTCATGCCCTTGCTGTGTGTGGCCCGTAAAGGTGACCGGAACTCCTGGACCGGGTCAGTGCGGAAGCAGCTCAGATTCGAAAGCCTGACGCTTCCTGCCATACAGCACACTTACTCGGAGCGCGGTAGACAGCCGACCCACAGTCTTCCGCTCGCATCCAAAGGGCATCCTCGCTGTCTGGACTGTGGCAGTGCAGCAGCCGCCGGCCTGACGCTCCTGCAGGACCTGGTTCTGTCTCAGGTTCTCCCAGGTTCTCCCGCCTCCTGCGTCCCGACCTTTTCCCTCCTTGGTGGCTTATTCCTGACCACGTTCCACTCTGGGTTTCGATCCCGTGCACCTCCGGCTCCCGTACTGCCTCTCACTACCTCTTATTTTGGAGTATTTGTCCCCCTCTGAAAATACATTTTATTCTGGAGTAGATTCTGGGACTCCACTTCCTTCCTCTTCTTTCTCCAAACCGGCTCCTGCAGAGCAGTGGCCATGTGCCCTGACTCGGATCACCCACCGTGAGTTTAGGGCCGCCTTCCCGATGTCTTCTCCGTCTCCATCTCTGTCTCCTTTATCAGATTCTGGGAACAGGCAAGTCCATACTGACACTGAAGACACGTCAAATCCCATAGATTCCAAGCAGAATGCCATTTTACTCGCCACGAACCTTGTTCCTCTTTCTGTGCTGATGCCCCAAGAAAGAGATGCGGCGGCCATGGCCTTCTTCTTGCCTGATGGCGGGAGAATCATGGCACCACCCTGGATGGACAGAGCAGGGAAGACACAGAGTGAGGAACCTGGACTGGAAACTCTCCTGCCAAATTCCAGATCCTCATGAGGTATCCTACCAGACCACTTCCTCTTTTATCTCTTCTATGTTGGGAGGAAAGTGGTTTTAAAATGTCAAAAACCACTAGGCTATGTGATTTTCAATCCCCTACACTATTTTGAAAATGTAAATGTGGGGAAAATTATAACAGTGATAACTGGAAAATATAAACTCAACAATTCTATCTCCACTTCTCCTTTGTCCTTGCATATTCTGAAAATTAAGTGCATCATTCTGTTAACTTGTTTTATTTTTTTCCAAAAAAGTAGAAGCTGTAGAAATTGAGTCAACATCTAGCTTGCCGATTCAGATAAGAAGAAGGAGGAGAAGAAGGAGGAGGAGAGGGGGGAGGAGGAAGAGGAGGAGGATAAGGATGAAGAAGGAGGTTGTGGAGGGCAGAGAGGAAGAAGGAAGGGAAGAGAAGGAAGAGGGGGAGGAGGGGAGAGGAGAGGGGAGGAGGACGACAGGGGTAGAGGTAGCAGGAGGAGGAGGGGTGGGGAGAGGAGAAGAAAAAGATGGCCATCAACCAGAGGAGCCCCTTTGAAATGGTTTTCTTGAATGAGGTCATCAGCCACAGAGAAGAGCAAGATGGACCAGGAGGGGAGGCATATGTGGAGAAGACGCTTCTGACCAGACTGAAGGCACCGGATCTGGCTGCATTGACACTGTGGCTGACGGCAGCTCACCCGACTGCACACAGCCTGGGCATGAGGCTGGCTGCGGCTCCCTTCCTGCAGAACTCTGACTCAGGAAGCACACTCCATTCCGTTTGATTCCATCCCAGTCCTTCCACAGCTCCATTGTAATTGCCTTGATTTTTTTTTTCCAGTGCTTTGAAAATAAGGTATCACATGAGTAGTTTTCAGGAAATGATCAGACCAAATAGGGCATTAAACAAAATGCATTATTGAAGGTTAGTCTACTGCTTCACGTATATCCTCCCTCAAATGTGCATTCATGTAGAAAGCTGGAGGGGGAGAAAACAAGCCATAAAAGGCTGTCCAGATGCATTCTGCTTTTTGAACCCGGGAGACGTGCAGAGAAAGTTCAGCTTTTAATATTTTAAAACAAAGGACAACCAGTCCAGGGTGATTTTCTTGCATGGCTTTTACTTGAGGAGACTATGCCTCCGATGGGTAATTCTGTCTCCTTAAATATGTATGTTTTTCTCCAAGACAAAACACTAGTTGAGGTTATGACATAATTCTACCTAATACTAGATTCCATTAGTCTATGCGTGTGTGTGCATGTGCATGTGTGCGTGTGTGTGTTAATTGCAGTTATCCACAATCCCACCGTCACCAAAAATGCCTTCACACTTACCAGATGGAATTTTCTTAACTCGCAACTTTTCTTTTGATTTAGGGGGACAATGAGGACTGAGCTGCTTCCAGTCGTCTTTAAAATTTAATAAAATGTCAGATAAAAAAGATGTTCCCCGCCCTCTGTGTGTGTGTGTTTTCTCATTTGCTTAAAAAAGTAACAAGTTTTCCTAGATCTGGATTCAATGTCCAGCCCAACATTTATTTTTTCCTGCTTCATACAAGTTGGTTCGTTCATTCTGCCCCTAAACACGAATCCTTTACCAAAACCCCAGTGGCACCGTAGCTTATGTGAGCTGGCTCGCCAAGGGTGTGGGAAAGGCAGGTGCTTGGGTGATGGATTGGGGTTTCCGGAAAGGTCTTGAGACGTGATAATCCTTTATGGGAAATGGGATTAAAATTTGACACTTCTACAATCTTCCCTCTTTGTAGTGAAAATTTCATTTTTCATCAGTTGGCCAAATAATTCCATGGGCCATCATCCTTAAATTAATCTTGAATTAATTTTTAAATCTTCTGCCTCCTGATATATAATTTGCCATAAGAAAACGCAAGACAGTCAGTCTTCCATTAGACATGGGTGAGTGGGGTCAGCAGACACCCTTCCAGACTCAAATGACGGCCCCACGTCAGTGGCACTCACCAGTCTGCAGCACACAGGGCTTCACAGCAAACCCAGGGCCTCAGAGTCAGGAGCAGGCTCTCTGTAGGGGGGCGGGGGGCAAACATGAGGGACCAGCTACCCCAACTGATCCGTCGCCCATTGAACAAGCTATGTGTAATAAAGCCCATTCCGTGCAGAAAGAGGGCAATCCCTCCGGGGTGGGAGAGACCTAATACTAGGAGCAGAGGGCGTGCTTGGGGTTTGTGGATGTGTGTTACTAGCCACAGCCTCTTTGAAATCAAAGGGAAACGCACAGGTCTGTTACCTGTGACTCGGGAGCTCCGCGGGGATGGGGGGACGGGCTT
Source organism: Lontra canadensis (assembly GCF_010015895.1). Lineage (NCBI taxonomy): Eukaryota > Metazoa > Chordata > Mammalia > Carnivora > Mustelidae > Lontra > Lontra canadensis. The sequence goes on from NW_022631026.1 coordinate 3,331,346, forward strand.
CCGGCTTCATGGTTTCCTCCACCAGGTCTCGGCAAAGCCCTCTCCGCTTCTTTCTCCATGCTTGGCTCACAGCGAAAACGTAGGACAAGCCCCAAGGTCCCCCACATGGCCACAGACGCAGGGGTAGGACTGAACTCCGCCACCGTCACAATTGGCAGAGCATGGCTGAGTTCTGTGCTGGGTAGTTCAAGTGAGTGGAGCCCAGGGCTCATGCAGGTGGGGGTCCCACGTCCGATCTTGAGAGGAGCCCATTCGCTTATGACAGAGGAAACGACTCAAAACGCAGGGACATCTCCTGATCCCAGGCCCTGACGCGGGAGGCCTTGGTGGGACAGAAGCAGGCTCAGGCCAAAATCATCAGATAAGTGATCTCAGTGGGATCCACTAGTGCTTTCAGGGAATGGGTTAAGAAAAGCCATTTTCACAAAGCTCCTTGGACAAGCGAAGGGTGTCTGTGTCCCCCTGATCAGTTATGCGGCTCAGGTAATGCTGGGTCCTTCCTGCCTTGGGAAGCAGCCCCTTCAGTCTTTGCAAGAAAGGCTCTAGTTCTGCCCACAGCAGGAGATTGAAGCTCCTAGTGGCAGAGGCTGGTGGGCTGGAAAGGTGGCCCCACAACCTGCTCGCCCTGCACGTCCGAAGGAGAGAGAGACAGAGAATGTGGAACTCCGCAGACTTCCGGAAAAACAGGAGTGTGTGTGTGTGGGGGGGACCAATTTGTTTACCCAAACGTGAGGCTGGAGGGGTCTCCTGCCTATGTTTGTTTTCATAGGGCCATGTGATGGTTGTCACTAGGCTGGACGGTGACGTATCTAGTTTTGACTTGTTTGTTTCTGAGTCCAGTTTGATTTCTAAAGACATCCTCCAAGAGACAGAGCCTTGCTTACCGACTTTAAAGCTAGCCAAAGAAAACAAGACCCCAGCACAGCAGTGGAGGGCAGCCCTCCGCAGGAAGTTTGAACGAGGGCTGTGTGGATGGCGCGTCTGCTCGGGGAAGAGTGAAGGAAGCTGTCTGCACATGGAGCCGCCTCCCCATGGACTCAACACGACGTATTTTCTCACTTACTCCACAAAACAAACTCGTGAGAGCCCGTGGCATTGCCATACTGCTGGTGACAAAACTGAGGGCTGCTTGATACGGCAGAGAGGGAGTCCCACTTCTTACTAATAACAGATCCAAGATCAGTACAAATTGGAAGCTTCTTTCGGCTTGCTTTGTTTTGCCTTAAAAAAAATGTAATATAAATATATAGAGTTAGCCCTCACTTCCTAGTTCGTTATCGTAGAAATCAATGAATGCATAATTATAAAACTCTGGGAAAATGAAACATAGACACAAAAGAGCAGTCTTTATTGTTTTTAGATTTTTTTTTTTAAAGTAATGTTTTTTGTGTATGTCTTTAACAGAACAGGTGAGGTGGGGGGGGCGCTGGGTGTTAGAGAAGCCTCAGGATGGTTTGGGCAGGTGCATCTCTGCAAACACGTATGTGCAATAAACCAAGAAAACAGGGAAAAAAAATGTCTTCCTGAAGAGTGATCTGGTCCGCCGAAATGAGGGCAAAGCCACAGCTTCCATCACCTCGGAGCTGCAATGTCACCCTGAGGCCGGGGGCCCGACCTGGTAATCAGCAAGACCGCAAGGCCCTTTCCCTCTCTCCCTCCATCTCTTTCTCTCCCATTCTCTCTCTCCCCTCCCCCCTCTCCCTGTCTCTCTCTCTCTCTCTCTCTCCTCCATGTGACATGAGAAGGAAGCCATCTGCGAATTGGTAAGAGAGATCTCACCAGGAACTGCATCACCAGCACCTTGATCCTGGGTTTCCACCTCCAGGATATGAAAAATAAGGTCTGCTGTTTAAGCGGCCCAGGGCAGGATTCTCTGTTACAGCCCCAATGTGACTAAGACAGCCACATACCTGCACTGAGTAGGACAGCGTGCAGAATCTGGCAAGAAACGGTTGTCTCTTCATCTTAAAGAGGTTATAATCTGGTAAGAACCATGTTCCCAAGAAATATAAGGTAAAAATGGTAAGTTTTACAAAATGGGCAAATTCAAAACACCAAAACACTGAAACTCAGAGGTAGGAGAGAGATTTTCCCAGTTAAGATGACCCCAGGTTTTAAGAAAAAGATGGTATTTTGGCAAAACCTAGAATAGGGGATATTTTGGCTTTTAGCAGAGTGGGTTGGAGAGGTGGGGTGGAGAGGTACAGCAAGAAGGGAAAAGGGGTCAGGACTAAAAGTGATATTTAAAGATGACTGGTAAACTTGAGATTTTTAAAAAATTTAGAGATTGTAAAAAAAATCAAAATTGGCTTTAATTTTGATCATACAACTTTGCACTCCCTTAATTTATAATGGGGGTATTTTTGTAATTGCCCTTCTTTATACACCAAGAGAAACATGTATATATTACATAAATAAATGTAACCAGTTTTTATGCACCAATGAAAACTATGTTTATAGATGCCTTAATAAAATTAATAATAAAGCAAACCATAAAAATTGGTGAGCTATTACTCACAGACTCACTCATCAGCATGACTCAAACCTTGACTAAACCCTATAGGAAAGTCACCTCTCCTCCTTGCTTACCGCAGCCTGAATAGGCAAGAAACAATTGTATATCCCGGAACCCACCTTCTGACTTCATCCAAATGATTGATTTGAAGCTGGCCAGTGCCTGGTTTTGTACAATAATCAGAGCACCAGAGTGCAAAAAGCAACATAGGGTTCTAATTCTTGATGTCATTAAATCCTCTGGGATTCAGAGTCCTTGGGGATTAAAAAAAAAAAAAAAAGAAAAAAAGGAGATGGAATACATTTCCATTTGCAAAGGATATTTCTGAAAACATGGAGGGGTGGGTGGAGAGAGAGGTGTCCCCACAGCACAAGGCATCTGGGGGTGGGGTGCCACATGCCACACAACTCTAGGGAAGAGGTCTGCTTCCCCTCTTACCAAGTTCATCTGCTTATGGGACCATTATTTGTATTAATACCCTTAAAGATCTCAAGTAATTTAACTTGAAAAAGTCCTGATCAGATCATTTTGAAGGTTATTTTGAGCATAACAGTCTGTGTCTCTAGATCCCAATTTAAAATCATTAAAGTACCCAGACCAATTTGCATAAATAAATTCAATTGACTGTTAAGTTTCTCTCTCAGTGGATAAACAGTTCTTCAAAATTGTAGCCTAAAGGAAGAGTAGCAGACCCGGCTGCTTGTGGACCTACGGACGTCATCCCCGCCATGTGCACTGAAGAGCCCCCCTCTGTTTCAGAAGGTCTCCTCCTCCTCCTCCACTTGGTGGACTGTTTCTAGGAGGGAGGCAGGAATGCAGGCTCTGTGTGTCGGATCTAATTTTTCAGAGAAGACTGCCATTCGGATATTTATATAAAGCCTGTCCACTTGAAGAATGTCGATAAAGCATTCGCTGAAATAATCCCTTGCAGTGGGGCTCGCTGTGGTCCTAGAGTCTTTCCCCACCCTGTGCTGGTGCCGCTGTCTGGTCTCCAGCGCTGTGTGCCCACGCGTAGGTGTACCCCCACCCCCATGCCTGTGGAGCCCGCTCCGTAGCCCCAGGTAAGCTGCCCACGCAATCCCATCATCCTTGTGCACCAAGTGCCTTATGGTTTGTAACAGTCTTTTGATCACTTGTGGAGATTCTGTAAAACACTCTTTTGTTGGTCCCACACGGATTGACGAAAAATCTGAACATCTCGGAAAGGGACTCAGGACCTACACATATAGTGAGCTTCCAGAGACTTCCATGTGCACCAAAATTCAGAACTCGCACTTGAAACGTCCACACCAAAGTGGGGAGTTACAGGCCCCGTGACGGACTTCATCGATCATTCGTTCCAGTAGCTTTGGCTTCATATCAGCAGGGGAGAAAAGGCATGAGGAACGGACTTCCCTAGAGAGATGTCAGTGACTGGACAGGGGCAGAAGCCCACCTGTGACTACCAATATGGTAGATACTAGTTTGTTGATCTTTTATGTGATTCCATACGGTGCCCGAAGCAGACCAATCACTTCCTTTACCCTAGCATTGCCTGGCGGGGTGGGCGCCGTGTAAGTGATGTGTGGGGATGAGGTCTGCTCTCCAGCCGAGCCCCAGAGGAAGGGGCCTCCACACAAGAACGTCTTCCTCACCGAAAGGGACGGAGAATGAGTAATAAGTGCTCCTGTTTCAGGAGGGGTCCCTGCTCCTTCCCTGCCCTCAACTCCAGTCTAAGCACCATCTGGGAATGGGAACTTGGCCATGGGAGACCTCAGACATGACCAAGAAGAAGTCTCTGCTCCTCAGGGCAATGGTAGTGTATCCCCCGCTCCTCACATAGAGGTTGGTTCCAACTTGAAGTAAAGGGGGTATGAGTTTCCACAGGTCAAGAAGGTTCTGTTCCATTTTCAGGTGACCTGAGACACAAGCGCCACCTTGTTCCATGTTGTCAGAGAGCTTGGATGAGCCTCTGAACTGTGGCATCCACTGACTGAATCCAAAAAGAAACCGATGTCTGGCTGGCATGGAAGGTCATGCCTCTATGTCAAGGAGACTTCCACTGCAGATTTTCTCCATCATCTTCTATAACAGACACTCTCTTCTCAGAGGGAGGAAACTGAGGTTAGAGACTAGGTGACCCATCCAAGGTCACCTATCCAGCTGTGGGTGAATCAACCTCCTTATAGCATGCCGAGCCCCACAAGAAGTTCACGAAAAACTTAAAGGATTCCCAGTGAGTTCTCAGACTAACTTCTTTTTCCCCCCCCTTTTTAAATAAAGAAAAATAAAAAGTAGTGTAATAAAAATCAGACATTTTCTGTGAGTGGAAAGCTCTGTGCTTCAGATAGAACTCTTCAAGAAGAAGAAATAAAAGGTGAAAAAAATTAACTAAAACAGAGCAGACATGATTCTTCATTGAGTGATTAATCTGAAACCAGGAAATTCTCAGATTCAACACAGATTTCAACTTCTTTGTAAATCACAAAATCCTGGTCCACAGTCAGAAGTGACCTCAGCCATTTGAAAAATCCCATCACCCCCCTCCCCCAGCAATCAATCCGGCAGCTCCCAAGGGAAAATGGATTGCAAATTGAAAATATTCAGCAAAAAATGGTGTGCATTTCTTGCCAGAAAAGAAAGCTCTAGGCTCACAAATGACATTTACAAAAATGCTTGTTCAGACCTTGGGCTGTGTGCATGTGATTTTTTGTTAGGATTGCTAAATGCATTTTCTCAATATTTCAGTGTAAATCATGATGGTTACCATCCACAGTTAGCATTCAAATGGCCAGAGCCAAGGGCAGTCTGGAAGGTCTCATCCTCTGCGACAGACTATTGAGACACAGAGGCAGGTGCAGCCTCCGTGTGCACCCTGCAGTGGGAAGTACCACATTACAGCGGCCCCCACCCGGCACTCCTGGCCTGGGCAGTTGTTCAGGTCAGCCATGGGACCACTCTCACCATCACTTCTTTTTGACCCGCTCTCCAGTCTCTTTACTTGCCCCGGACAACACTTCCCATCCCTTGATTTCTCACCTTTCTAAGTGGAGACTTTTAGAAAACCCATTCTTAATTGATCTACTTTAAAACATGTTTTTTTACAGCTATTTGGACAAAAGGAATGTGGTCCTTGGCTTGTTTAAACAGTTCGACTCATGTGAAACACATTGCTCATGGAAAGCAGGGGATTACAGGCGGAAACGTCACAGTCAGGAGAAGAAAAAAAAGCACGGGTTGACCTGGATTTTGTTTTCTCTCCATAAATTGAACACAGCTTGAGGCACCACCAACACTGGTGGGTACACCGGGGGTGGGGGCTGGGTGTGGGGGAGGGAGGCCGGCAGAAGACAGACCCTGTTTCTGTCACTCCATGGTGAGATCCACCACCCACCACCCGTCCTCTTCCTTACCCCGGGACATGGCTTGGACTTCTTAGACATGCTCTGATGACTATAACGCATTCTGTGAATGTATCTGCGATTGTTTTCTATTTATTTTAACTTGCTCTATTATGTGTATCTATATGAACTTCCTTGGCCTCTTACATACAAAAAATGTAACTATTTTTGTTATTTGTTTGCCTGACAATAATTGAGAACTGAATGGCCATTAAATGTCACCTCCTCCAACCGCATCTATTTACAGGATTCCAGAAGGAAAGGCAGATTCCAGGACCGGTGTCCCCTGCCTCTTGCCCAGCGATCTTCCCTCTAGGGAGCAGAATCTCTAGCGTGTGCTAGAATCTTTCACGGGTAGGGGAAGGATGGGCTCTGCCACCGTTTCCAGCTCTGGATCCCATCTTCACGGGCTCAGGTTCTGACTCAGACAGTCTTCAAAACATGTCAAAGCCTAAACACACATTACTTCCATTAATTAGAGCTTCCCCCGACCCAAATAATTTCTTGTTCTTACCACTAACCCAGGGAACAATATGAATTTCCCAAGCATTTCCTTCATCCAAGATTATTTCTTACAGTGGTAGGAGAGCTACAGACTGTAAAAGTTGTCGTTATAGCCATTTTTAGGGGGGCAACGCACTGCGTTTGGCACATCCCCACTGTTGCAGGACTAGAGCCGCTGTCTGTCTCCAGGGCTTGTGCCTCACCCCAGACAGAAACTGCCCCATTAAACAGTCACTCCCCACCCCTCCTTCCCGACTTCATTTTCTGTGGCTATGATTTTGCCTGTCCCAGATATTTCATATAAGTGGAATCATACAAGATTTGTCCTTTTGTGTCTGGATCTTTTCAGTTAGAGCAAGGCTTTTCTTATGCTGCCATATAGACCTCAATTTCATTCCTTTCTATGGCTGAGTAACAGTCCATCGTGTGGATACAGATACGCTACAGCTTGTCCATCCACACACCTGCTGACGGACACGCTGTTGGCTTGTTTCTACCTTGTGGCTCTTGTGGACAGTGACACTCTGAACATCTGTGTCCAGGTATCTAGTGGGTCCCTGTTCTCAATCTGTTATGTACATGCCCAGGAGCAAGATTTGGGGTCATATGATAACTCCATGTTCCACTTTTTGAATGAACACTAAAGTGCTTTCCACTGAGCATTTCCTTTTGCAGGTCTGATGGACTCCATGCCATGGTGTGCTGAGGACATGACACATGTAGAGTTAATGAGTAGACACACGATCATAGCTCTTGCATTTTATTTATTAATGTCCAAACACATTCTACAGAGACTTGAGCTGACTTTCAAGAATATATAAAATAAAGTAGAAAATATAAATAATGCACACGGTATGATGGTATAAATTAGACTGAGAGAAAAATAAAATTTATATATGCAGGTCATAGGCGCTTACACCATTTGATTCTGAGTTTCGTGGCAACCGATAAGAAAGGTAAACACACTCCATCTCCACCACCTTCCCTACCATCCCCATCCCCCCATCGCCCCATTCCCACCATCGCCGTCCCCACCACCTTCACCACCTCCACCGTCCCCACGAACCTCATCACCACCACTGCTACGATCTCCACTCGGTGCCTCTCTGCCTGTTTCCTGTCCACACAGGATCATGTGGTTCTGCGATGAAGAGGGATGTCTAAAAAAATATTTTTTACCTAAGCGAAGGGCATTTTAAATTTTTATTCATCCAATTACTCCTCCAACTGAAGTAGAGAGTCAGAACATAGGCCACTCATCGGAGACTTTGTGTATGAGCCTGGCAGCTGATCACCCCAGGTAAAGGCGTCTGCCTGACCACCTTGTCAAGACTTCATCCCATGAGGTGAGGCGGGAATGGACAGAGCAGTTAGGGGAGAACAGGGGAGACTCAAAATCAGCCACTCATGCACACGACAGAGGTTGGGAGACCCATAAATAGATAAATGTCCTGTGTCACAAAACAAAGGGAGTTACTACAGGGACCACAGCCCAAAATCTACCTGTAATTCACTTAGAACTGTGGCACTTGGTGAGGTGGAAAGGGCTTCAATGAATGCAGACAGACAGACAGACACACACACACACACTCCCTCAGGGAGCTGAGACGGGAAATATGTACCTGGGACACCCAGATGGACTGTCTTCTCGATGAGGTAGGAGCCTGCATCTCACCTTCTCCAATCCCAGCCCAGAACGTGACCCGCTAAGTGTGTGTAGAGCTGAACTGCGTCACAAGTGTGGGCACGACTGCTTCAAGTCAGTAAGAGTGTGGAGACCTTCTTCAAGTCAAAGGGAAAACCCAGTGGAGAGAAGAGGATTCTGAGAATTCCCAGGAGCACCTGATTATAATGCAGATGGATACAACCCAGAAAAATCCCGTAGCTCTCCTACAACTCACTGGGACTGGTGGAGACAGAACAGGTCAGTGTGACTACAAATTTATGTTTCTAACCCGATAGTAAATGGCTCCTTTGTTTTCTCTTTTCTTCTTCTTTTTTTTTAAAATCCAAGAATGACTCTACAATAAAACATTGCTGTTTTTCAGACAGTTACTAAGGCCAAAACTTGAATTTCTGCCAGCAAAGTGAGGTGACCAGGAAAAACAGTTAAGGGTAAAATTAATAGACTGTCAAAACAGAAGCATTACACCAGGAGCTAAATGAAGGCAGAGCACATTTACTCAGCAGATTAATGCACATGACCTTGTGAAGGACGGGCCAGGCAGCAGCGGGCGTCCTCACGTGCTGGTCAACGTCCCGGCGAGCGTCTGCTAAGGCACTGGTAAGATATCCTCCCACAGTCTTATGCAAAGATACAGTCCTAAAGGCCCTCTATTAATTATTGAGATTTTGCTGGATTTGACTTATTTTCATATACAATCCAATATTTTAAGTCCTCATCTTTCAAATAGTGTTTATCCTTTTCTAAAACCTCATCAGTGTTATTAATTTTTAACGTCTCAGAGACAAGTTCTTACTAAAAGTAAAACTAGGCGGGATCCGGGGGAAAGCACGCTGTCCGTCACAGTGCTGTGCTGTATGGCATTCACGCTGCCCTTTCTTCGATACCTGGGGGGGGGGGCAGCTCAGCTGGGCCAGCCGTCCCCGCCACAGTCACTGCTCCCCACGACCCTGTTGTGTCGACATACTCACAGAAATGAAGTCATGCCGGGGCAGCTCCCTACAGCCAGAGATAAAATGTACTTGTACCTTCAAAAAAGGGAAGGAGGAGGAGGAGGGAGGGGAGGAGAGGAGGGGGAGGGGAGGGGAAGAAGGGGAGAAGGGGGAGGAGAAGCGTACACTGGCAAGCCTGCACTCAGATACCAAGCAATAGCTCAGCTCCTTCCTCGGGAGAGGGGAGGCGATGACGAGCCTGCAGCGAGCTGGCCAGAGCCTGGGCTGGAAAGGCTGTGGCCAACCTCAGAAAGGCCTGGCCCACTGACAGCAGCAGGGCGATGTGGGGCCCAAACCATAGGAGAGACATCCACAGGAGGCTCACACAGCAACCCCCCCATACCCTGCAGGTCCAGAAAAACGTGAAAGGCAGAGAAGCGGGTTATATATCGGTGTCTGTGTTCCAGGTTGGCCCGGGAAAGGGCCCGAGAATGTTGAACTCCAAGATGCTGTGATGAGAGGACCTGTCCGGTCAGTCGTCCAGGAGACGGAAGCCCCAGGACGCACCGTTTGTCTGAGGGTATGAGGCAGACTCCCAGCGATGGCCATAGCCACGGCCTGCAGAACTCTGGACCTCGGGGCTAGCCCTCTGAGAACTCTTCGCTTTGGAAACATTCCGTCTCTTACCCACCGATTCAAAGTCACACTTGTCAGTGGGCGCACTGTCGGCACGTCATTTGTCCACTAAGCCTGGGTCTTGGGCACGTGGGGCTGCATCGCGCCAGCCAGGCCTGACCCCACTGCTGTCCTCTCAGTCCCACTGCCCCTTCCCATATGGCCAGTGGGAGGGAAAGCCTGTGGATGGGCTTCACGGGGTCAGGATGGTGGGAGGAGGGGATCCTAGGAGAAGAGGAGGAAGCCAGGCTGAGATACTTTGCTCTCAAACCTGCCTCGATGACTCCCAGGAGGGTGGCACAGGGGACAGGCGCACGAATCTTCCAAGGGAAGAACATAGCAGAGGCAGAGGCCGCTCTTAAATAATCTCCTTACTATTTCCGGAGGGGGGGCTGCTGTTTGTCACTGAATACTGAAACACGGCACCATTGTTGCATTGCAATTGTTGGAAACATCTCTGCTACCCACCTGGCATGTATGACGGGAACAAAGTCCTTAAAGAACAAAGTGAAACAAAGGAAAGAAATCCGGAACATTAATTTGCATGTGTGCAAACGCACACACAGTTCTCATCACTCCTTATCTTGGACTAACAGACCGGCCTACTATGGTGTTTTATACCCTCTGGGGCCTAGCTCTGTGTGTGTATGTGTGTGTGTGTGTGTGTGTGTGTACACATACATCATTTTTTTAAGTGGAAAGATGAAAAACAACAACAACAACAACAACAACGAAAACCAACCAACCAACCAACCAAACAAAAAAACACACATTTTAAATGCAGAGCCAGCTTTTGGCATCTGCAAACACTTCTGCAAGGAAATCTTCGGTCCCCCCCACACACACACATGTTGGGTGGTACAATGTGCTTAACCGCGGCCGCTGACTCCCTGCCAGGGGTCCCCAGCTGAAATGGGTCCAGTGCAGTGATTTAAGATCTTTAAGGCATTGTGGCAACAAACCGCCACATTTTGGCTATAAGTTAATTAAAATGGGCACAAACAAAAAGGCTTTATTACGAGGTGTTACGTTTAGACCCTGGGAGATGCATAATGTTTGCAACAAAAAATAAAATACCTGAATGTGCCAAACTGAGAATAGAATGTGGGTGCGTGAGTATGAGTGTGTACGTGCTGGGATCAGGAGCCTGATCCCAACGTAACTGGTTTTTTCTGTCTTGCTCTCCGGGGCGTGTGTTTGAGTTAAGTAAAGGAAAATGTATTACACTTAAAGGCTTTGCGATTTCAGCAATAAATAGAGTATAGTGAGGGTGTCTGGCAAAACCTTGCGGCCACTTTCCTCAAGAAAGAAAGGAAAAGTTACAATGAACAAAAGCAAAACGGATCTAATTGGGTCTAATACTCTGACAGATTTTGCTCCAAAACCTTGCACGTCAATGGCAAATAAATTGAGTCCACCGCATCCAGAAACACTGGACATCACAGTAGCAAAATATGATTATCATTTGCCTTCGTTCACCTCCGCTAAAGACAGAACTCAGGAAACCCGACAAGCTGACACCGGACGGAGCAGGTCGGGAGGGAGAGACGACAATGCCGTCCGCAGGACACGGCACGTCTCCTTTACGGTTAAATCACTCTGCGTTGCACCAGCCGAGGGTAGGCCTCCCTGGCCTGAGAGCCGTCGGCCACATCTTCGTTTCATTAGAGACAGGTCTTTCACAGGAAAGGCTATTTCTGGAAAACGTGGCAGAATGTTTAAACTTCTACTTTCCATATTATAAAATGTGTCCTTTCAGTAAGTGAAAACAAAAATTCAAGAAAACTATGAAAATAAACAGGTTTTACTTGATCTCTGAACTGTCTCCAGTCTCAAAGCAGAGTCCCTTGGTTTACACAGAAATAGGAGATGCGCGCAGGAAAGAAAAACAACCAAAATCCGTGGACGAGGCCCTCCCTCAGGCGAGCACTTCTCTGTCCTACATCGAATCGAAATTCGAAAGGGGAACTTACATGTGAATTGCCTTCAAAGGGCACTTTGTTTTGTCTCTGGGTATCTCACACGATGATACTGGTTTAGAACCAAACCTTGGCTCTCTATTATTACCAGCGACGGAAGTCTGATAAACCTATAGCGGCTTTGTTTTGGGGGTTCATGTGCCAGCACTCGTAAGCGCAGGTGGAGACTCCTCGGCGAGTGGGGGGACACAGCGGGGACAGCCTCTGGGTTGCATCAGCTACAAGCAGACGGAGCGTCTTTGCACACTGGCCCGCGTACACCTCACCTCTCCAGCGCTGCTTTGCCGGTTACAGTGGCTGCATCCAGAGAAAAAGCCTCAGGGACAGTCATGCCGGCTGCACTATCATGTACGAGTCAGGGTGCACCTCGACATCTCCCACTACCCAGCGGCTAGGACTGCGGACCCCGAGCTACAGGAGGAAGCTCGCTCGCCCTGGGCCGACCCTCGTGGGAGGACGCGGGCTCCAGGGACAGATTCAGGGACACAGCTTTGCAGCCGCAGACTTCCAGAAGCTTCCAGCTGGCCGTCATCCCTGAATATGGGCTCGCTCTGCAGCCCTAGTCGGACAGCCACCCTGCCCCGTCTTTGCTGAGCAGACGACAGCATTTCTAAGCCTGTTTGTTCATTAGAAACTGTGCCTGCTGTGTGCGTTTTCACTGGATGGTTCCTACAAAGACTCCACAGACCCTGGCTTCTGTGATGAAGGCCCATGAGGACAGAGCCCGTTGGACGTACTCCAAAGATCATCTCCAGTGTCCCTCCTACAGAATGAAGAATAAATAATAACGCAGGAAATTCATGAGTACATGAATAAGTAAGTGGAGGAGAGAAGGTGGGGAAGCAGCAGGTGAGGGTCTGCATGGGGAGATGGAGGGTGTCCAACATCACCAGCTGGAAACACTCAGAAGGTTGGAGCGAAGCACTCAGTCAGCGCTGCTTTGCCATCCCTATTGTTGTAGGAGGGTTTACAGTGGGAACCTAACGTTGTTTCACCCATGTGGGTTTAAATACATGTGTATGCGTACGTATACCAAACTAACCAATTCTAAATGTGCGTGTGTGTGCGTGTGTGTGTGTGTGTGAGCACGTGCAGGTTTATTTCAGGAGAGCATCTTATTTGGTGCTGATACTCATTTTTTGTGAACTCCAGCAGAACTCTAAATACACCCAGTAAAATCTCACTATTCATATTAGTAACAGGAAGAACCAACCATCTGGCAAATTTTGCCGCCCAGTAAATTGAGAAGATTAAGATAAAACCACATGAAGATTTCATTACCAAGAGCAATTTCTTTATTGCCCTTACACAAGTGAAATTTCATTTTAATTATTCACGGCATCTCATAGCACACTTGTAACTTACCATCTATCTCTTTGCAAGAATGATGAACTTTAGAAATGTAGGAATGCTCTTGTATCATTCGCCATGAAAATAATATCTTATTGTAAACCTGGGGTTACGTGGCAGCTTCTCTAACGCCACAAATGGGCCAAATCCCACTCCCATGTATGGGGTAATCTTCGGCTGACCACAGTGCTCTGTTTCTTGGCGTGCATGGTATGTGGCCTTTGCTTCAATGGCACATTGGTTTGGTTTGTGTACTTTTCTAGAATGTAGGCTCTATTTTGATTAGAAGTTTAAAATAGCAATTGTGATGTCACATGAATTGCATACTGACATCATCTAGATCACGTGCCACTGGCTAGAGGTCAATCTGATTGCCTGACCACGATCAGCTTCTGAGCCACCCAGGCACTCCTCTCAGGAAAATTCTGTAACAAAAGCATATCTGCTCATAAGACAAAAACATGGTCTTATACATTTTTTTTTACTTTGCATATTTTATTTATTTTATTTTTTTATTGTGTTATGTTAGTCACCATAAAATAAGTCATTAGTTTTTGATGTAGTGTTCCATGATTCAATGTTTATGTACAACACCCAGTGCTCCATGCAATCCGTGCCTCCTTAATACCCACCACGAGGCTCACCCATCCCCCTCCCCTCTAAAACCCTCAGTTCTCAGTCTTATACATTTTTAATAAGTGTTCAGTAAGTACCAAACCACAGTTTTACTTAAATCCAAATTCATCAAAAATTTTCAAATTTCAAAAAAAAACTTTTATTACCAAAACCTTCCATTGAGATTTTAGTGAATAGACAGTAAATTCACAGTGAGTAAAAGATCTTAGCTACTGAGAGTTGCTGTTTTTAAAAAAATACTATTCATGGTTTTGCAAGTAGAGGGTTATTCTAATACTGACTCTCAGGGGTTAATTTCTTTGGAGCAAAGTCAAACTTTGGCAAGAAAAAATATTATAATTAGAGTTTATTACAAGATATAACATTTTTTAACAATGTTCCTCAAGCTTTTGGCATTGACGATGGCACATATATATTTTTAAGATGGTGTCTCTGTGCTGTACAGAAAGGAAATATCTTGTGTTTAATTTCTCCTTCTCCTTCTTTTCTGCCTCTTATTCATTTATTTGTTTGTCTGTTAGAGAAACCTGCCGTGTGTTTTTTTAATCAAAGTGCATTGGTGAAATCTAACGTCATCTGTCCAGAAGATCCCAGCCATATTGAAAATAAAACACTCAAAAAGTATCCCTCACGATTCATAGATTGATTTATTTCATGGGTACCTGCCCCTCCAAATATTCGGGGTTAACAATCTCCTAAACCCACAGAGCTGGGTCCGAGGATTTTGCTGATCAACTTCGTCCTAAACATTCATGCTCGATCTTCAAAAACATGCTTACTCAATGGACCCGAGAGAAAAGATTCAGTGGGGAGAGAAATGTTCAAGGTATTCTTGTTGCCAAGGTTGCAAATGTAGACAAACGGCCGTGTGCCCTGAGTGCTCTGTGAAATGCCCTGATTAGCGCATAAGTAGAGCTCAGGGCTTGGCTTCAGTCAAGAAGGGATCTGATTATTCACAAAGCAAATTCTGTCACTTCAACATTTATCAGTTGCTCTTGAAGCGTCCTCGTGAGCTGAGAGTCAAGATCCGACCCTCACCCGGTTGCCTACAGGCAGAGTGCCTCTGACCGTCTGACCATCTTTTTAATGGCTTTACTCCAGAAAATGATGGGGGAGAAATGTAGAGCAAATTTTCTCTTCTCAATTATTTTCTGAAAGAAAACAAAATGTTCTCACAGCCACTGAATTTAAAAGAAAATAGTTTGACCAAAAACCGAATAATCTTCAAACAATAGTGAAATTATTGGAAAGTGAGATGGATGCTTACTTTGCTTCTGAAATATGATGCAGCTGTAGTCAAGTTTATCAAAAGCTTCATTTCTTTTCAAAGAAGTTAAAACCAATGTGTGTCTGAGATAAACTACAGCAAATTGGAAAATGGGGCAGAATCGTGGTGGAAATCTGGTATTCATTAATTTCTTCATAACATAAATTCACGTGTTTTGTTTTGTTTCTTAAAGGAAAATTAAAGGGAGTAAAAGGGAAGGCAATTCTAACTCGTCCCTCTGGATATCTAACTACAGTTTGAAGAGCAGAGGTTGCACAGCATAAGCTAAACAGGATGATAACATATAAAGCCCCAGGCTTCTTAAAATTCTGGAGGGGGGGGGTACAGAAACCATAAAAGTCATTATCAGGGAACCTTTTGTCATGACCCCTGGTGAATGGAAACATAATTTAAACCAATCAGTAAAAACCTGGAAATTAACCTAAAATTAAATTTTAAAAACTCTTGGCTGAAGTGGAAATGTCATTATCCATGTGGTTTAGGGTTCCATATCTTCTGTTACTGTTTTGAAGGAGGGGAGAAAGAGGTAGGAAGAGAGGAAGAAAAGGGGAGAGAAGGAGAGGAAGAAGGAAGAAGAAGAGGAGGGGGAGGGGGAAGAGGAGAGGGGACAGGTGCGGGAGGAAGACAGCTGTGGAAGATGGAAGAATAGGAAACCATACATGCCCACTTGGGTTCACCACATGATAGGAAAAACCAATGAAATTGCAAATTACACTCCAACAACCCAAATGTCTCCAACAGTCCACACTGTGAAGAGTCTTGGTGAGGTCATTTTGAGAGTTTACATCTGAGAACATGGGGTCTGCAACCCCTCATCCTTCACCTACCAAATTGTAAGACTCTTCCTCTCCCTTTTTTGTGATGCTCTGGGGATGCACAATGATGACGTTGTCCTCTATCCATAGCACGTTTTGCCAGTGCCTCTGCCGCAGTGGCCATCTGTGACTTTGCTGCATCACGTCCAATGTAAATGTCACTGGCCAGTATCGGATGCTCTGCCTGTGCTCTGCCACACCCGCTCCTGTGCTGCATTTACCCACTCTTGACTTCTTGGTCACGCACTCCCTATCCTGCCGGGGTTGACTTCCCTGTCTCAACCCCTGGCATATGAAGAGGAGAAGGAAGGGGAAGGGAAGATCCCAAAGCAGCCTTGCTGGGCCCTCGGCTGGCGTTTCCCGCAGTTTCCTCTGTGTCTGTCCCTTTCCTACTGTCAACGGTGCCCCCAGTGCTGTTGAGCCAGAGTGAGATCAAGTATCAGGCTCCACTCTATAGGAGTCTTCCCAGGACTTAGTGACTCTAAGGACCGACTGCTTAGTGTCAACACGGGCCACATTCTCTCTACACTGCGAGTGTGTGTCGTGGGAGTGGGGGGGTAAATGTATTTTTCCCTCCTAGGGATCGTACTGTTCCTTTCATAGTCTTATTTCCACTGCCAACTCCCTCCCACAGTACCCAGCCCTCCAGCACCTCTGACGCCGAGGACATAGTTCAACTTCTTGTCCGTGGATCCTGGGTGCCTCTTTGGAATGACGAGACAGCGCTGGTCAACAATACCTCCCTGCACAAGTCACGCTGCTGAGTCCATCACAGCAAAGCGGGGGGGGCCCCGTGCTTCCATAAAATGAACCGTCTGCTTTTTTCCATTTAGTTCTGTCTAGAAAGATTGTTCTCTACCCCTGAGACTTAGTAGGTTTGCTTGCAGAACAGTAACAGCCTGTCCTTAAGCAAGCAGATCTGTGAAATCAGTTCCGGTCATCAGGGGCAGCTTGTGTCCTCTACCAGCCAAACAAGCACAAGTTCAGTCAGTCCCATAATAGAGTTGGTACAATCTAAAGGAAAGATGTGATGTCTTCTGGCCACGAGGAACAAAATGGTCGTGATGGGAGAGATGTCCCTCATCTCGAAGCTTGAAATAGAGTAATTTAGGATAAGCAGAAAATGATATCGTATTCTGCGCTGAGAACACAGCCTTTTAAAAAAAAGCTGGGGGGGGGGTGCTTGGAAAATTGGCAAGTCGCGCCCTGTGGCTAACGTACCATGTGTGTGACTGGAGACACTGAGAATGCCTGCAGAGGCAGATGCTAGAAGTGTTCCGATGCCAAAATAGGGAGTCCGAAGCTTCTTTCCGAAAGTGAACTGGCAACTTGCTCTAAGCTGTCCCCGGTTAGAGTGATGTATTCTGCGGGATGTTAACTGACTTGGAGATAGATCTTCACACAAGGAGGAGCCTTCCATGACCAGTCCGTCAGAGGCCACCCTACACTCTTCGGCTCGTGAGCGTGAGTGATGTGGCCTGCAGGGTCCTTGGTCACGCAGATCTCTGCTGGGCCACCCAGACACCAGAGTGCTCTCACACCACAGCCCGCCTCCCTTTCCACTTCCACCTGGGATTCAGAACCAGCTCAGGATGGCGGATGGATACTGTAGCAGTAGTAGTGCTGAAGCTCTTTGTTGCAAAGAAGCTGTAGAACGGTCTTGAGGGCTGTTAATATGCACATTTAAGATGAGCTCAGGCTCCCTTCAAGGAAATAGTCAGATCAAAAGACGGGGAGAGCACCAGGTGGCAGGAGCAGGTGAGAATCATTTACGCCGCAGGAGACTTCATCAGTGACTCTGCATGGCCCGTGCTCATACCTGCATTGTCCGTGCTCACACTTTTCATTCCGGCCAGGCAGTCTTGTCCTTTGCTATGGATGAAATGTTTGTGTTGCTTCAAAATGTGCATATTGAAGCCTAAATTCCTAGTGTGTTAGTATTAAGAGGTGAAGCCCTGGGAGAGGTGATTAGGTCACGGGGCTGGAGCTTTTATGAATGGGGTCTGTGCCCTTATTAGAAAAAGAGCCCTGAGAGTTGGCTTCCTCTCTCTGTCTCTCTCTCTGAGTGAGGAAACAAGAGAAGATGACTCTAAACCAGGATGCAGGTCCTCCTCAGACGATCTCCCAGCACCTTGACCTTGCACATCTGGCCTCCAGAACTATGAGAAATAAATGTTTGCTATATAAGCCACATGGTCTGTGGTAGTCTGTTCTACAGCTTGAACAGCCTGAACTATTCCCCAACCAGCAGCAGCAACTTGGGGTACATGGTCCACACATTCAGTGTCACTTAACATGGCAGCTGTTACAAGTGTTGACCCAGTAGTCTCAGAGTGGCTCCTTTCTGGCATCGAGAGAGTGTGTTTCTCTACCTCCTTAACATCGAGTGGTAGTAAGACTTGCTTTGGGCCAGTAAAATGAGAGCAGAAGCAAAACGCATCACTTTCAAAGAAAAGGATTAGGAGCCAGAGTGCATCAGCCCTATTTCCATCCCAGGATGGGCTGATCCCAAAAGCATGCATCCAGATGGAGCGTCCATTAGCCTGGGACCTGGAGTGAGCAGGAGGACCGGAGCTCCGAGGCTGACCCACATAGGATATGCAGTGGGGCAAGCAAAGCTCCAGGTTGTACTAAGCAACTGAAAATTTCAGATCGCTCATTACTGCAGCGGAGCTTACTGCGTCCTGACGAAAACACGTGGTCGTCTTCTCTTCAGGTGTGAGGAACCTGGCAAGACTCCGCAGTTCAGGAAGTCTGAGAGTAGAACATATCTGTGAAGACATCAGAAGACACCGTCACTGTCACTGAAGACACTGAGGTACAAAGTAAAGAAGGGCTATGGCAAAACTCAGCCAAACAGATAGAAATTGAACATTTCTGGGGCACTTGGTTGGCTCAGTTGGTGAAACCTCTGCCTTTGGCTCAGGTCATGATCTCGGGGTCCTGGGACTGAGCCCCCTGCTCAGCGGGGAGTCTGCTTCCTCCTCTCCCTTTGCTGCTCCCCCTGCTTGTGCTCTCTCGCTCTCTCACTCTCTCGCTCTCTGTCAAATAAATAAATAGAATCTTTAAAAAAAAGAAACTGACCATTTCTGGGGAACAGTAAAAGACAGCACACTGTAATCGATGCACTGAACATACAGAAATGCTGAAGGGAGGGAGGTCAGACACGTTTCTTTTATTTTAAAGCGAAGGCTAAGAAACATATGGAAAAGGTTACCAGAGGAGCCCGTTGAAGGCAACAGTATAAATGCATTCAATAACACTCCCATCTTTTTCTGGAAGAGGAAGGGATTAAAGGCAGAGTGGAGCAGGCAGGCAGGGTTAGAGTAAGACCGAGAGTCGGGAATGGCGGGCCAGATGGCCTTTTCCTCCTCCCAGAACTTCTTACAGAGTATTTCTGACATGCCCCCGTTATAAACCACAATGCAGATAGAGTGTTTTCAGAAAAGGCCCATATTCCATTCCTGAACTCCAACATCTCACAAGTAAATCATTTTCAGATGTTTCCAAATTAGGAACATCTACAGTTGGAGGGAAGGTTTGCTTTGCTCTCTGAAATGTGTTTTATCTTTTCTATTTTATCAATTAACTGTCCATGTTTTTCTGTTTCCTCATTGCTCAGTTAGATAATCTATACAAAGAAAATGAACTCATGTCTGTGTGGAGACCACATTATGCTCCTCATGATCTCTCTGACAACCCCCTCTCCCCACTCAGATCCGCGGGCGCCGGTTCACTACAGAGGAGGTGAGGAGTGATAACCAGAAACACAGAGGTTGTGAGCCTGTAGTCTGCTCTTTCACAGGAGACCGAGTAATTGTGAAAATGGAATTTTGCACATGCACTAAGGAATATGAATATAAGCTGCAAAATAAAAGGAGCCATTTTAATAGGGTAAGACATGACTCACTCAGTCTCATTCTCCTTCTTCTTTTCCTTTTCCTTCCTCCTACTAGCATTTTTTCTGCAGGATCTCCGTGGGCATAGACAAGGGAATGGAACAGATACTTGTTTTGTGTAGCTAAATGCAATTAACACTACACTTCACATTTTTTTCTTAACCTTTAACATTTTGCAGTGATCTTGTAAGTTAGATATTACCTTCCACTGTCTGAAAATGACAAAATTATTCTTAGGCTATTGGGCCTCTTTGAGTGAATAAGCAAGTGACAGAGACAGATTGTCAAGCCATCAGATTATTTTGAAAGGCCTTCGAAATCTAAGGAGGGGGCCCAGAGCCAGTGGTCTTTCCATCACGCCACACCCCTTTCTGGAGAAAGAGAACAAACACCCTTGGGGCTTTTGGCTATAAACCAGTTCCAGGCTTGTGTGTGTGTGGGGGGGGGTGCACAAAGGGAACAATGAGGGCTTTGATGAGGGTGAATCACATGTGTGTGTGTACATACACGTATATACATACATATACATTGCAGTAACATGTACTTACCTATAATACATTAATCTCTTCCAAACTGATGAGTTTGAACAAATGTAAGCACTACGGATACACTTATTAGTTCCAGTCACCCTAATGAAGGGTTTTCAAGCCTCCTAGCAGCCTGATTCCTCACTCCATACCGACAAAGTTTTTCTGACTTGGTTTTGCCTATTCTTGGAGTTACACCTAAATGGGATCATAGAGTTATGTATTTTGTACCTGGCTTTTTTCACATGACACATAGTTTGTTGTTTTTTCTTTTTAGATTCATCCACATTAGTACAAATATCACTGTTTCTTTTTTCATATTTCTGAATAGTGTTCTAGTGGTTCTATGCACCACTGGGTGTGGTGCATAAACAATGAATCTTGGAACACTGAAAAAAATAAAATGTTTTTTTAAACTACATTATTTTTTTGTTTATTGTTTGTATTTTGACTTAGTCTATGGTGTTTTGGGCCATGTAGAAAGGGGTAGCCTTTAGTCATCTCACTGTGGTTGTAATTGGTGTTTCTCTGGAGACTAATGGTAGTGAACTTGTGTTCATTTACCTATTAACCACCTACATTTTTCCATGTGCAATGTTTGTTCAAGTAGTTTGCTCATTTTTAATTGAGGTTTCTTTTTATTATTTTATTATTGACTTGTAGGAGATATATATATATAGAAAGATATCAATTTATGAAACTTATGTATAAGTCCTTTGCTAATTGTATGTATTGTCAGTTACATTTTTTCCAGTCTGCAAACTTTTTTTTTAATCTTTGCAAGAGAGTCTTTTCAAAGATATTAATTTTTATAAAATCCAGTTTATCATTTTTGGGGGTTTTGTTTTAGAGCTAATGCCTTTATTTCCTACCTAAAAATTCTTTGCCCACTCTAAGGTCACATAAATTTTGCTTTTAAATATATAATGTCTTCTAGAAGTGTTATATATTTTGTCATGATGCATTTATGTGGTGATGTGAGGTGGAGGTCAAGGTAATTTTTTATAGTATTTATTTATTTTTTTCTACTACCATATGCTAAAAAATACTTTAGTATCTCCCCCTGAATTGCTTTGTTACCTTTGCTGAAAACCAATGGGATACATATGTAGGGGTCAATTTCTTGAGTCCTTTTTGTTTGAGATATTTGTCTATCCTGAACATATTGTCTTGATTAGTGAGGCTATCCAGTAAATCTTGATATCAGATAGTGTACACCCTTCAACTTTGTTCTTCATTTTATGATTGCTTTTGACTTTTTAGAAATATATATTCACACACATACATAAACTGAAACAGCTTGTCAACTTCTACAAAAATAACATACTGAGATTTTGATTGGGAACAGTGTTGAGTATATAGATCAAATTTAGGAAAATTGCCATTGTAACAACAGAGTTTTCCGATTCATGGATATGAAATATCTCTCTCTTAATATAGGCCATTTTAAAGTATCTCTCAGCAACATTTTACAGTTTCCAGTATAGAGTTATCGCATAACTTGTGCTTACTGCTATGAACTTCATGGTTCTTGAAGACATTATTAATGGAATATTTTAGACTTTTCCAATTGCTTTGCTTTGGGTAAATAAAAATATAATTAGGTAAAGGAAGGGAGTTTTCCACACAATTGAAATTAAGTTGTTATCAACTTAAATATAATACTAAAACTTTAAAATGGTTTTTGTAATTTCAGTAGTGACACAAGAAAATATCAACAGGATATACATAGAAGTGAGAAGGTAATTAAAGCTTATCAACATAAAAAGTCAAAGAAACACAAAAGAAAGAGAGGAAAAAAAGTGACAAAGATGCTATAAGACACACAGAAAATAATTAATAAAATAGCAATAAATTTACTTTAACTGTAAATGGATTAAACTCCCCAATCAAAAGACAGATTGGCTGAATGAGTTTGAAAAAAAAAAAAAAAAAGGCCAACTATATTTTGTCTATAAGTACTCACTTGAGATCTCTGGGCATGTGTAAGCTGCAAATGGAAGAAGCAGAAAGGAGAAGCCATGTCAATGGCAACCAAAGAACAGGAGTGGCCATACTTGCATTAAGCAAAATTGACTTTAAATAAAAAAACGGTTAAAGATACAAAGATGGACAACATATAATGATCATATAATTAACCAGGAGGGCACAAGGGTTATAAATATTTGTTTGCTGCACCTCAGAGCTCCTAAATGTATAAAGGAAATTTTGACAGACTTGACCAAAAAAAATAGACCCTGAAAGGAGACTTCAATAATAATGGCCAGAACAAGCAAATAGAAGATCAATAAGGAAATAGAATTTGTACTTGAACAGCACTGCAGACCAATTGGACCTGACAGACATATGTGGAACATTTCACCTAACAGCAGCAGAATGTAAATTCCCAAGGGCACATGGAACATTTGCCATGAGAGACCACACATTGGGCCAGAAGAAGTTGTAATAAATTCAGGATGATTAAGATCACCCAAAGTATTTGGTCCAATCACAATGGAATATAACTAAAAATTAATAGCACAAGGAAAACTGGAAAATCCACAATATGTGGAAATAAAATAAATAATAAACAGATAAAACAAAAATAATATGTTGTTTATGATACTTTAAACAGCAATTGAGTCTGAGATGGCACAAGAGGAATTTCAAAATAACTTAAGACAAATGAAAATGAAAACAGCATATTGAAATTTATGAGAAACAGCAAAAGCAGGGCTTAGAGGGTAGTCTTTAGTCAGTGTGTGCATTAAGAAGAAAAAGTCTCAAATTAACCATATAGCTTGACATCTCAAGAAACCAGGAAAAAAATTAAATGCAAGACTACACACAGAAGGAAATAATAAAAATTAGAGCAAAGATGAACAAAATAGATAATGGAAAGACAAGAGAAAAAAAGCAACAAAATTAAGAGGTGGTTGTTTGAAAAGATAAACTGACAAACCCTTAGCCAGATTAATCAAGGAAAAAAAGAAAGGAAAAAAAAAAAAAAAAAAGACAGAAGACCCAGACACCTAAAACCAGAAAGGAAAGAAGGAATGCTACAACAGATGCCACAGAAATGAAAAAAAAAGTATGAGAGAGTACTCCTGAATAATTTGGGTAATTTAGCAGAAATGAATACATTTCTAGAAACAAATACTAAGACTGAATCATGAAGAAAGAGAAAATCTGGAGACCAGTAACAAGTTCTTAGAAAGACTTTTGGTAAGATTCGTATTTATTCCCTGTGTACTTGATAAAAATCTACCAGCAAAGACATCTGGGTCTGAATTGCTCTTTGTGGGAAGGTTTTTAATTATAAATGCAACTTTTCCCATACACATAATTTGTTACAAGTTTCTATTTCTTCTGTGACAGGAATTATGTTCTTCAAGGAATTTATCCACTTCGAATTTATGGACATCGTGTTGTTCATAACTTCCGTTTATTACACTTTTATATCAGGAGGGTCAGCAGAATCCCCGGGCTCATCCCTAATACTGGGTTCTGTGATTCCTCTCTTTCACTCTTAACCATTTACCAAGAGTCTATTCTAATTATTAATTTTCTCGAAGAAACAAATATTAGCTTTGGTAATTTTCTATATTGTTTGCTTGCTATTTCATTGTCTTTAACTGACTATTTTCCCCTGTTTACCTTAGATTTCCCTTGCACTTGTTTTTCTCACCTTTTACTGTATAATCTTCAGTTTTTGTTTTTATTATTTTTATTTCAATATAACCATTTAGAGAGGAAATTTCCCTCCAAACTCTGCTTTAAAAGCATTCTCCACTTTTTATGTTTTGTTTTCATTTTCAGTTAGTTTGGAAAGTTTTCCTTCTTTGTCATTTTTTTTCACCCTTTAACTCAGAGGTTATTATGAAGTGTCGTGTTTATTTTCAAACTGCTTGAGGTTTCTTCATGTATACCAACTGTTGGTTTGTAATTCACATCTTGTGATAAGAGAACAGAATTTGTAAGATTTCCAACTTCCTGAAATTTAATGATGCTTATTTTATGGTCCAGTGTATGGTCCATCTCATGAATGACCCACAAGCACTTAAAAGGAAGCTATTCTACTTTTAGAGGTAGTGTTCTATAATGGCAATTAGATCAATTCCATTGATAATGTCATCCCAATGCTCTCTGTCTTTATGCAGGGAAGACTATTGTTGTGTGAAATCCTGAGAAAGATGTAGAATGGCTGCCTGCAAGGGTGCATGTCCACTCTTTGTCCCTTAACCTCTGTGAGCTTTTCTCGTCATGTGGTGTGAAGTCTGCAGTGAAGCCCACACACGCTTAGGATTGTTCTGCCTTTCTATTAACCAACACTTTTCTTCATAGGAAAGACGACCTTTAGTTGGGAGTATAAGAGATGCAGTCTGAGGACAAACAGACCCTGTGTTGGTGTAGATCCTCAGGTCCCATGACGAGCTCTGAACACTGGTGTGGCCTCTGCTACAGTCAGCATATTGTTCTGTCATTCTGTCTGGATGGGGCAGAAGGAAATATGGAGAAACATTGCCTCTGCTTTAATACACAGGTGACTAGAGGGACACCTGAGTGGGTCAGTCGGTTAAGTGACTGACTACTGATCTCAGCTCTGGTCATGATCTCAGGGTCATGAGATCAAGCTCTGCCTAGGGCCCTATGCTCAGCGGAGTGTGCTTGAGCTTCTATCTCTCCCTCTCCCTCTGCCCCATCCCCCATTTAAAAAAAAAAAAAGTCAACCGTGGAATACAGCATTCTCAGATGCAGTGATGAGGGATTTTTATGTTTGTTCTTCCTGTTCTAACAGAACAGCCAGACCTTTGGAGAAAGGGACCTGGATACCTAGAGTATAGTTCTCAACCATAGCATTTGTGCTAAGATGAGTGGTAAGGTGAATATGAAATAACTTGTTACTGATAACAGGTTATTCACATTTCAAGAGAATTTATAAATAATGAAAGCCACAGTGTGGTATCACACCATACCATCATCCTCAGACCTTGGAGCTCCAGGCTGCTTCCTTCAGCTGAGGTGAAGTTGCTGAGTGCAGCTCCTGCACCTCTCCCCAACCAGCTCATCCTGACTCACCTCTGCCCAAGCACAGGATGGGTTCGGAGGCTGGAGAGGAGGGAAGAAAGGGGGAGGTAGTGACATCAGCGAACATGGAAACCTCTTGCAAGAATCTGAGAAGAGATGTGAATATACAACATTTAACACCAATTCTGATGTTAATTTAATCAACAACATGCTACTTCTCCTGGGCTTCAGATGCTGCACCCAAAAGTAGGTTTTTGAGGTGATCATCCTTCAGATTAAACCCAGCTCTGAAATTCTGTCACCTTAGTCTTGGAATTATGTCATATAAACATATTCAAAGGTTGATTATTTTTTGGCCTATTTTTTTTTCATTTATTGAATTTCAACCCTCTTCACATAACTAGAGAGATTCTATTTTTTTGTAAAGAGGTCCACATGTAATTTTATGATTTTGATCATATTATACATGTAACTTTGCATCATGCACTTATCATTCAAAATTCCATCAGAAAAAATGAACAAATTCTTTATAACCTTCACTTTAATGATTGTATAATATTCTGTCATGTGTTTAAATGGTAACATATTCAAATATTCCATTACTATTGGACATCAGCAAAATTTCCACATTTTTCCCATGATAAATAACACCAAAATGCAAAAAGCTCTGTCTGCCTTTCAGTTCCTAATGGTCAGTTCTTCCAGAGGAAATGCCCAGAAGCCCTGCCTCAATTTGGACACCTTTTCATATTAAGGTGGTCCACAATTGAACTATTTCTCTCTCAAGTTGGTGGACAAGTCCACTCCATGTTAGCTCCTGCCCCCTGGAAAGCTAGAGTCCTTACATCCTAAGTGTTCTTCCTTCTCAGATTCATGGTGCAGGCTTCTCCTAAAAGTTGGCACTCCTGCTGACTTTGCCATGCAGGGACTTTCACACAGCTGTCTCATGAAATCTCTCATCCATTAAACTAAAGTACACATAGAACTCCAGTCTATCATTAAAGCTTCTGTCCCTTACACTGACCTCAAGAACTATTTGTCAATCTCCTAGGAGTTGGGAAATGGAGATTCTTGATACCATCAAAGTCATTTCCCGCCCCCCACAAGATGTTATGGTTCAACCAGATACTAGCAGGATCCTTGACACTCTTCTTTCCCTCAAATCTTCTATGACTTCTATTGCTTTGAAATCATGTCAAGGAGACAATATATTGAGTTAATATTAATCTACAGGTCCAAAGAGCCTTCCATATTGCTGGTAAACATCATCTTTCTCCCAATAATGCCAGGAGAGCTTAAACCTTTGCAATTCTGACCCTACAGAACTCTGTAATAATCACCCATTCTTTGATCTATGTTACTGTCATCCATGAGTTCTAACCAGAATGGAGTGGTCGGTTAGCCTTG
Source organism: Lontra canadensis (assembly GCF_010015895.1). Taxonomy (NCBI): domain Eukaryota; kingdom Metazoa; phylum Chordata; class Mammalia; order Carnivora; family Mustelidae; genus Lontra; species Lontra canadensis. The sequence continues at coordinate 3,357,944 of NW_022631026.1, forward strand.
ATTAGCCTTATGTCTTTCCTAACTAGGATATGGACTCAGGTATTTAGGTACATCTCTTCAAAATAAATGGCCTCTAGTACTTTCTTTTTTTTTTTTTCTTTTTCTCAACTTAATTGATTATGAATCAAAACAAAAATAAGAGTTTTTATTCATTGAGCCCACCATTTGAAAAAAAAAAAAAAAGTCCAAAGATATGTTTTGGTATAAATCCAGAACTACAACTGATGTGGAAAAATTGGGTAGGTAGGTTTCCTAGAATTTCCCAGTTCAACGATTAAAAATATGAACTTCCCAGTCAAAGTTGTTGGTCATGTCTCAGCATTCTTTATAGAAATTGTAATCTTTGGCAATTTGCATATCTCCTTTAAAGCCTCATTGTCCTCATTTGGAAAGGGAGAGTATAATCATACTACTAGTCCATGAGGAGTAGTATGGGTTAAGTAAAAATATATGTAAAATATTTACCAAACTATCTCACATGTAATAACCAAACAATAATTTCAAAAATTATTATCCTTCATTTTCTAAAAATAATTAAACTCCCAATATGTCAAATTTGACTAATCCAAAAGGGACGCATCTAGACTGAATGCAAGTAGTATTTCACCTCCTTATTTCACATATGTCAAAGCTGAAAGAAAAAAAAAAGCAACTAAAGAAAAAAATAAGGAAAAAGACATTAATCATAACTATTAGCCAAGTGCTGTGGCAGTTCTTTTCTCATTCTGTGGAAATTCTATCCTCACTGTATGACGATGAATGTTGAAAAAGAGCAAATGATCAGGTACATTAAGCATTAAGTTTCACGATCATTCCTGTACTTTTAAAATAGCTAAAATAAAAACAAAAACAAAACAAACAAACAAACAAAAAGAAACAGGAAATCTGACTGATATAATCGATTAAAGCAGAGGTTAGTCCAGACCTGACTTCTTCAGATTCTCAAGTCCAGTGTGCCTCAACATCTGTAAAATCACTGCTGACCCAGAGTGCCCTGAGTGTGTGAAAGATTGGGGAATTGCCGTAATGTGTGTCCACCATAAAGCTGCCCACCCTTCCCTCACAAGAGATGCTAAGTTTACGGAGATCAGTTCCAGAAGGGGAGAGAGAAGGCCTGGCTCCTTCACACTGGCATCCAGGCACTCAAGAGTAGCAGAGCTAGTGAGAAGATATTCACTCATTTACAAGGTGGGGTGGGGGGAGATAGTCTTTCAACAAATGGTTTTGGGAAATCTGAGTACTTTCATTAAGGAGAATGAAGTTGAATTCTGACCTCACACACCTGCCACGAAATACAAAAATAGTGCAGCATTAATAATAGACCTAAGTGTAAGGGCTAAACCTATAAAACTTTTAGGAGAAAACATAGGAGTAAATTCTTGTGACACTGAGTCAGACGATGGTGTCTTGGATATGATAGCAAACACACAGCAATGAAACTAAACAGAGACATGTTGGATTCATAAAAATCAGACACACTTGAGCCCTAAAGGACAGGAAAATGAAAATACAGCCCACAGAATGGGAGAAAATATTTGCAAATCATATAGTCAATGAGGTACTTATATTAAAAACACATATTTTTACAAAAGGCAAAGGATCTTAAGAGATATTTTTCTGTGAAAGATATGCAAATGGCCAGTAAGCACATGGAATGATGTTCAACATCACTTGTCATTAGGGAAATGCAAACCCAAACCACCATGAGTTGCCACTTCCCACCCATTAGGATGGCTATAATCATAAAAACAGACAATGCCAGAGTCTGGAAAAATTAGAGCCTTCATTCACTGGTGTCGCAGACGCAAAATGGTGCCGTCACTTCGGGCAGTATTTTGGCAGTTCTTTAAAATGTTAAACATGGGGTTACCGTATGTCCCAGAAAATCTACCTCTAAATATAGACCCAAGAGAAATGAAGGTAGTGTCCACACAGAAACCTGCACATGCATGTTTATAATAAATTATTCGCAAGAGTCAAAATGTGCAGACAACTCAGATGTCCATCAACTGGTAAACAAAACGTGGTCCTCCTTACAATGTGCATTATTTGTTTATAGAAAGGAATGCAATACTGAGGTGCACTATGACATGGGGAAACATTACGCTAAGTGAAAGAATCCAGGCACAAAAGACGACATGTGGTATGACTCCATTTATGCAAGAAGTTCAAAGTAGGCAAATCCATGGAGACAGAAAGCAGATTAGTAATTTCCACAGACTGGAGAAAGGGGTAAAGGGAGTAAGTGCTAATGGATATAAGGTTTTTTGGGGTCAATGAACATGCTTTTATTTTTATTTTTTATTTTTTTAAATCTTTTTAAAGAGTTATTTATTTCAGAGAGAGGGAGAGAAGAGTATAAGCAGGAGGGGCAGAACAAGAGGAAGAGAGAATCTCAAGCAGACTCCACATGGAGCTTGGAGCCCGACACAGAGCTTAATCTCCCAACTCTGAGATCAGGACCTAAGCTGAAACCCACAGTTGGATGCTTAACTGACTGTGCCACCCAGGTACTCTGAATTCGTTTTTAAAATAGATGGTGGTGATTATTATACAAACCTGTGGAGATAAGAAAATCACTGAATTGCACACTTTAACAAAAGGAATACTATGATACTTAAATATGTAAATTATAACTCAATAAAGATATTAAAAATCCATCTATGAGTTTGAGTATCAACATTGGAGAAACCAAACCTTAGTCAGGTACAGAAACAGATTCAAGAATGGCATTTGGGACTGAGTGGAGATGGGCTAGGGATACGTTGAGGTGGTAGGGCAATGACTAGCACAGATAGAAGTAGGACAGGAGGGCCCATGGTCTATAGCTTAAGAGCAGCTAACCTACAGGAGGTCCTAGTCATGTTGGGGTCAGCCTTGGGGTAACGCGAGTGTTAATTCCAATCAGCGGCTCACAGGGTATGATCCAAGAGCTTCTGAGAATCTCCGAGACACTTTTCATTGATCCATGAAGATAAAATGATTTTCATAATAAAACTAAGATGTCATTGGTCTTTTTCAGTCTCATTCTCTAATAACTGTACAGAAGAATTTTCCAGACGTTTTCTGATGTGTGACGATATCATTGCTCTGGCAGTGAATGGAAGGTGTGCTTCCTTATTCTTGTGTTTTAAACATTTGATTTAGAATATGTTACATTTTGATAAAGCAAACACAAACTAAAGATCTTTGAGGTCTTCAGTAATTTTTAAGAGTCAGTGGAGTTCTGAGATGAAAACATCTGAGAGCTGCTGGTCTACCTCTGAGCAATGGGTTGAGGTGGATACTGGATGATTTTACAACAAATGATGGACCTATGGGATCGTGTGTGTGGACATCAGTGCTCTATGTGTGGGTTATCCAGATTCCTGAGGCTCTATGGCACCACTCGGTCTTCAGTCTTAATTCAATTTCACGAACACAGAAGCCCTCCCGATGATGAAGCTAACACATATTGGTACCACATGCCAGAGATACAGAGGAAAATCAAACAGGCATGGTCAGTCTCTACCTGTCTAGACTTTAGACTCACAATCTTATCCTCTCTTCCCAGCTTTCTTGCTCTTCCTCCCAGGGAAAGTCTGAAGATTTTCACAGTCATGGTCAATTAACTTGTGCTCTTTCTCACAGAAGCTTCTGTGACCTCTCCTTCCACAAGGGAAGACCGGGGCACACCCTAGCCATGCGGGTGGGGTGCCACGTTCTTACCTGTGTTCTCACACTAATAAAGCTGCATGTTCCTGTGAATACTTCACTCAGTACCTGGTACTGTCAGGGACAAGAGACCTTCTGATACTCAGAGCTGTGTCCCCACTTCCTCACACCATACCTTCGTGAATGCTCAATAGAGCTTTGGATCAAATAAACAAAACAGTGAATTTTCCCTCGACAGAACATAGTCATGGGACTCTCAGACACTACGAATGAGTGTGAAAATGTTCTGGATTCTGGCTAAGTGGCCAGAGGCTGAACCATGGACCAGCAGCCCTCAATCCAGACCTACTCCCCATGCAGATCAGACAGGTCTAGTGCCTGGGACGGCAACACACCGAGAGCTCTGTGAAAGGTTGCCTTCACGCCAAGTGTCAATAGTTAGCCAGCATAACGGACTGGGCTCACCAAAATCTCCCGCGGCTCCTGCCATCTGGCCACCTCCTGCTGGCTCTACGGTTTTGTTCTCTCAAATGCAAAGACTGGGACAGGCTCTGTGACAGCAGCACCAGTACTTTGAGCATGACTACAGGGATTTTCTGTTTGACTCACAAGGAGTATCAGAGAACAATGCTTTGGTCCCAGAAGATGCCCCCTGCATAATGAAGATAGAATGCCAGGTGTATCCAGAAAGAAAGTGCTGGAAGCATCTAGTTTTTGTGCTACTTTCTGGACACAACGCCTTCCACACACAAATTTAAAAAATAGTCAGAAAGCGGTAATAGCTATGTTCTTGATCCAAAATTGTTTTTTTAAAGATTTATTTATTTACTTTTGCAAGACAGAGCACAGGAGGAGGGACAGAGGGAGAGAATCTTTAAACAGACTCTGTGCTGAGTGCCAAGCCCAATGTGGGGCTTGACCCCGCGACCCTGAGATCATGACCTGAGCCAAAATCAAGATTCCGACGCTTAACCAACTCCACCACTCAGCCACCCCAAGAAACCACTTCTTGATAAATATTTCCACCAAGTTTCCTCAGGTTTCAAAAGCCTCCCCACCCTCCGCCCCAGCAAGAAAAAGGCCAGAGGAAATCACAGCAAAACAGCTCCTAAATAGTTTCAAATCACCCACTTTCCTCCATTCTTTGCACAGGTGTTCTAACTGAAGGGGAAGATTTGGAATCCTCATGAAGAAATTAAACATAATTTAATTATAAATGCATCAAGGAGAAACCCGTTCCCCTCGGCAATGACTGAAAAGTATTTTCAGTGGCCACTGATCAAGTTTAGCACAGGGGTAAGAATCACTGAAAGCTGTTTTTCTTTCCTAAAAGTTTCCTACATCTCTCTCCATGACCGTCTCCCACAACTAAAATTATGGGAATGACTTGTTCTTTCAGATTAGGACCCTGAATGCTACAGTTATAAACTGACTGGAATCCACAAACACGTGCTCAGCCCCTGCTATTCTGGTCTGATTCAAACTAGACTCACTCTCAGAGCATCTACAAAGCTGTGAGGGTGGGGTAGGGATGTAGGAGGTTAAAAATACATAAAACATTATAATAAAACACACACACAGTGGGGGCGGAGAGAGAGCTCAAATGGAGCACCGGAGATGGGAAGTAGCATCAAGGGGCGCCTGGGTGGCTCAGTGGGTTAAGCCTCTGCCTTCGGCTCAGGTCATGATCTCAAGGTCCTGGGATCGAGCCCTGCGTCGGGCTCTCTGCTCAGCGGGGAGCCTGCTTCCCTCTCTCTGCTTCTCTGCCTACTTGTGATCTTTGTCAAGTAAATAAATAAAATCTTTAAAAAAAAACAAAAAGAAAAGAAAAGTAGCATCAACTGTTCACGAGTCTATGCTGGTTCTGCGCAGATGTTCTGGACCACAGCATACGCTCCCTCCTCCAACAGACCTGTAAGGTCCACATTGTGGACTCCATCCTAGAAGCCGAGCAGCTGAACGACAAGCCCCAGACAGTCTCGGTGACCAGCTGCCATAGAGGAGGTGCCAGAGCAAGGCTTCGAAGCTCCCTTCCTTACTTCCCCAGCGAGTGAAGACAAGGACTCCAGGGACAATGTTTTTCAACAGCTTAGTGACAGAGGCATGGCAGAAAAGGGGATCGGGTGCTCAAAGGCACGCTTACGGTGGGGGAATGTGCTTAAGAATTACCTATTCAAGCACCGGGAGGAAGGTTCCATGTTGCGTAACCAAGAACCTTCAGCTCATCCTTGGAAATACACGGTAGATTTGAGTCTGCACCAGGACCCCAGTCACGGGACAGGGGCTGGCGGATTCTGTGGGTTGGCAGGGGGAGCAGAATTTCAGACTGTCACACAGGGTGACAGGGATACGATCTACTCAGCGAAATAAAAACTAGCCCATATCCTGAAGGTCACGCTAGAAATCCGTAGCATGAAGCAAGAACAGATACCCAAAGCTCAGAAGATGTCATGCCATAGGCCCTTGGTTCTAGAGATTCACGAGGGTGCTTCTGGAGCCGGCGCAGGGCTGAGGCAGCCAGGAGGAAGGAGCAGGAGATGCTGAGAATCCCTGGGCCATAGCATTAGCACGAGCAAGGGAGCAGGCAGGCGGCAGGCAGCCGGGTGGCGAGTTCTGCCCAGTCTTCTTCTGTGCCTTACCCCTGGGCATGCCCGTCTCTTCAGAGAGGGAGGCGACTCCAGAAGGAGGCTAGGGCAGTGGGCTCTTAAGCTCCTGCTGCCCAATGTCCCCAAGAACGAATGGGACGCAGGCTGGTGAGTGTCTGGGCAAAAGGTGGCTTCTTTGGAAGCATGCATGGACCCTCACAGAGCAAACAGGAGGTGGAAGGAAAGCCCGGAATGAGGCAGAGAAGGATGCTATGGGACCGACTTTCCTGTCCCTGGTTTTTATGGCGAGGGAGCTGAGGCTGAGAGAAGGCGGGAGCTCACTCTGGGTCAAGCTGCTGGGAGCTCTAGGCCCATCTTCTCCTGACACTCAGGCCCTCAGCTGCTGCCTGACCCTGGGGTCTTTATGGAAGGTCCCTCCCCATGTAATCTGCCTTATTCAGGGCAAGAGAAAAGTCATTTTGCTGTCTGTGTATTGTAGGATTTCAAAATCTATAGGGCCTACAAATAGCAAAATAGCTTGTTGGATGCTGGTAGCTTACCTGTAAAAACACATCACCATTTCCAAATCTGAAGTTTTAACATCTCAATCTCATAATTCCAGTTTTGCTGTCATTTGAACAGAGGTGAAGCTGTGTTCACCACGGTCATTTTGCTGATGTGGCTGTTTTTGTCGTGTGGTGTTTTAGTCTGCGCTCGCTGTGACAGATTACCACCGACCCGAGGGCTGAAGCGGCAGGTCTAATTCCTCACAGTTCTAGAGGCTGATGTCCGGGATCTGGGTGCAGCCACGTCCACTCCCAGGGAGAGCTCCCTTCCCAGCTTCCTCCTGCGCCCTGAGCTAGCAGGCAGCCTAAACAGAAACAATCTCTCTCAAATCTCTTCTCAGGAAGACACTAATCCCATCCCATCATGAACTCACCAGCTCCCAAAGCCTCCGTCTCCTGATACCATCACACAGGAGTTAGGGTTTTAGAGGTAAGCAGCCTCGTGGTCCAAGACCTATGGAAGGAGGGACAGAAAAGCAGGCAGGCAAAATAAGTCGACATTACAATTGCTATAGTGGAGACCTGTGTAAAGTACATGCAAACCTGTCCAAAGAATCAAGGAGGGCTTCTTGGAAGAGGAAGCACCTTTCCTCAGGAACACCTGGCCAACAGAACAGATTCCAGGCAGAGGTGATGCGAGGGTGTGAGAGAGCATGGCGCGTCTGGGGAAATCCAGGTGAGTTCAGAGCGTGGGAGTGCACGGGGCCAGGCGGAGGTGGTGAAAAATGCTGCAGAACGGGGGCAGGATGCCATAGCCCCACGTGCGGGCCTAACGGATTTCTACTTGAGGAGCCCCTGAAGAATTTTTGAACCAGGAAACAACAGTATAATTTTATGTTAACCAAGCTCTCGCATGTGGCAGCGTGGAGACAGGGTCGGAAGCCGTTCTGAACGCCAGAGAACCAGCTAGAAGGACAACGGGATAATTCCGAGTCCGAGACAGGGAGTCACAGTTTGGTGAAAACAAACACAAAACCAAAGACAGGACAGTGAGTTAGATTTGAGCTTTAAGTAAATAACACGTTTTTGGGGTATGTGTGTCCATCCCGTGTGATATTGGCAACGCTGACTTGCACTCTGATGTTTTCTCCCCGTACTTTTTTATTTCTCCCTGGCGATAAATTGATCCGCCACGCCGACTTCTGATTAAATGAACATTCTAGATGAAAGGAAACAAGCTTGTTGTATCTGCGCCGCGGGGACAAGGACTCCAGGGCCCCTGTGAACACAGGGGACGCAGGGGCAGGGGCAGCCAGCAGAGCTTGGCACCCTCCAACATCGCCTGACCCACCAGCCGAGCTGGATTGGGGGAAACCTGGGGCGCGTGCACCCTGCTCTGCAGCTGCTCTCAGACTTCAGGTGACCCTGCCAGGGCCCTGCTCTTTATCTGTAGAAATGCTCAGACTGACTGGAAGAAACAGAGCCTGGCTCGGGGAACTTCCAAAGGCCACCCAGAAGTTTCCACAGAAAGCAAGGCAACATCTGGTTTGGTCCCGGGAACACATTTGCTGAACACAGACATGAGGCAGACAAGGGCCAGGGGCTGCTCTTACTAGGTGTGGAGCGGAGCTCTGCGTTTCTAGAACCGCTGAGACTCTGGCGCGTCGGCAATGGGATACGCAAGGAAAGGAAGTCATTTCTGCTGCCACGAGGAGGGAAGAACATCCTGACAGCTGACAGTGGGAATCATCTATCGAAGCCTGAGGCGCAGAAAAGAGGCTCCTGGGTGTGGGTTTTAGTGCTGGTTCTCTCACCAATGACCTCTGCGACCTTGGACTAGTCACCTAACCTCTCTGAACATCAGTTTCCTCCAACCTAAAATGCGGAGGTTGTCTTACCTTAGTGGATTTCAAACGGGGTTCTGGGTTCCGTGGAGCCCGAGGGTATCTCCAGGAGCAGAGCGGCAGGGGAAGCTGGGAGGCTGGGAGGTTACCTGCCCCCCTACCCCCTGCACCTGCAGCCTCCCTCAAGCCCCTCCTGCAGAGGAATGACTCTGCGGTAGCAAGCTGTGGTTCCTTGTAGGGTTTGTTTGTTTGTTTGTTTGTTTGTTTGTTTTTGTGGGAAAAGAAAGACAGCTTGACTCCAGAGAAGTATGTGGAAACATGAGTCTGAGAGGGACTAGCAACCTTCCAGCAGTCTGCGATTTCATGATTTTTTCCTTTCTTCTTGTTCTTCCCTCCATCAGCTGCAGTTTTCCGTATTTCAATTAGACACGAAAGGAGAAATGGAGACAAGGGGGTGGTTTGGGAGGGTTATAAAACTGGAGGGCCAGCAACTGCCAGTCACTGCCACAGATGGGGAGGTGATGGCCAGAAGGGTCAAAGGCGCTCGTGAGCTGTGTTGTGAGTTTTACACAGTGAAAATTAAGTGTGTGCGCGATGTGGCACAGATGGGTGCTGGAGACAGAGGCTGGGAGGAGGGGGGGATCTGGGCGTGATCTGACCGAGCGGGGCCTCAGGCAGCCCGGGAGCTCGGCTAAGGGAGAGGCGCTGGCATTTCCCAAACGTAGGGAGGTGGTGGTGTCCCGCACAGAGCAGACGCTGAAGGACAGGTTCAAAGCCAACAGCGTGGTACCTCAGCACCCGCTCAGAGCGCCTGCGGCCTCGGGGCAGAAAGGCTTTCCCAGCCACACGCTCCAGAGCTTCCCAACGAGGCCCCGAGTCGAAGTGCAGGGGACCACCCCACGCTGTGTGGTGCTGTGTGCAAGGGGTTGTTCCCAAACCTCCGGGTTCCCTCCCCACCACATAGGAGCCCCGCTCTGTGCAGGGTGAGGACCCGCACCGCAGACAGCGGCCGGCTCTGAGCACCGAGCACCGGCTCTCACACTTGCAAAGGGGGTTCCGGGCGCATCTCTCCCTTGCTAGCAGTGTCACTGTGAGCCACAAGACACCCGCCTTCTCTGCGTTCCCATTTCCTCATTAAAATGGGGACATCAGATGATGACATGGGAATTATTACCATCAGTCCTCGGTTATGAGCGTCAAATAGAGAATGGATAAGAATGTGCTGTGAAAAGTGATTTAAACAGGGGAGGGGCACCAAGGTGGCTCAGTTAAGTGTCCTACTTTAGATCTCAGGCTCATGAGATCCAGCCCAGAGTGGGGCTCTGTCCCGAGTGTGGAGTCTGCTTATCTCTCTCCCTTGCTCCTCCCACCTTCCCTCCCTAGGAAGGAAGGAAAGGAGGAAAGGAAGGAGGACGGAAGGGAGGAAGGAAAGGAGAGAGGGAGAGAGGGAGGGAGGGAGGAGAAAGGAAAGAAAAGAAAGGACGAAAAGAGAGAAAGAAAAGAAAGAAGGAATTACTGGAACACCGAGCTATGTTCGCTGTCATGTAAACACTGCAGTATTCAGGACTTCTGGACGCACAAAGTGTACCGTGGTACCTGTGGAAAAACTAAACCTGGGGGACGGCTCAGGTTTATGATTTTTCTGGAGAAACCAAACTACGTGTCACATGCATAAAGAAGCTTTGCTTGGGAGCTCGAGGCCTGGCTCTGTTTCGGGCAGCAGGCAACCAAGGAGATTGCTGAAAATTTTACGTGAAATAATTCTGTGTGCTTTCAAACCAAAATGTTTCTGTTTTCATTTTAACTAATGACTTTTAAATGAACGACACAGGCTTAGGGACTAATAAAGACCGACCACAGAAGGGGAGAGGAGAAGCAGTTCAAACCTGACATTCTCCTGGAATTCATTTAAGCAAACGGCGAGGAATGTCCGTGGGCAACCCACCCACTAAAACAAACAAAGGCTCTCCTGAAAATTAAAACACAGCTAAAAGCAAGAGCATACCATTAAAAAAAAAATAATCCCTTTGGGTGAGACAAATATTCTAAGCATCTATTTCATTAAGAAGAAAATGATTTAATATACTATCGAGAGATCCCTTTCCCCAAACTCATAAAAGGAATCCATTGCTTTCTTGGGCATCTGTCTTGCTGTGTCTTACGGAAACCAGAACTAGACACAGATCCCCAAACAAGACATTTCCACACGGGCCGAAACGTTTCTGTGTTTGTACAACTGAGCTCCTGCTCAGAATCGCAACCGTGATGAACTGAATGGGTCCTCGAAGAATGTTTGTGGAATGAATGAATGAACCAGAATGAGGTAGAAGGACTCTTTTCCTCACTAGGAACCCTTGGTGTTGCTATTTCTATAGGAGAGAAGACATTTCTCACAGGTGAATTGCTTCTGCTTTAAATATCTAAGATCGAACCATTGTTAATGGAATAGCAACGTAACAAATTTTCTTAGTCCCGCTGTTTTCCTACTTCTAAAAGGAAAATAGGACTTTTCCACTCCAAACACAGCTCCAGGTTTCCCAGGGCTTGTTTGCACACCCAGGTGTGCTGGACACAGGAGGATCAGTGACACGAGAGAGAGAGGTCTTGACCTCTTCAGCCTGACAATTTCCCGTGCGCACCTGCTCTGTGAAGATACTGGGTCCCTTTAGGATCTGCATGTTGTCCTCTCTTTAAGGAAACCCAGTGAGCTCAATTCAGCTCATGCCTGGTCATGGTCAGGCCCAGCCAGGCGGCCCCCTGCTCTGCAGTAAGTCTGAATCTACTTTACTCCATCACACACACGCACATGCATGTGTTTACACCCAGAATGTGCACATGTTAACTTAGTCCATTTGGGCTGCCATGACGAAAATACCACCGATGAGTGGCTCCAGGAGCAATCGCGTATTTCTCGCAGAGACCGGGGAGTCCAAGATCAGGGTGCCAACAGTGGCCAGGGTGCACTGCTTTTTCATAGATCTCTTCTTGCTGTGTCCTCCACAGGGAGGCTCTCTGGAGCATCTCTCATGAGGACTCTGATCCCATTCAGGAGCACTCCACCGTCCTGACCTAATCACGTCCCAAAGGCCCACCTCCTCACCCCATCCTTGTGGGGGTTAGTTTTCCACACATGAGTGTTGGTGGACACATTCAGTCTGCACTACATAGTCTGAAGAAATAAATAAGTTATGTTGCCTTCCCTCTTTGAAAACCTGAGGAAACATCCGAAAGTATAAGTTTATTAATGCAAATGCTTGTCAAAACCAAATAGATAATGGGGAAATGCTTAGAGGAGATGTGTCTTTGATAGGATTGCTCTTACAGCGCAAAAGAAGCATTTCTCACAAAATAACGGCTAAGGTATTCTTTTAACAATCTTAGCCTCAAACCACCATGTTTTGGGGCTTTGAAAGTAAGTTCACTCAGAGATGAAAAAGACTCTAAGAATATAGAAGCTGCACCTTCGATGAGTCTGGAAGATGATGGATTTGGTCTACACAGTCACAGGTGACGGCCTCGTAACTATTCACACTTCACGCTGAGTACAGATCCCGGGGTAAACGTGTCGCAGCCCGGTCACACGCACACTGTGAAGCCAGCGTGTTCGGTCTAGAACAAGGGCTCTCCAGCTCGCTCGGTTAGTAGAGCTCTCTTGTCGTGGCCGTCTTCGGCAGACGTCGGAGAGTGTCCACGCACACTTAACCCTACGGCGCACACGTGGAGAGGGCTCCTGCAGAGAATGCGACCGGCTCACATGCATGCGCTACGGTATTTCAGTCATGATGGTATGAATAGAGAAAAACAGGTAAACCAAGTATAATCATCTGGTCTTGAGTGTCTTTATTACTATCTCTTAGTTCTTCATATTTTTGCTATATGTTGGATTTATTAGCCACGAAGCCTAAAAAGTTATTGAAATTCACCTTCAAGTAGAGAAGAAGCCCCTCATAAACTAACCATTGAGAGTGTGTGAGTGTGAACGTGCACATGCGTGAGTGTGTCTAAGTGTGTGTGAGTGTGGCCATGTGTGCTGAGAGGCACTGAGGAGGGGGACTGGGACAGTGCAGTTACTACTGACGCAGCTCTAGAGGCAGCTGGTAGAAATGCTGGTGGACCCTAGTGTGAAAAACATGGCTTAAAAGAAAGAAAATGCTCATATGATCACAGTTTCTGAAATTCTCACAGGTGGGATAATTCCTTACTCGGGGTCCAAGGTGCACCTGTCAGTAAACGGGCTCTGCCCAGCCCCTCCAGGAGGGTGCTGAGCTGCTCTGAAGACCCAGCCACACTCACCACCCGAAAGACTGCATACAGCTCTGCAGGAGCTTGTGATGAGACTGGGGAGACCAGGTGCTTCGGGGGGATATGTTCTTGGGGAGGGATGAATACTGGATAAAACTTGGTATTCAGAGAAACTGTGGACTTAATGTACTCTCTAGGGAATCCCATTCTGCCAAACGGACATCAAGAAGTAGGGAACATAAACCTGGAAGGGCTGGCTGCTTGGGGAAAGGAAGGGGAGTCCGTGCGGGTGTAGACAACAGCACCCAGCCAAGGCTGACTTCGAAGCTGGACCCCGTCGGCCTGCTGCTGAGTCCATGCGTGACGCTTTCTGACCAAGGAGCGCAGCTGGATCCACAAGGGAGTAGCTGCTTTCACGCACCCATGACACCGTGTGCAAACGGGGTGTGAGTAGGGGATTCAAAAGTCACGCAACTTTTAATTCAACGGCGTGTAGATGTGGTATTGAACAGCCTCATACCCTGATGCCGTACACTTTCACCGAGGGATTGTTTGAAAGAAAACACAGATTGCTGACTGCAGTGAAACAGTCTAGCCTTGAGGGGACTTTGATCCAGGGGCTTGGTGGCTTTACCTGGGCTGGGGCGACTTCACCCCTGAGCCTACTGTCCTCTGCGCTGAGTTCATTCTCAGTGCTCCAAGGCTTAGGAAAAGTGGAACCTCTTTCCAGTGGCTTCCACACAAGTGTGGACACCCGTGAGGTTTGGATCCTGCTGCGTCGCATTCCCTGATAATCCTTGCTGCCTGTGAGGGGCTCTCTGTCCTGAGTGCTGCCTGACCCTGCTCCATGACGGGCGTCTGCTTCTGCAAGGTCCCTCCCTGTTGATGCCTGTTCACCGCATGGCTCCTGGCTAAGAGTCTCATCAGTCCTGAAAACAACAGTGACCATCAGGTGCATCCGAGGGGGTATGTGATACCCTAGAGTGTGCAGGTGGAGGTGAGTGTGGACAGGTGACCACTTAGTGACTCGTGGTGGGTAACCTTGCCAGTCACCGAAGGGTAAGAGCTGAAAAGGAAGAGCTCCACAGGCCAAATTTACTCAGAAGGGAGAAGGAAAAAGTGTGGGGAAAAAAAAGAATAAGGAAAAGAAAAATCAGAAAAGAAAACTGTTTGGGAAGAAGTAAATACACTTGATGTTTGACATGTTGAGTTTAAAGTGGTAATGGGCCCTCGAAGCAGACCCACTGGAAATTCTATAAATGTCTGTGAGGTATCAAGAATATGCTTTGTGCCAACAATTTTACAAGACTTATTTCTACGACTCCCAATAATCCTGTAAAGTAGATTGTTTTGCTCTCATTTTATATAAAAACGGAGACAGAGACATCCATTGTCATTTTTAGCTTGCGAGGGGTAAAGGGGAACCCAAGCAAAATGTCTGTCTCGCTTCAAAGTCTGTGCTACATCCAAAGACCAAATTGCTTGGCAGTTGCGAAAGGCTAAATCTACCCATATTCAACGAAATAAAGTCCAAGTCTGAACCCCCTTCCGCTACGGCTCCCCGTTCCCACTGGTTACCCACTCTGCCAGCGATGTTTGCATAATTCGCGCGCTAGCGAGACGGATCTGGACGGTGGTGTGGGCTGCTCAAAGCTACAGATCACCTGAAAAGGGGATTCTCTTTGGAAAATGGGGGGCTTTTTGACCCACTTCTTCACCACGGTCATCCATCCTACCCCAAATCACTTCCATTCCCCATCTGGGAACTAAGGGGTCAATATTGACTGAATTCGAGCCCAGGGTCTGCCTAGATCAAATTCACCAAGACCTTTTATCTTCGCGTCTTGTTATATATGTTTCAGGTCAGTTCTGAGACAGCATAAAATATTCTTACAAAACAATTAACCCCAAACAAAAGCCAGATGCAAGAGCTTTCTAGAGACCCAGTTGCTTAGGGAGCCACAATTTATGTCAGGAAGAAACTTCAAAACAGAAACAAAGAAAAACAAACAAGAACAAGATACCTTCCCATTTCATCACCCATCCAGAGTGGGCAAATACTTTCCAAATGGAAACTGCGGACAATTTCAAACATAAGGTGGTTGTGTAGGATTCAGGATTCGTGCTCACAGATTTCAAGAATAGAATTCAGACATAGGGAAAAATTCTGTAAAAAAGCATGATCCCAATGGGGTAAAATGTGTTTCAGATAAAATGTTTCTTTACGTACATGGAGCATCTCTGTTTGATCTGGAGCAACAGCATGGTTTCACTCTTTGCTGTCATGAGTGAAGGACCACAATCTTCAAGTTTTATTGGAAAAATGAAAGCTCAGATGTGTTAAAGATTTGCCCAAGTCACATAACACCGCAGTTTGAATTCAAAACCAGGCTCAGTTCCCCATCTATACTCCCGACCCCTGAATGTTTCTGCGCAAGCTGACCAAATTCTGACTGGCAGAGCCTGTACTGTTCCCGCCTACGGGCTTTCTCTGGCTACCAGAGCCCGTCTGTCTGCCCACAAGTAGAGCGGAAGCCCCTGAACCAAGGCTCATGTAACATCTGCCTGTATAGATGCCCCAGGACCTGTGATCCTTTGGTTTATGAACACTGGGGCTTGCGGCCCCCACTGGGTCTCAGATTTCCCTAGAAGGATCAAACTGAGTTAACTGTAGATGTAACTTGTTTGATAGCAAACCCTTTATTGGCTCTCCTCCCTTCCCCATCTCATACCTAGGATCACGTCCAGAATAAACTCAAAACCGTGTGTCAACGTCTGCTCCTAAGGGGGCCTAAATGAATACAGCCAAGCCTGATTTTAGAGTCCAAACCAACGTTCTCTTGCGAGCTGTCGGAGGGGTTAAGGCCATGCATGATGGCCAGTATGTGGGAAGAACAAGACCGGGACGCACAAGGGGCAAGTGCTCAGAGTCTCATGACAAAACCAGGTTAAGTTCATGGAGCGGCATCTTATCATAAGATGTTTATAACTGATGGTAATTCACTGTGAGAATTTTGGGGAAATAACCAACACTTTCATCCAGAGTACCAAACCGGCCTTTCCCATCGGCAGCTGGCATGGGGACAGAGTGACAGAGGTGGGTGTGCAGCCTGAGCATACCCAGAACCTTAGGAAAGTGGGTTCTCAACTTACAGGGTCAGAAACTGAGACCCAGTAGGGACTGCCATGCTAGGACTTGGGTGGGGCCCTATGAAATTGCTGCTTTTGTTAAACATGGTGGATTGTCAAAAATTCACACAGTCAACCTTTAAGATGGGGACTCAGAACATCTTTGTTTTGAGCTTTCTGGGACTCCGCAAACTGGATCTCTTATAAAGCGTTTGGCATCACAGAAAATGAGAAGAGGGGTTACACCTTTGACTGGTTATGTGGTGGCCAGTGTGTCACCCATCCCTGAGTCAGGTGTCCTCATCCATAAAAACAGGGCTGGCACGGCCATCCAGACGGCTGATGGAAGAATTAAGTGGATCATCAGAGGGAAGCATCGGTCACAGTCTCCAACACAAAGCTTGTGCTCAAGAAGCAGGACCCGTCCCCAGGGCCACTTCCTGCTGATTGCAGTCTGCCCCTGGAAGAAAACCACCCGGCATCAGGGATTGGTGTGCCATGGTGCAGACATGACAGTAGAAGGAGGTGTGGATGATTTGTGATTTTTTTATAAGGGAAGCTATTCACATTAAGACAAAAGCAAATTATTTGACCTGGTATGGAAGCTCCCTAGGAGAATTTTCCATAAAATATGGTGGGGGAGGATCTCTGAATGGCTTGGGCCAAATCTTCAAACAGCAATTGTAAGATTTCTGGCATTCAACAATAGTCAAGGGAATTGTTTGGGGGAGAGACAGGAGTTTCATTTCAGCACTCTGGAAATCAAAATGCCAAAGCAGACTAAATATTTGGAATGGAAAGTTCTCTGAATGTTGAGATTCCTTTGAACTAAGCTTTGCACACAAAATTTAGATTGGAGGTTCTAGAAGGTATGATATAATTTGTGGAAAGCAAGATTGAAATTCATAGGACCCGGATCCACGTCCTACATTTGCTACCTCCTTATTTGTGATTTTGGACTATGTAATTTTCTAATTATCTCTTTTTGACATATAGCATGGGAAGGCAAATCTACCTTCTATGCATAACATGCTCAAATATATTTGCAATTAGGGGGTGATTAAATAAGAGAATGTCTGAAAACGCTAGTTTAGAAACTGAATGCTATTCCTTATCTGACAAACTGATGATCTGCATGCCTAAAAGACACCGCTGCGTCCTTCGTGATGCATTACCTGAAGCCACAGAAGATGCATTTTAGAACAAGAGAAATAGAAATCACCATTGCCAAGAAGGTTAAACACACCTCAGTTGCATGAGCAGGGGGAAATGTGATAAAATCGAAAAGGTATCTTTGGGCAAATTATTTAGCTTCCTATCTATAAAGCAAATTACACTACTTTACCCTCACACAAACATGGAGTGTTTTGAACTTCAGTGTAGTAGGTGTCATTCATTTATTGCATATCTGAGCAGCAGGTATGATAACTTTCCTTTTGCAGACAAGACAGCTACAAAGCATGGGAATGGACTCCTTTACTCGTACTTATTCAATGCATACCTTTCACATGTTTAACTTGGTTTGGACTTAACATACCCCAAATTGAAGTCCTGATCATCCACCCAAATCTGAACTTTTCCAGATGCCACTATCTCTGCCTGTAGAAGACAGCTCTGGTTACATCGTGACCCAGACTGGAGAATCACACTGCACACTTTCTTTGCCTTGCTGCATACAGAAAATCAACTTTCATGTTCCCTTAACTCTGTTTCTCAAATGTACATCAAACGCTCCCACTGTTCTTCATCTCCCTCAGGGATAACGCGTCTGAGTCACTGTTATTCCCATCACCTGGGCCATGAAAGGGCATTCTTTTCATCTCCTCATATCTCAGACTGGGTTTCCCCAAAAGCAGTGTCCTAGGTAAAAACTCCGTTGATGCTAACTTATAACTTACATGGGAGTGGATCCCAGAAAGTGGGGTTAGGGAGGAGTTGGAGAGAAGTAGAGAATGAAAGAAAGACCATGAGGCAGGCATCCTTGAACTGACTCAGCCACTGTAGTCCTGCACCCTGGGAATGCTCCATGGAACCAGAGAGAGTGAGTGTCAGACCGGTCTCCACAAGATGGAAGGGCTGTGGCATTTATCTGCTGACTTCTGGCACCGTCAGGAGAGGACTGCCTCTGGAGCCACAGCATGCCTGTAGCTCCACACGGATGGCCTGCACCTAGGCTAGACACCCCCCCACCCCAAGGCTTTTTAGTCTACCTCTGCACAGCCCAGTGAGAGATTCTAGGAGTGGGAAGTCATCAGTGTCCTAGACACCCAGCTCAGAATTCACTTGGCCACACCATGAGACCATATGAGACAACACCTCCCAATGGACTACTGCCACTTGCCAGAAGCTTCCAAGAACTATAAGCCGCTTTTTCCAGGCTAGAGAGCTTCAAAATGACTGGCACTTCATGGAAAGGGGCTACTTTTTTGCTGATGATGCTTCAGAAAACTATCTTCCTGCTCAGATTAACACTAGGAAGATTAAAAATAAAACTTTAGAGGCTGGACTCCATCAAAAATGTTTGAACGTGTTTTTCCCCCCTTACTAGAGTAAACTTTAGGCAATATGGCCATTTAAATTTAAATTCATTAAAATTACATACAATTAAAATTCAGATTCATAGTTAAATTCAACATTTTTCGAACACTCAGCAGCCACATGTGGCTAGAGCTCCAGTGTTGGACGGCACTTCCGTCACTGCAGAATGTTTTGTTGGGCGATGCTGGTCTTCATCATCCATGCTTGATTGCAAATGTGGTCTTGAGTTCTTGCTTTCTTCTCCTGAGGGCTCTTTACTATGTGATTCTGCAGGAACACTGTGGAGAGAGGATGCCGAGTCCTTCACCCCTTGAATCCAAGCTTACTATTGCTTCAGCCAGTGGGAATTCAGCAAGACGGGTGCCTGTGGAGGGCTGACACATACTTGTGCATGGAGCCTGCTCTCCTGCTGCTTTGGGTCTCCGTCCCTTCCTGGCACATGTTTTCTAAGTATCTGAGCTTTCCCATCCTCTCCTCAAGATTTCCCAGGCCTGAGCTCACACCATTCCCTCTGCCAGAAAAGCATGTTGCCCCTGTTCTAGCACAGGATAACCGCATGTGGAGCCCACACTCTAACCGCTCTTTGTACGTTTTTTCCTGGATTCCCTACTAGAAGGACCCCTCAGCCAGGAGGAAAGCTTGGTCTTATCCGTGCCTCTGTGCCTTGCATCTGCCCCGTGCTTGGCACTGGGTGGGCACCTCCCAGATCCCCAGTACACACTTGGATAGATTTCACAAATTTATTCTGCACTTTATGTAACTCCTTGTAAATTTCTCAAGTGGCTGCAGTTGACACACTGAACACATCTGCTCCCATCCTCCGCTCCAGCTTCTAAATGTCGCTCTGCTCACCAGGAGCTAACTGAAGTTCTGTGCATTGCTTTATTGAGTAACTTTGAGCCAGTTTTCCTCGCTGTGATTTTCCAATAATTTCAGACCGTGAAGGTAAAAGTGGTGAAGACTGAGTCTCAAACTCGGGAGCTCCCAAACTCTGTTCCTGTATCATTGCTTGCCCTGAGATGTCCCCAGTGACTCTTGCCGTTTTCCTCAAAGCCATGATAAGAGAGCCTCATGGAACATTCTACCACAGAAAGGACTCCTGGCGTGGACGCATGAGGTTTCAAACAGTCCACTTTCTGACCTCAGGGCTCAGAGAATAACTGTAAGGACAACTTCAAAATCTTGTGTTAACCCCAGATTTTCTACTTACCAACCTGGATCTTGAGCGAGACACTTACCCTCCTGGAGTCTCAGTACGTACACCTTTGGAGGATCTAATGACCTCCCTGCAGATCTCCCTGGGGGATCGAGACTGCACGCCACGTGTCCAGCGTTGTGGCTAACCCAGCGCCTGCCACTTTGGCACAACCCAACAAGTAGCAACGTGTAGAGAAAATGTATATTCCAGAATCCATCATGTGTTAGGGACTTCTGAAGTGTGGGATTCCTTCCAAAGGAAACACCCCAAGGACAAGGAAACTATGTCTTCCTGGCTTAGATGCTCAGACCATTCCACGGGATTTGGGGAAAACTAGCGATCACAGCTGACGTGGGTGCATGAAACTTTACTTCTTGCCTGACAGGTGCTTCTCAGAAAGTCCTCTGGATATTCCAGCTGAGGTCATACCAGGCATGCCCAACGGGTGATCGTCCAGCTCTGATGTAAGGGCTGTCCAAGTGAGGCCAGAGAGAGAAGTCTAGGAAACTATAAAAAAGTGTAAATCCACCAATTCCAACCAATACTCTGGATAGAGGACCTTCTATTTCTAGAGGACCTTCTAAATCAAGTTTCTATTTCCTTGAAACAGAACATGTGTGACACTTGGGCCAATATCATTCCAAACTCTAGTAACAGAGAGGTATAGGGAAGATTAAGACCCCATTTCTGTGGACCTGCTGACAGAACAAACATAGTGAAAACAGCAATTGCAGAGTAATCGGACAGATGGAGTAAGATGATGGGGTTAGACCGGCTCGTCCAGAAAGAAGAGGAACAAGTGATACCTGGAAAGGTCTCTTCTCCATCTCCACCCAGCAGATAGCTTTTCCATGCTGCTTGATGGAATTCCCCTCCCCTACACAAACACGCGCTTTCTAGACACATCCCCTCTGGGTTAGCTGGACTTTTGGCGAGGCTTTTCCTCCCACCCAGATCTAACCCCTGGTAGAACGCAGGGAGTGATGATGAACGAGCAGTCATGTTGGAGTTTGCTGCAGTAAATGCACCTGCTTGCTGATGTTTAAGCCTGTATCCACACACACAATCCAGTCTGGCAATTGTGATGTATTTTTTAGGGAAAGTGGATAATCAGGAACCTCAGCTTATGCTCCTCGTTCTGTCAACGTGGAGTCCCATGATCAAGCCACTTCCCCTCTCTTGACTCAGTGTCCTCAGCCATAAATAAAATGAAGGGCTTGGATAAAACATCTCACATCTCAGGGACGCCTGGGTGGCTCAGTGGGTTAAGCCTCTGCCTTCGGCTCAGGTCATGGTCTCAGGGTCCTGGGATCGAGCCCCACATCGGGCTCTCTGCTCAGCGGGGAGCCTGCTTCCTCCTCTCTCTGCCTGCCTCTCTGCCTACTTGTGATCTCTGTCTGTCAAAAAAAAAAAAAAAATCTCACATCTCCTTCTGCTAAACATTCCCTGAATATAGAGATCCCTGGAAATAGTGCAAGAGAAGGAAATATTTGTGAGTGTGAAGAGACAGAAGACAGAGAAGAGAGATAATGGATGCTGGGAACGATGGGTGTTGGGGAGGAGGCCATGGTGAGCAAGGCAGAGGCCAGCCACGTGAGCTGATGCTCTTGGGTGGGAGCACCAGCACCCATGGTGCCGTGGGTGAGCACATTCCATGGGGGAGTTCGGGAGGAAAGAAAGTGGGAGTGACCCAGCGACAGTCTCTCTCTCTTTCCAAGGCCAGCCTTTTTCCATTTCCAGAGGGATCTCGCCAGCATTATAGGAAGTGATATATACGGGGAGGTTTTAAAATCCCAGTCTATTTTTTAAAGGGCTTGAAAACAAGAGTTGAGGCCATGATTGTGTTAGTGAAATCATAGCTTTCACACTGGCAGGGATTTCAGAATTCTTCTCTAGCTCTCACATTTCATAGAAGAAAAACCCACACCCAGAGAAGTAGATCAGCATTCTTAAGGACACACAGCCAGTTAGCGAACAACACAGGCTCCAAATAAAATTTTAATTAGGGGAAAAAAGATCATGGAAGGATTTAGTTCTCCACTTCAAAATGAGGAGCCAGAATATACTTTTCCTTTATGTCTCTTAAATGAGATCCTAGGTACACGACAATGTGTAAGGAAACTAGACATGGGACGAGCTTAGTCCTGCTCCCCTGACTAGTCTGATGTGCGTAAGATTTTACCCTGATGACAGCACTCCCTCTTCCAATGTTGAACGTTATCATCACATCAAATAAATGTCTTCCATTTGGGGTGAGAAGTCAGGGCCATGGCTTCTTAATTCCAGATAGAAGAGGAGCAAACACCTCCACATTTTGACTCTGGTCACATGGAAAACTTTTCCTTTAAACCCAGACGTAACAGTGATTCAGGTCATAAGACAGAGGACAGTAAAAGAAGAGGGAGGAAAAGAGCAGAGGAGGGGAGTGGGGGAGAGGGATGGAGAGCAGAAGGAAAGTAACAGTCCGCAGGAGAAGGAAAGCATTGGAAACGTAAAGTTTCCATGACATTCTTGAGCATAATTAGAAAAAATGTTGTCATTTCCCAAAACAATAACACATATTTTCTCAGGGCAAGAACTCCTGATCGCTCACACAGATCTTGTGTGTTCATGACACGCGCAGATCGAGTGCTGCCTCGTTTGGGGAATTTGAGGTTCCTTGGTCCCGAAGATGAATTGCTTCAATTTGCCGTGTCTGAGGTAAAAACCTCAGAGACCCTCCAGTCTCGGCAGAACGCAGTGCTAGCGCCGCAGACTGTCGAGGGCCTCTCAGAGCAAGCTGTCCCGTGGGCTGCCTGCCTTGATCAGAACCTGGAACCTTCCTCGGAAGCTCTCCGACCCACAGCCCCGACCTCAGGGGCCTCCCAGCCACAACGCAGCAGAGTCCGCTCCTTCTTGACCTCACACGACCGGCTGCCTTTGGCGGGGGCGCTGACCTGCTGCTTCTCATCGGCTTCGCTGCTTCCTGTCTTTCCCTCAAAGCTAAGAATAAACAAACAAACAAACAAACAGTTTGGTCTACGAAGGGCTATTGGCAAACAAACAAACAAAACAACAACAACAAAAAACAACTTTGCCTTCTGCAACATGACAGACAGACAGACAGATCCAGGGCACCGGCCCTGCAGGCAGCGGAGGTGGTAGGCGAGCCGGTGAGGGAGTAGGGGTGGCGGGGAGGGGAGCGGAGCCGGTCTTGGAGAGGACGACTGGGCGCGTCGGTGAGGGAGCTTCGCCCAGAGCCTCCAGCTGTGCCCGGACGTCTTGAGCGCTCATCGTTTGTCAAAAGCACGGAGAGAACGACCGCTCAGGGCCCCCTAACGTCTGCGGGACTTTTCTCTGGAAGGTTGCGGACGGGGTCGCGCTCCGCATCTCAGCTGCCCACCGCGCTCCGCCTAGACCGTGCGTTACCGCTGAGACTCGGGGCTGCGGTCACGTCGTCGTGAGCTCGAGCTGCAGCCGCGCGACGTGGCGAGTCAGCAGGGCCTCGAGCGGCAGCCTGTGCGCAGGCTGGCATGAACTCCCCGGGGACCCCGGGACGCGGGCCTCTGCAGACAACCCGGAGTGCGTTAGCCGGCTTAGCAGCGTTCGCCCTTCCAGCTGACCTCCCGCGCACAGGGCACGGCCCCCAGCAACCTGCAGTTGCTCTCCCTAAATCGCATTAGTCTCTACCGACCTGAGTTTTCGGCATGGGACATGGAACATCCCACGTCCCCGGGCTTCAGTTCGTTGTGCTATAAACTGACCATGACCGCATCTCCCTTGCAGGAGTCGTGAATGATTCCAGGATCTGGAACAACACCACACATGCCACCAGCAAACATCTGGGGTTTTCTCCACTCAAGTCTCTCTCACTAGCATTCCTGCAAAACTATGACTATTCCCGATGTAGCACATTACTCATCGGGTGAGCAGGTAGACCAGAAAGGGAGCTTGTAAAAACCCACCACGCTGGTCATGCTGATTTCCATTGAGAACAGCAAATTGGGTGCTATGTTATTTTTAGATCTTTCCATTTTGAAGGAAAGGGGAATACTGTTCATTAATTGCACTAATTCACTGACCAAATTTATTTATTTATTTATTTATTTATTTATTTATTTATTTATTTATTTGTCAGAGAAGAGAGAGAGAGCACAAGCAGGCGGAGCAGCAGGCAGAGGGAGAAGCAGGCTCCCTGTTGAGCAAAGAGCCTGACTCTGGACTCTATCCCAGGACCCCGGGATCATGACCTGAGCCAAAGGCAGACACTTAACTGACTGAGCCATCCAGGTGCCCCAAGAAGTTATTTTTCTTAAAACAAACAGAAAACTCCAATACATGCAGGTTCACTCAGCTGGTTGTCTGGGGCCTGGACCCTGCCTGCGAGCAGGGCATTCAGCTGCCTCCCCCTCCCCCACACCCACCCCACACCAGGCTCCAGGTTGCTGGGTCTGTCTTCGTTAGGGACAGGAAACGTCGGCACGGAGCCATCGCTACCTGCTGTGATGTCCGTCCCGTGGAAGACTGTACAATGCAGATCTGTTTTCTCAGTTTCTGTCTCTTTTAGTTCCTGCTTCAAACCCCTTCCTGCAAACTGTGTTCCACATGAAGGGGCCTGTCTCACACCCTACCTTTCCATCCAGAACCTAAGGACTCTTCTGACTGCCCTTTCTTCATTCAAAATAATCATGATGTAGACGTGCTTCTAAAACTCACAGACTAAGAAGAGGATCTGGTGGCCATAAGAGTAAATTTTTTTAGTGGCATATAAGCTCTCATATGTTAAAAACTTCAAACAGCTTTAAATTCTAAGAAGCAGAAATTAGCCAACAACTCCCCCACTCCCCAACACCATGGTCAAAACAAAGTATAATACATTTCTAAGTCCTAGACAGGGAAGCAGAGATAAGAGAAAGATGTGCTGTCTCCAAAAGGTGTGCAATTGCTTTTAGTCTTCATTCTAAGCTGATGAAGATCGTCCCAAATGTGTTTTTGGTACAGTTGCTTGGACATTTAGAGCTGCCAATTTTGGAACACGAAGGAATTGCCAAAATCACAACAAGAGTCCCTGTGGAGAGTTGGAGAAGAGGAGTTGTTTTTCAAGCGTCTTGTACTTTCAGGGCACCTGGGGGGCTCAGTGGGTTAAAGCCTCTGCCTTCAGCTCAGGTCATGATCTCGGGGTCCTGGGATCAAGCCCCGCATCGGGCTCTCTGCTCCACAGGGAGCCTGCTTCCCTCCCCCTCTGCCTGCCTCTCTGCCTACTTATGATCTCTGTCAAATAAATAAATAAAACCTAAAAAGAATCTACTTCCTGGGGAGCTCCACAGCCCCTGCCCTGCTACAGGGGATGGGATTGAGAAGGTTTAGGGGCTGGTGGGGCTAGAGGGAGGAAAGAGATCTGGGGGATCTGAGTTTATTTTGTGCACGCTGACTCTGGGGATGTGGAAGGAACAGTCCGATATCCACGTCACATCTCAAAAGACTATCGCTCAGAAGTTCGCTGAAGGTCATTAGAATATAGAAGGTCACTAAAGTAACTCTGCACACATGGAAATACTTAGGGAACAAGTTCATCATAAAAATTAAAGATGTTCATGAGGGTTTCCGCATTTCAATGGAAGTCAAGAAAGGTCAGAGTCTCGAGGACTGGACTGGATTGTCCAGCAAATAAAATGTATTGAGGGATCCTATAGGATGATGGATGGGGTCAAAGTTTTCCTGACACTCAGCAACCTAGAGATTGTTGGCATAGAGAAAACAGTGTCAGTGGTATAGTCCTGGTGGAAGGCACACTGAGAACATTGTGGAATTTGTGGGAAGAGAGGAATGGGAATGGCAGACAAATCAAACTACCCAATGGCTAGGCAGAGAGGCAGAGGAGAGATGGGCTAGTAGCTAAAGAGGAAACTGGGCTTGGAATCATAAAACACTTTTTAAGATGAGGAAGATCTGATCCTGTTTAGGTGCTGACCCAGAGGCAAGGGAAGGGACTCTCAAGGAAGAGATATAGACACAAAGGAAGATACTAGGGCTTCTGATGGGTGGGAAAGGAGAACCTCACTTGGAAGGAAGCAGTTCCAAATTGACAGGGGACACCTCAAGTAATGGAGTGGGAAAAAATCAGGGAAGTGTGGCACAAATGTCCTTGGCTTTAAGTGCCAGCTCTGGCACTTCTAACTGAAGGGGTGAAATTGTGTCTCTCAAAAAGATGTTGAGTTCTAATTTCCAGTACTTCAGAATGTGACCTTATTTGGAAATAGGGTCTTTGCAGGTAGTCAAGTTGAGGTCAGTAGGGTCAACCCTAATCCTATGTCCTTATAAAGAAGAGAAATTTGGACACAGAAGCAGATAGCCACAGAGGGAAAACCATTGAAGACACAGGTAGAAGAGGGCCATCTACAAGCCAAGAAGGCCTGCTGGCACTGAAAGCTAGGAGAAAGTCCTGGGATGGATTTTTCCTCCTTCGTCCACAGGAGAAGCCCACCCTGCCTACACCTCACCTTCAAACTTCCAAAATCTCAAACCTCTAGCCTCCAGGACTGTGGGACAGTGAATTTCTATTGTTTAAGTCACCCCATTTGTGGTTCTCCATTACAGTAAACCAAAGATACTACAGCAATTCTTGGTTCTTAAATTTTAAATCAAATTACTCCTAATTTTGTTATCTATCTTTGAAAGATTATTGTAGAGGTTCAATAAGATGCTATGCATACTTAGTAAGCACTCAATAAAAGTTTCCTATGTATCTAGATGAGGTTTAGGTGATAATTATAAATGCCTCTCATTAAACATCCATAATTAAAGCCTTTATTGTTAATTATATTAATTATCCTAATAGGAACAGCTGGAGAAACAATCACAACACTCATCCTGCAAAAGAGCTCTGGGTCACACTTCAGTTGGCAAGCTCAGGAGTATCTCGACATTGCCTGATGACTGTAATTCTCACCACCAGGAAGCATACTGAATCCCAGCCTGAGTGAGAGCAAGGGGGATGTTGGGGGCACACCGTGGCAGTGGGCTCCAGGGGGGGGAATCACTCCCTGTAAGGATTTCCATGAGATGGGATGAACAATGGGACCAGACTTTCAGGAGACTCGAGTATTCCAGAAGATGAATCCTGGATACTGTGGAGCCATGCCTTTATCAGAAAGGAGTGATGATGTCCTCTCAGAATGGACCTTGCCAACTCAAGGACCAAATTACCCATTTGGCTTGCAAAATGGTCTCATTCCGTTTTAGTAATGGATGAAGAACAGCCTATTCAGGAAACAGCAGGCAAATGAACTATATTAGCTAACACTTGTATACGCTGGTGATGTGCCAGCATTTATTGTAACACAACACACACACACACACACACACACACACACACACTCATTTATATACCTTGTGAATCCTCCACTAGAATAAAAGTACTGCTATTATCTTTGTTTTATAGATGAGAAAAATAATGGGGGACAGAGTTACTTAAGGAACCTGCCCACAGTTATCACACAGATAATAACCTTCATTGTTGGTCTTCTTTCCTCTCTACATTTTTCCTGGAAAATCATAACTGAGAGAAGAAACCCAGGGGAAACATAGTTTGCTAATGACAATAACTAGTAGAAGGTTGATGTCTTTCGTAAGTGTGTTCTTGAGGAGAGAAACCAAGACCTATGCCTAGAGCCACAGATCTGTTAAGCCATCAGGATAGTAGAGACGCCAGGAAAAGACAGAAGGAATGCGAATGAAAACTTTCCGGAACCTTTGAGAGCATCCTCAAGATCTCAGAGTAGAAGGCCGCAGGGCAAATGGGAATAAATTAATTATATAGCTCATGCAGGAAGCTGAAATGCTGGGATAGTCATGTCACCATATATAAAATAATAACATCTAAGTGCTTGAATTTTAAGGTTCAAAAGGCAAAACTTGAAAATGTTTTTGTTTGTTTGTTTATTTGTTTTTAAATCAAGGATAATATATTTCCTGAGGTATGGGAGTCTTTTTTTTTTTCTTTCTTCTCTGTTTCTTCTTTTTCTTCCTTTTTTTATTTTTGAGGTATAATTGAGGCACAACATTATATTAGTTTCAACATGATGATTTGTTATTTCTATATATTTGGAAGTCTTTCTCAAATGAGACTTTAAACATGCAACTGATAAGAGAAAAAAAAGAGGTAAGTTTGGAGCTATATAGAAATATATATATATATATTTCTTATAAAAATAAATATCATAAACAAAATTCTAAGACAAATCACAGACAAAGCAAAGATATTTCCCACTCAAGGCATGAAAGAAATTAGCAGCCAGAACATATTAAGAGCTACTACAAACCAGTCAGATAACCAACCAAAATAGAAAAATGCAAACAGAAGGCAAACATTGAATATCTAAAAGTTACAGAGAAATTCTTCACCTTATGAGAGAATTCAGAGAAATAGGAAATAAAACAATGAGATGTCACTTCAAGATGAACAAATTGACAAAAGTTTCAAAAGTCTGATAGTTTCAAAAAATTAAAAGACGTAATGCACTTAAGGGATAATGGTGTAATTATTAATTAATAAATTATTATAATTTACTATGTATAGTTCTTAATCAAAAATAATAAATGTATATTTAAATATTCAAAAAACCAAGAGTCTGATAGTTTCAATAATTGAAAATATGCAGCGATGAGAAAGCTCTTATGTTACTAGGAGGAAGGTGAACTGGTAAAACTGATTTGGAGAATAATTCTAACAAAACAAGAAAAGTACAGACCCATGACTTAAAAATTTCATCAGTTCTATACAACCTAGAAAAGGCCACACACGTCAGGATAGGCAAACAAGGAGAGAAAGTTTGCCCAGGATTGTCTGAAATAGTGACAAAGATTTTCATTGACGAACTTTTAGTCAGGCTCCTGAGCCTGATCTTAGGTGCATTTCTGGCCTACATTGTAAAATGCAATTTCAGCAAAAATTCTACTAAGTTAGAATTTAGCAAGAGCCCCCCACCCTTCATATCTGATCACCCGTGCTTTCTGATTAGGCTCCTCATCCCTTCCCCGGCCCCAGGTGATGTCTGACCACCTTGGCCTGCCTCCAGGAAGAATCCTGATAGGTCAGGTTAGCCAGAATCCCACTTACACCAGGTGTTTCCTTTTACTAATTTTCACTCTACTGACCTCCACCATGCTCTTGGTCATAAATGTCCACTTGTCCACACCATATCTGGAGGTGAACCTAATGTTTCTCCCCACTATAAAATCCTGTTGCTGTGGTGCCTATACCTATCATGATGGTCCTGAATAAGGTCTATCTTACCACCTTTAACAAACTCCATTAATATTTTCTTTAATAATAGAAAAAAAAAAACCACTGGAAACGACCTACATGTCTATCAAGATGACAATGGAAAAATAAAACATGTGATCTTCAGAGTCCAGAGTGATCGCCATTACACCATGGAACCAACATGTATCTTCATACATGGTCCCATCTGTATTGGGTCATAATGCTGTCCTACTTCATACCACCACATTCAGTATAAGGAACTATTGACCAAGCCTGCGATGGCCAAGAACTTCCTTCCTTCACAGAGATGCTAACAAAATCATGTCCTCATTTCCATTTGGGGGGAGTGAAAGGAAGATAAGTATCTTCATACTTTGGAAATAACATGGAGGAAAACTGGAGAAGTGGAAGGTGGTCTCTTAGAATCTATGGGAGTAGATAGGGTCCAAAACAAGGCCAAAATCAATGAAGATACAGCAAAAAAAAAAAGTCATTCATTTTTTTTAGAAAATGGAATGGGCCATGGATTGGAGATGAAAAGAAATAAAGAAAACTCAGTTCTTCCAAGATGGAAGATCAGCCCCTCTTCTACCCAATATGGAGACTCTGGTCCTAATCAAAAAAGTAACTGCTCCCCCAAGAAATGTTATTGCCTCTTGCCGGAAAACTGACAGATATCTGTCCAAGTGTATAATGTCTCTGAAGGCATCTGCACAACATGGGAATGTGGGATATATTTATGGGATGAGAAGGAGAGAATGAAGGGAAAGAAACTCAATATCCAACTTAGAAAAAAGTACAAGTGGAAGTTTTATGGAGGAAAATCCCAAAAGGGAAGGAGGAAATGAATGGGGTCAAACAACACACAGGCATGGCATTAGTTTTCACTAGGAATGAACACTATGGCCCCCAAGATAAGCAAGAAAGAAACACAGAGACAGGGAGTGGTTACTAAATATTAGGATGGAGGAAAAGGAATGGAAGTGTGGACAGGGGTTTACCTCCGTGACTTCTAACATCCATGGAATGAGGAAAAGATCGTACTGAGGGTGTGAAGGTCAAGGATTAAGTTAATGTCACAAGAAGTCTTGAAAAATTGGCACAGCCACATTAGGGAATGGGAAACCATCAAGAGACCAGCTTATGGATTACTGGAATCACTGAGGCCAAACCGAGCTTGGAAGTTTAAAAATCCGTCATGGATCTCATCAGCACATCTGTGTGGCTTTAGTCATCAGGGTTTGGCAGCCTGGGAGCAGGGCTGGTTTGATCTAAGGACAGAGTTTGGCAATGCTGTGAGGATGGGTATGGAGAGGAGGGGATAATTATGAGTATAGTCCCTTTTGTTTGATTATCTTGCTTTGTTTTGAACGTCCAGATGTATTGGCTGATAATGAAATTGTTCAGCCCTTTCTCAGAATCCGACGTGGGTTTAATGATCTTGTTTGATGGCTAGTAGAAAAGACTAGCTAGGTGGTCTCCTGAAAGAAATCTGCTTCTTATCCTTTGAAATACTGGCCTTTTTTTTTTTTTTCCTTTCGTCTTCTTTTTTTAATCCGTTACAGTTTTGTCGTATTGGATTCTTCTCTGGAGGATTGGGTCTGTTGTGGGAACACACTTCACAGCTCTGCATGTCTTGGCCAATATCCTTCCTTGTACCACTTCTCCGCTAGTCCCAGAAGAATATTTTGTGTGGGATTGCTCAGACTAGGAGCATAAGTGAAGCTATGAAAGGAAGCATAACTCATTTTCACAGGCTTGGAAACCTGAACGGCAGCATCATTAACAGCTACAAACTTCAGTTTCCAGGCCAAATTTCCAGGGTAAAAAGGAACAAGACAGAGCTCTTTTAGAGAGAGAAAAAAAAAGACAAGGTAGTGAAGAAAAACTGAAGGAAACAAAGTACCCTAAAGGATCATCAAAGCCCACGTCTCTTCATCCTTTCAAAGAATATAGATCCCTGCAACATCCTTTTGATTTGAAACATGAATATCCCAAGAATTATTATCATGGTAATTATTTCACCAAGCCAGAGTCAGGCAGCTCACTGAGAAACCAAAAGAGATCCTAAGTCTCAGGACAGGTGTGCTTTATTTAGGGATGGAGACAGATCTTTATACTCAAGTTCGGATTTTTCTACCACGGTGTCATACAGTCAAACACACCCATCCCCCCGACTTCATGTCCACTGACATTTACTGAGCTCCTTCTCTGTGTGAGGCACGGTTGGCCTTACTGGCGTTGTTCCTTCAGCATCGCTGATTTCCTTTCGCTTTGCTGGAATGGCTCGTTGCTGGAATAAGCCATCAATTGCACACCCTTTCAAAATGTTCTCAGACCAGTGACTTGCACTGGAAAACAAAACTTGCTAAAAGCAATGTTAAAATCTCATATGGCTTTACTGAAATTCTGAAAAGAGTAACCGGTTAGTCTCAAACACGTTCTTCTGCCTCTATCAGTGATGGGCGTCTGATTCAATTGCTTTGCTGGAAAACAATGCAGCTCTCTTTCATGGACTATTTTCAAAAGCTCATAACATTAAAAAACTCATTTGCTATTTTATCAAGACCCCTATGGAGTCAGTTTCTACAAAGCACTTGAATAGTTTCACATTTCATGAAAAATGTTAGGCTAAATTTTTAATAAATATCTTTTATGATCACAATAGATATTTATACTACATTTGTGTTGGTGTATTTATGCTTGTAAAATGTGAATCTGATCGGCGAAGTTGAAACAAAACCATTATTTTCAGTGGATTATAATTATTTTCTCATAAGCCCAAATCTATAAAAGCATGGATTTGAACATTACTGGACAGATAAATTGGCAGTTCTTTCCAAATTTGGGCTCAACTTATTTGGAATTGTATGAGTCCCATTAATTTCTGTACTCGCCTTTCTAAAATTAAATGTTTTAACATTTTCTTGGCCTTCCTTTTGTCTAATTTTAAGCCTTACATGTTTATTTTTTGTCTCAGCATATTCAGTGATTATTCACCTAAGATATATACTTCCTTTCTCACTCCATAAAGTAGAAGAGGTCATAATCGTTTAAGAGGCATAAAACACATTAGATCTACAAAGAAAATGATCATTAATCCTCATGGTAGAAACAGATACAGGTATCTAGGAAAGTTTCTCAAAGCCAAAGTACTAAGCAGTAATTTAGCTAATAGTTAATATTAACTTTGAAACACTTATCTCCCAGTCTAGTGGTCTTTCTGTCATAGTCCTGAAAAACTGTGTACATTTTTAAAGCATTCTCCCTTTGCATAAGGGTTATCTCACATCTTCCGTATTTGGTGGTTGTTATAGATTGAATGTTGATATCCCCTCACAATTCATGTGTTGAAAACCTAACTCCCAATGTGATCATATTAGGAGGTGGAGCCTTTGGGGACCGGTCAGGGCATGAGAATGGAGCTCTCATGAATGGGAATAGTTCCCTCATAAAGACACTCCAGAGAAGTCTCTTGCCCCTTCTGCCACATGAGAACACCAGGAAAGGATGGCCATCTGTGAATCAAGAAGTAGGCTCTCACCAGACACCCAATCTGTTGATGCCTTGATCTTAGACATCCAACCTCCAGAACTGTGAGAAATAAATATCTGTTGTTTGCAAGCCACTGAGTCTATAGCATTCTGTTATCACAGAAGAGACGAGGACAGGGATGGACTCAGCTCTTCTATTTGAATCATTCTGAGTTGGGCATTCAAAGGTCTTCCTCCTCCCCTTTCCCCATTTTCATCCTTTACTCTTTCTTTCTCCTTTCTCCTCATGTTCTACCAGAGTCCTTCTCTACCTTCTCTACCTGTCTCCACATTATCCCATGGAGCTCAAGTTGGCCACAGGTGGCATCACAAGGATGATGGGGGTGGAACAAGGGGAGTGGTAACTAGTATTGTCATGAGAGTGACTATTTACTTATGCTAGCCATCCATTAGCTTGCACCTTCTAGAGAGAGTCACCCTAAGTTTACTCCCCATTACATATGCAGTGACCAACAGAGTATAACTATGAATTTTTGCAGAATGATTTATTATGTGCTTGTTAGGTATCGTGCACATTGTATAGTCATCTTGTGAAGCTGAAAAAGAGTACACTTTATCCACTCGAATCTGGGTGCTAAGAGGTTAAGGAATTTGCTTAAGGCTATGTGGAAAAACTGGTATATCATACAAAGTCTGTGTTCTCTTCAATATCCCAAAGAACCACCTAAGATAACATGCGATTTAATGAGGCTTTTCCAAAGCCCATTTAAGGTCTTACTTCATTACTATTCCTTGGTAAGGTCTGTCTTTGTATTTACTGGGCAGAAAAACAATTCCTCTTTTGTCTAAGGGTATTGCCTTTATAGAAATGCCAACAAAAAGACAAGAAAGAGTGAGTATAAAAGCTATCAGTTTGGAAATCAGTTTGTTAAAAAGACTAATCAGGCAGCTCCAGTTCAGGATTGAGGAATAAACATACACATTTGTTCTTCACCTTCCAAAGACCTCCACCGAAATAAAAGATTAAAAGTTCAAAAGAAAAAAGGAAAAAAAATAGAGTAGATTAAGGGTCGGTAATAATCAACAACAGTTAAGAGATTTCTACAAATTTCTGAAAGGAGGTGGGAAAGGATGGAAAGATGAAATAAACAGAGAGGTAAATGACTCAGATGCTTTAAAAAGGAAACCAATGTAGCTATTGGAATTCAGAGAGGATGTGGGTTCAGAATTAGTAAATAGCACAGAGGTTGGTATTTAAAAGTTGGACTAAAAGCAGGAGCACTAGATGATAATGCACAAATGACAACCACACCACTGGACACTCATCCTACTTCAATGTCCCCAGCTCATTCAGATTGTTGGCAGGATTTAGTCCCTTGTATTGTAGGACTGACATCCCCATTTTCTCACCAGCTATCACGGAGGAGCAGATCTTTGTTTCTAGAGGCAGCCCATAGAAGACAGTTTGCTGGGGGGCCAGGGAGAAGGAGGGTGGGCAAAATTCAGCTGGTCCCAGAAATTGAACACATGACTACTGATACGTATTTATTCTGCAAAAAATAATTAAAAATATGATTTTAAGAATCTCCCAGACCTTAGAATGAGATGAAAAATACAAAACACAGACAAGATCCATATGAGAGTACCAATATCAAACTAATAAAAATCTAGGGAAAAAGTAGAGAAAATGAAATAGAAGATAAAGAAGTAAAAAAAGCAACTCTTTTTCAGGCCTGAAGAAGGCTGTGAGTCTTCAAATAAATTTCTGCATCAAAAGCTCAGTACAATGAAGACAAGGACAAAAAAGACAACACTGTAGAGAATTGGTATAACTTCTTCCTTAAATGTATGGTAGAATTCACCAGTGAACCCATCTGAGTCTGGTGGTTTCCATTTCAGAAAGTTATTAATTATTGGTTCAACTGTACACCTATGCAGATTGTCTATTTCTTCTTGTGTTTTAGCAGATTATGTCTTAAAGAAAATGATCCCTTTCATCTAGGTTATCAAATTTGTGGCATACAGGTGTTCATAATATTCCTTCATTACCCTTTTAATGTCTATAGGTTCTGTAGTGATGCCTGCTTTTTCATCTGATATTTCTAATTAGCAACTTCTCTCATTTTTCTTAGCCTGGTTAGAGACTTATCAATTTTATTGATCTTTTCAAAGAAACTGATTTTTGTTTTGTTGATTTTCATTATTGATCTCCTGTTCACTATTGATCTCACTGATTGCTGCTCTAATTTTCTTTCGATTACCTTTCTTCTGCTGACTTTGGATTTAATTTACTGTTCTTTGTATTTTTATTTTAAACATCTTCCCTATTTTATTAAGTTTTTATTAAACAACAAATATCATGTACTAGATGTAGAATCATGGGTCATGTTCTTGAGACCCTGTAGTTCTTTTTGAAAAGATAAAACCCACAGGCAAATCCAGTGGAGAATAAAAGTTAGAAGACTTAGGAAGGTGATAACTGCCATACTATGTACAGGGAAATATCTGGGATTTGGCTTCAGATACACTTGGTCTAGGTCTTGACCCTGACACAGATAAATGTTTGGCCTTAGATAGTTGCATAAACCCTCTGTGTCTCGGTTTCCTCATCTGTGAAATGGGAACAATAATATCAATATTATTTAAGGAGGCATCAGAATTAGATGTAAGGAAAATATTTAGCATTCTACTCAAGGAAGCTACATGGTTAGGATCCACAAATGAGTGAAAGAAATGTAGAATTCAGCAGGATGAGAAGAAGGGGGAGAAGCAGGCTATGTTGAGGACAAGAGTAGATCAGATACAGAATGCTGAACAGGCCATAAATTACCTATAACCTACATCAGAGAGAAACTTCTTGAGTTTAGAATATAAAACAGAAATCACTTTAAAATGTATAGTTTTACGTGACAAGAATGTCATGCTTTCTTTCACCCCAGAGTAAATCTGTTCTTGTCCTGAATAGAAAAAGACAAGAAGGAGATAAAAAGAGGAGTGTTGGAGTACACGTATGGGCAAACTTGCTTATATATTTGTATATTTGTATCATAGAATAAATTTGCAAAACTGGCTTTGGCACAATGGAATAGTAATAATTTTGCAAAGATTCCAGTGTCAAATTTCTCATCTGTATAGTCAGAACCTGCTCACTTTGCATGCTTTCACTGATAATTGCATTTCTCACTTTCTCTTATACTTTAAGGATAGAAGTTGGGCACCTGGGGGGCCCAGTTGGTCAAGCATCTGCCTTCGGCTCAGGTCATGATCCCAGGGTCCCTGCTCAGCAGGGAGTCTGCTTCTCCCTCTCCCTCTGTCCCCATCCCCCGCTCATGCTTTTCTCTCTTTCTCTCTCTCCCTCAAATAAATAAATAAATCTTGGGGGGAAAAATAGAGGTTTAAAAAAGCAGTTTGCTGATGATAAAATGTGGCATGGACGTACAAGGGCCTATTATTCAGCCTTAATAACGAAGGTCTTTCTGACATAGACTACAAAGGGGATGTACCTTGAGGACAATATACTAAGTCAAAGAAGTCAGTTGCAAAAGGACAAATACTACGATGCCACTTACATAAGGTAACTAGAGTTGTCCAATTCACAGAGACATAAAATAGAACGGTGGTTACCAAGAGCTGACAGGGGAAGGGACCGGAAATGTAGTTCAATGGTTTCAGTTTTGCAAGAGGAGAAGATTTCTGTGGACAGAGGGAGGTGATGGCTGCCCAACAGTGTGGATATACTTGACGTCACTGAACTGCGCATTTAAAAATGGCTAACATGGTAAATTTTATGTTACATGTATTTTATATGAATTTTTTAAAATGGGGAAACAAAAAAACAAACAAAAACCTCATTGGTATTTAACGAAATGGAACATTTTTTAAAAATGTGAACTGGCATGCCCAGGTCCATTGGCTGGTGTGTGCTGTGAAAATCGGTCTGGGTTAAAATAAAGCCGTATTCAGGATTGAGTCCTACACATAGGTTAGTTTAATGGTCTAAAATTTGACATAAACGTGATAAGCTTCACAAAACACCTCCCTTTCCATCCACTCGCTAAACTGATCAGGGGCAGTTCCTACGGACTAGAGGAAGAGGGATGACCCTTCCGAGGCCCAGGTGGGGGTGTCCTGCCCCCGATACTCCGCATCTTCCCGGGCAGGGCCTGCAGCTGGTGAGAGCCCCGGGTACCGAGTCACTCTGTCCCGACTTTGGAAGAGGAGCCTGAGGCTCGCCTGGGGTCCCGGCGGCGGGGGACCTCAAGCCGGCTGTGCTCAGGCCCAAGTCCCTGCCTAACCCGCTCGGCGGCCAAGATTCCCGCAGCCCGAGACCCCGTGAAGCTGCGGGAGCGACAGTGACCGGCCAGGGAACGCAACCTCCGCGGCTTTTCCCCACACTCTCCCCAGGGCTCGCGCAGACCCGGGCACCTGGCTGGGGCTGCGGGGGACTGCGGGGGCTGCAGATGCTGCGGGGGATGCGGGGGATGCGGGGGCTGCGGGGGGCTGCGGGGGCTGCGGGGGCTGCGGGGGCTGC